>NC_051269.1:32092489-32692489 GCF_015220745.1 Sebastes umbrosus | reverse complement strand
GGCTTAGTCTTATGCTAAAAGCAGACGACATTTATGTCTTTCAAGTGGGTCATTATGTCGGATTAGGTGATAATGGTTTCTTAAATTACTGTGGTGAGATGGCCAAGAGAAATGTCAAACCACATGTTGAATCCCTACCAATCATAGCCCGAGGTCTTTTTACAAATTGCATGATTTACAAAGTTGATAGAGACGGAGAGACATTTCTGGGATCAGGATAGTCGACATCCACACTAACTGAATGCACATTTAGGCACAACGGTGCTTTTAGCCACTGTAATGTCAGCAATCAGCATGCTAACATGCCCACAATGATAACGTGCTGATTTTAAGCAGGTATAATATTTACCATGTCCATCATCATCATATTTAGCTTGTTAGCATGCTAACACTTGCTAATTCAGTTTAGGCTGATGGGAATGTCTTTAGTTTTGCAGGTATTTGGTCATAAACTGTGGGCGGCTCTAAGGTCTGAGAAGTGAAGGCAATGCAGAAGTGCCTTAAACTTGCATTCTTTCTAATAGCCATCAGAGGGCGACTCCTGATTTTCTGACTGTATAGAAGTCTATGAGAAAATGACCCTACTTCTCATTTGATTTATTACCTCAGTAAACTTTGTAAACATGAGTTTATGGTCTCAATCGCTAGTTTCAAGTTTTCTTCAATACAGCATGATGTTCATTTAGTAAATTATGGTCCCATTTAGAGTCAAATAGACCATAAAGCAGGGTATGCTTTAGGGCGTGGCTACCTTGTGATTGACAGGGCGCTACCACGGCGTTGTCCGGTCTGGGGTGTTTTCATCTTACAACATTAACTCTTTCACAGTGTGTTTTCAGTTCATGACAGTTAATTATAATCTTTTTGGTCGCCTAAAAATTTCTTATTCAACATTCGGTTGTACCTAGCTCCACCCTCTCGTGTCCCTTCTGGTTGCCAATAACCAAGATGGTGACGGCCAAATATCAAGATGGTGATGGACAAAATGACGAACTCAAGGCTTCAAAACAGCAGTCCACAAACCAATCGGTGACGTCACGGTGACTACGTCCGCTTCTTATATACAGTCTATGGTCATAAAACCAAAGTATTGGACAGAGTGAAACTTTGACCTGATGATAACACTAGAATTCAGGGGATGACAAAATGGCAATCCATCCAACAGTTATTGAGATATTTCATTCAAAATCCAAACTGTAAACCTCATGGTGTCACTAGAGGAAAAATCAGAGGATCACCAAAGTCTTTAGGATTCATCCACTGGGGATCATGAATTTCTATACATAGTTTCATGGCAATCAATCCCATAGTTGGTGAGATACTTCAGTCAAGACTAAAGTGGTAGATACACTAACTGATACTGCAAATCTTAGAGCCACACACACGTCTGCTAAAATGTCTGGCATGCTGGCAGAAACAGTCATCTTTCTCTAACTACACCATATTAATTGTTTTTTTTTTAATCCAAACTCCTTTTTTCAATTCTTTCCTTTCAAAATGCACCAAGTATGTTGGATTCAACAAGAGTACAATCCTGATTTTAGTTAACCCAATTTCAGTTTAGCATCATGCCAGCCTGTTAGGTTGTTATTCAGACAAATATCCAACAAACATTGGTAAACCAGGCTAAAAAATATGAGGGCAACAACCATCTAATTTGGTATCAAGCTGAGGAGGAAGCACATGGCCCGGTCTCCAGATGGCATGAGGAAGCAGAGGAGACGGAGCTTTGCGGTTGCGTCCATACAGATGAGTGGAAAGCTGTGAGTCTGTATAACGTTGGTGGGGGGTGTTCCTGACACCCTGGCACGTCCCATAATCGGCTTTCCTCAGTGACAGCGTGGAGCCCATAGGAGAGTCCTGTCTGTCTGTTTCTCTTTCACACACACACACACACACACACAAACGTACAGATACAAATACATGTGCACACGCACACCAGGCTGGGAGCGCAGGGGGTCCAACACCGCCAGCTGTAGAGCAGGATACACACTGAGCCGGAGAGGAACACACACAAACACAAACACATGTGCATGCAAAATGTGAAAGCATGAAGCCTTTTTTTTTCAGCAGGCACACACACACACACACACACACACACACACACACACACACTCAGCAATGTGAGAATCATCATATACACACACACACACGTTTGAGAACTGAAAAACAAAAACATATATTCCCAGTCTCACACTGTGAGGCTTCATTACACCACCTGCACACGGACGCCAGCAAGCAGCACTCAGAGTTATGAAGGGGACACACATATTCACATTCACCTCACACACACCGTCATACACAAAGTAATCTGGGCATCACATAGAGGTGTAGACGGGTGCAGCAGACAGTGAGGCCTGCCATTCATACAGCCATGGGGAGTGGCTGGGCAGAGACCTGGAGCCGTGCAGGGAAAAGCTATTGAACAGAACAGCAAGGAGCGAAAGCTCTCAGATGCCGCTGACCTTTCTCACCAGCTTACATCACCAGAGACTCTCACACCTGCAATTGCAGGATTAGTTCCACAATGTCATAATGTTATTATATAACTGAAAATGAATACATACGGTATAGAAGAAGGATGTAAGAAAATATCGGAAATATCTAATATCGCGATATTATGTTTTGTGATACTGTATTGATTCTCAAAAGCACTATAAATTATGAATTAATACTACGGCTGTCAAAGTTAACACGATAACGCGTTAATGCAAACTTGTTTAAACGCCTCTTATTTCTTTAACACATTAACGCAATTTGCGGTTTTTAGTTTTTTTTATGCTAAATACAGTACTTGTGAGGGTTTCTGGACAATATTTTCAATTGTTTTTGGACAAACGTGCAATTAAACGCGATTAAATATTTTAATATTTTAATGATTGACAGCCTTAATTAATACTTTACATGCAAAAAAATGAACTCAGTCAATACTTCATTTAATTTGCAAAGATATGCGCCTTCTCAGTTTGCATAAAAAAAACATTTTTTACTCAGATTTTACGCATATGGCCGTGTGTTATTTATACAATGACAATTTTCCTGAAATGTGTTTTTAAAAATTGCCATATATCGCCTTGCTTACAGTATCACAATACATCATGATATATTGAATCGTAACCTATCATGATACGTATCATATCGCCAGATTCTTGCCAATACACAGCCCTAATATAGAAAGTGCTACTGAGAATAACATAAAGAAATTGATGTGATGTAATGCTATTTACAGTATGTCTTCTGTTAAGTGCTTAAATCCACCTGCTCAGTGAAAGTCAGTTCAGGACAGTTCTTATTTCCTGTAGCGCCCTGTGGAAGTCACCAGTCACTGTGTCCGACAGCCCCATGAATAACTGAGGACTGTTATCTGTCCCAACTCACCCGGGGACACTGCGGGGAGGAAACAAATGTGAAGGCCAGCATGCATCAATAAAAGGCCAAAAACGTGAAAGACTTTTCAGAGGAGGCAGAGGTGAAACTACATTGGCCTTTTAACATCCAGAGCATGTACTGAAGGAGACAATGACGGTCTGAGAAACATGAGGAATGAGTTTGAATGCGGTGTTGTAAGAAACGGCATTTCTTTATCTTTATTAAAGTCCCCATTCTATGAATAATGACTCTGTCAGCGTGCAAGTTTCTTTTCCATCATTGACAACAATATGTTTTTAATCTTCTACTCACGTCTTCCCTAACATCCCATTTCAGCAAAGAAATACAGCCGAGTTAACAAAGTGAGCTGCTGTCATAATGTAGTTTTGTGTGAAATTCATGTACAAAAAACTCAAATGAAAAGCTATGGTGGATGTGCCAGTTGCACTGCCATGCTTTGTGAATCACCACATTTACATGCACAAAGGCAACCAGGTACCTGGGAGTAATCAGGTTTAAGCAACAGACGTTTTGGGAAATACATGTATTTACTTTCTTGCTGAGAGTTAGATGAGAAGATTGATACCACTCGCTTGTCTGTATAATACTATGTATATATACAGTATATCTTCCATTTTAATGTGTTGTAATGTTGTACGGCTGCTACCTGGGTCAGTTCTCTTCTTGTAAAAGAGATTTTTGCCGGTAAAATAATAATTAAGCTACAGCCAGCAGCTGGTTAGCTAAATTTAGCATAAATACTACAAACGGGTAAATAGGTAGCCTGGCGCTGAAGTTCCTTTTCATCACCGTGAGGTTGCCTGGCAACCAGAAGAGATTTCAAAGATTTTCAAGTTAATGCTCACCACCAAGAAATAGTTTGATCACAACCTTGTAAAAATGCAACTTGTTGTTTTTAACTTTGTTTTTGTACAGACTGAACAAATGAGATATATGTTAATTAGTGAGCTTTAGAGGTGCTGGTTGTTTCATTCTGTTTCAAGTCTTTCTGCTAAACTAAGCTAACCTAACCTGACCCGTCAGAGGGTTGAATTATCCGAGAAGCCGTCACTGGAAACTGTTTGGAAAAGAGGGCAGGCACTTTTAAAAAAATACTTGGCAGGTGATTGGATGAACCATCTGTCAATCAAACTTTTGCCGCAGCCAATCAGGAGAAGAACGAAAACATCTTCAGTGCCGTTCTTTGCTCTTCTTTCAGTGAAGAAATACTCTCCAGTTCTGATATAACTGATGCTATCGCTGCATCTATGCTAACCTCTTTAGGAGCCGCCATTGTTGTTTAGAATGAACAGTCGCCTCTCTGTGTCTCCTCACACACACATAAACTACTCCCATAGCTGCCAGGAGCTCCTCACAGGACGCTGATCGGTCCGTATTCTGGCTTGCCGACAAACGGATTATTTGAAGCCTGACAAGATGGGTTTTGGTGCGATATTTAATCCCGCGATTCTTGGGTGCTCTCCTGACATCGCGAGACTACAGCTGCCGTGCAAGGTAAAAGCTAACCTGCTGCTGGCTGTGTATTTACCGGACAGGTGTAAGATTGGAATCCATCCTCACATCTGACTCTCGACAAGAAAGCAAATAAGCATATTTCCCAAAATGTCAAACTATTCCTTTAAGGCTGGAAACCCTCACTTGTTTTCTAACTATTCAGGTCAGGAGGATCCACAGCTGCCAAGTTATGCTGCTGCACTGATATCAAAACCACACTTTCCCCGTCTGACGCCCATAGATCAGGGCTTCTCAAAGTCTGGACCAAGGCCCACACTAGCTCAGCTAATAGCGAAATATTACAAACAAGCTAAAACAAAAGTTTGTATGTAGTCTAACTGTTTATGTTAGTTTGCCGTGTATCTCAAAATTTGGCAATTTTTTTTTTTCAAATAATATATTCAAAGCCATTATTTAGTAATGAAAACCAACGATAAGAAGTATCAATAAGAGGAGTAGGCTAGTATCGATAAAATCCGAATGATACCCATCACTACTATCGCTATGATGTTATTTTGTTATCGGCAATCGTTCCAGACCTCTGACCTTGAATAAAAATCAGATGCAAACCTTTAAGTAATGAGTTTGAGAACCTCTGCCATAGATCATGCACTGAGTGCATGTTAAAACCCTGTTAGAAATCCAGTTAAACATATTCATGGCCAAGAAATGAGTTTTCTCCAGCAGCAATCTGGTAACTTGGTTTCTGTCATCCTTTATCCCAATTAAGGAAAACATCAAGTGCTCTAAATGTGCTAAAATGACCAGTGAACTGAAAATACACTTGTGAATGTGTGTAGACTAAAAAAAAGCTGCTAATTTGACACATACAAATGTTGCTATGTGTCATACTTTCAAAATACCTTGTTCTACAATGTCCAAATACTTGAAATCTTAAAACAACCTCTACATCCAGACAGTGACATTAACCGTAACTGCACATGCAAACTGCCTGCCCTTTGCAACCAAACCACAGCCTTCACAAACAGCCTCAATAGACACATTCAAAGTACTTGTTTTTCATTAGAGAAGCTCTCTTGAAAGCAAAATATAAAAAAGTTAGTCGATAGTCATGGCGAGTGTATGTGGTGTGCATTTGTGTGTGTGGGTGTTAAGCTCATCCATCCTGAATGGGTTTGCTCTGTCAGGTCTGTATTCTTAATGAACCGTAGGGGGACCACATCGCAGGCACTCGCTCGCACTCCACTCACTGCTGTGCAAACGTCCTCTAGCTGCTGCTGCCAATGACTCAAGGTAGAACCAACCACACACTGACTCATACTCAAACCTGCTCTACATGACGTGTGTGTGTGTGTGTGTTTGTGCATCTGCGTTATGATTGGCCCACGGAGCAAATCGGTAGATACACATGTACACTCTCTCGCGCACTCAAGTGGTAATTGCCTGCCTGGTGGTGACACCGGTATCCCTCAATCCTTGTGGTGATCAATCTTAAAGAAATAGGTAAACAAAGACGTGTCTCTGTCCTTTAAAGCAGTCTATCTGCCCTTGTTAAGAAGCGCGGCTCAAAAGGACAAACGCGGAAAAAAAGAAAACGCAGCTGACTTGGGAATAGATTCCATATTGACCAAAAGCAGAACATTCGTTTTCCTTTTGCTCTTTCTGTGGAGTAGCCATCCACGGCAAACTAATGCGTCATACATCAGGCCTATCATGTCTGACTGGAGATTGCTTGTTAGAGATATGATGAAGAGTTGCAGCGTAGCCACATTAATTAGGCCCCCATCACTGGCAAACACTGAGGATTGAATCAGTGAGGTGCTTATTTGTGCGCGCCTGCCTGTGTGTGTGTGTGTGTGTGTGTGTACGCGTTTGCACACGCGAGTTATGAAAATAGATTTGTGTGTGCATGGCTGTTGAGATCCAAGAGTGTGTGTGTGTATGTGTGCGCAAGCGCTGCATGGAGGGGGGAGACACACGGAGAGTAAAGCCATGACTTTGGTTAACAGTAAACACACCACTGAGAGCTCATTAGAGTAGCTCTCTCCTCTCCTCGCTGCACTGCTCCGGTGACGGGGTTTTAGCCCCAGCCATATCTGGCATCCAGCAACAAGCTAATTAGCGGCTAGCACTCATTACAGTCAGGCTAGTGAGCGCAGCCCCTCTCCAACACATCATCTGTATCCTGTCAGAAACACAGCATGCATGTTGCAGTTCCAAACTGACTCAGATTGGAAGAGGCTAAGTAAAGTGCTTTGCTAAATAGACACTGTTCGCCCCCATTTATTCCAGGCTCATCAAAATGACATCCATGGGTTGTAATGGTTCGTGTTGCGTCAGTTATTAAAGTTGTCTGACATCCTTAGAGGGTAAGGAGCCTTTTTTTTTTATTGGGTTAGTATCAATTTAATCACTTGAAAAATACCTTGAATCAAGGCTTGCACGATTGTTGCATCAACTGGGAATACCTATAGGGGAAGGTTCACCAGTTTTGCTACAGAGATAGTTACTACGACTTGATTGAGGACAGCGAAAAGTTACACCTTCAATTAAGTGTGTTTTATCCCCTGGAGCGCTTCTTGTACTCTGCAGAAAAATGACAGGATTGGTAATTTGTTCAAACAGGTAAAAAAAGGATGAGGTTTGCATTCAGAGCCAAGTAAGAGTGATGTTCAAAACGTCAGGGTGTGAAAACTTGGGATAATTTTCTGTATTTCCCTGTATTGGTTTCCTTTAACCATGACAGAGATCTTTCATCGACCTTAATCAAGTAGTTTTGCCTCATTTTAACATACCTAACCGAACCATACTTTAACTATGGGGGCAATAGAGTGGGCCAAAATTAAACATTATGGAAACAAAATCAAAATCTACAGTATGCCAAAAATACCCAGATGTCATACTGATTCGGAAAAAAATCTCAAGTATGCAGTGGACCAGTCTACCTCGCCTACTGTATCCCACAATGCAAAGCGCTGGAACGATCACTTTCGGTCATTTTTGTAACGTAAAGTAGCGGAGGTTTGCTATTATTCGTGCTGTATACTTCCGCTTTTCCAAAAAAGCAAACCCGCGAAACCCGGCCCCATTGTACTACAAAATAAATCTATTTATGTTCCATACTACATAGTACTGACAAACACAGTATGCAGTATACAGTACATACTATATACTGCATACTGTGTTTGTCAGTACTATGTAGTAGGTGCCTACTTCTCACTTGATTTATTACCTCAGTAAAGATGGTAAACATGAGTTTATGGTCTCAATCACTAGTTTCAAGTCTTCTTCAATACAGCATGATGTTCATTTAGTAAATTATGGTGCTATGATGCTACATCGTTACACTTTGAGCCCCATGTGCTCGAGCCTGCATGTTCCACAAACTTGTCTTATTAGATGATTCATTTTTCCAGTGAGCACATTTCTCTCTGAACAACCAGTTTAAAGTTATCCAGCCATCCGGCCGTTGTACTTTTCATTCTGACTTTCGACATCCAACCACCAGCTCACTTTACTATTGTTGCATCGCCTCCTTGTTCTCTGTGTAATATGAAGTACAGTCCACAAGGGAATGCTTCAGCACAACATTAGTCTGTGACTGGGATGATCAACCTCCTCTGTCTGAACATTCTTTTTAATAAATCCTAATAAAGTTATCCATCGATACACATAGTGGAAGCTCCAGGAAACAAATATACTGTAAAAACTGCAGGAGTGAGGAAATGCCAATGGAATTCCTAAGAACTTTTAATCATGTGGCGTGGCGTAACTTGAATCAGAGATTGAAAATGGTTTCATGTGAGACTACAAAGCACTAGCAGGAAGATGGAGAGACAGACTGCTCAGGCATTTCCTGGGGACGAGGACGGAACATGTGGCGCCAACATGGCCGCCGCTCCCAGATTATTTTACTGGATCCAGACACTCATGTCATTCCGATCACATTTTTCTTTTCTTTTAACACTCCCAACCAAGCAGCACTTTGACTTTTCATCTGCTGTAATTTCACCCCTCATTAAGAACGTAGCACACCAGGTGAGTTACATTAACCAAGCCCCGGTAGCTAAATGCATTTTCCTGACACAACAGATCTAATGAAGAGTAAACAAGACAGTTGAAGATGCTATCAAAACTGCAAGGTAAAAAAAAAGTAGCGTGTTAATAGCTTATTAAAGGGAGTAACTCATTGGAAATAAGCATAAACAGTCTCTGAATAATTGCTCCACAAGGTTAAAGATCACACCATTAGTATACATTATCATGATGCAGTCAGTGTTAGAAGCTGGAGTGTGGCGGCACACGCGAGGCTCGCTCCATATGTTAAACAAAAGGAACCATGCATCCTTAATCAAAAAGGCTATTCATCACACGGGCTACATCCACCGTAATGATGCGCATAGATAAGGAGATAATAAGGTAAATGAGAGGGAGAGCTAAAATAATACCGTAGCCAGCACGGTTCATGCACTGTTGCACTGCTGATGAATGATACAGGTCCCTCTCCTCCTTCTGCAGCTCCTTCCTCTTTTCTCCCTTCTCCCCACTGCAGTCTCCCCTCGCCTTTTTTTCTGGAAAAAATAGGAAGATGTAGTCGCACAGGAAAGTGTGCATTTAACAGAATGTTGCAAATGCGATTTTTCAGATTCAGAAAAAAAGCAGATGTAATTGAGCCGACGCGGACGACGAATGCAGATAAATACACGCAGACCATAAGACAGATGTAGACTAAACACACATGAGCCTCTCACGACTCACCTGTTGGAGCTGGCAGATGGTCCTGCCCTGGAGAACTGGTAATAACAGAACAATAGCCAATTAAGGAGTGACGGAGAAGCGGAGTGGGCCAAGACAGTTCACGGATAGATTCAGTCAATTAGTCAAACGCTCCATTAGGAGACTGTCCAGAGACACCATGTTGATTGCCTTCCATTATCCGCACCAATCCACGGTTTCTGATTGGTAATATGCAATTATAGCGTGTATAAGAGTCCTAATATCGCATTGAGAGGTATTTCAAAAACTATCAATGACATCTATCCCCCCTCCATGATCTGTTTCACAATCACACTGGGTGAGGTAAATCTGCAGTAGGCAGAATATTTTTGGCATCATTAGGCAAAAGTTCCATAATAACCTTTCAGCATATTGTAATTCAAGTGTTATGAGAGATAACTAGACTTCTGCACCTCCTCATGGCTCTGTTTTTAGCCCGTGATGGGAGACTTTGGACAAACACAGGTCATTTCAGAGAGAGAGCATTCCTATTGGCTGTTCATTCAACAGAGGCAGCTGTCAATCATTCGCAAACTCCGATCAAAAGGTCAAACTAGGCAGCGCTGATCAAATATGAATCAATATTCTGTTACTGATTATTTCTCGCCTCAAATGTTTTCAGAAACATCTTGTAGTGTACTGTTTAGCTGTAAAATGAGAAAGCTTGCTCCGGCTGGTGGGCGGTGCTTGGTATTTCCTCAACTGATCTCAACAAACTTTAAAATTTTACAGCGAAACAGTACTCTACAAGATGTTTCTGAAAACATTTGAGGTGAGAAATAGGCATTACAGTAACAGAATATTGATTCATATTTGATCAGCGCAAATATGATTGACAGCTGCTCAGAGACGGCAGGCTCCAGCTCGGCTCTGATTGGTTGTTTTCCTCCGGTGTGTGAAATCTTGCAGATGCCATTAGGAGCACCGGAGGACAAAGAGGCACATGATTTTTTCGGATTACCTGTCTCATGCATTACTGTCAGGATATAGTGACCATTTTATAAAAATAACTTTTTTTTTAAATCATATTTGCTCCGTTTCTTCCCACTGCAGCTTTAACTGAATTCTAGCTCTTAATTTGCAAGTGCAGAAGGTAGAAGATAATAAATTGTGCGACATCCACGGGAACCTGTAACCTTGTGACTTCACCCTATTAGGCTCTGTCTGCACCACATCCTGACACCTATGCACAAGAACACACACACACACACACACACACACACATCTATACACACATTGAGAAATCTTCCAAAAGCTGAAAAAACTAGAAGAAAAAATGCCTTCTCTCTTTCTCTCACGCACACACACATAAACATGTAATACAAACACGTTCATGCATTAAACATGCACACGCATGCATGCCGAACCGCATAAACACACCCACCACACACACAGCATGCTGACTCTGCCATCTATCTCCTCGGCGTACGGCAACACGGCGGTTCATATACACCGTCGCACATTGTGTTGAGATCAAAGATACGCTGTCTTCAGTTGTGCCCTTCCCTTCTTCATGACCTTAAGCTGTCAGTGTTATCTGCTCCAGACATAAACACAAACACACACGGAGCTTCCTCATGAACTCACTTTGCTTCAAACATACACACACGCATGCACACACGCATGCATACTAACGAATCTCATGGAGGCAATTACAGAGCTGAGCCCTTCATGTTGGCTGGCTATCAAATGTTTTCCTCCCCTCTCGCAATACTGTGTCCTTTTTTTTTCCAGAGGAGCCAGCAGCTCCGTGTTCATATAGCCCATATGACAACAATTTGCTTGTTGTAACTGCCGTTGGTTGGAGTTTTTAAATGTGCTTTTAACACTTTTCATACCCATAAGTGTTCATATCTGTGCAACCTTGATGTATTTTATTCCTGTGAAGCCGTCTCCCTCTCTATTGTTCTGTTGTGTGCCGATTTGCGTTGCGTTATTGCCTCTTCAGCTCTATACGTCCCCACCCTGACACCTTTACATCGCCACAAATAAGAGGTAAAGCAACTTGCCGCTTCTTGTCACATAACCTGGTAACAGCAACCATAGCAACCCATCACACAGCCAGCCACTTTGCATACAAATGATTGTGACAGAAGTGTGTATGCATGTGTGAGTATGCATGAGAAGAGCTGGTGCCAGTTTGCTGGTGGGTGGCAATACAAATTTAGTTGTGTGTCTGTGTGTTCATGTGTGTGTGTGTGTGTGTTCTTGTCTGCACACATGCGTATACACATGCATGTGAAGGGGAGAGAGAATGAAAAGATAGGGAACTGGTGAGAAGGAGAAAAGAGTGAGAGCACAGAGACCAATTAAATTTTTACTCTCCTTTTGATTTCAGTGTGAATGCACCACGAGCGGAGGCCAGCACTTGATCTGTGCATCAGATGGTACTTATGTTCCAGGCTTTTATGTATGAAAATGCATAAGAGATGGGAAGCCTCTTCTCTATCTCCTGTAGTTTAAAACAAAGGCTTGTTTGATTGTTAATGTGCTTTAATAATTAATACCATCAGTACATCGAGTCATGTAATCTGGATAACGATTGGAAACATGGAGGAGGGAAGCTACTCTGTGACCTCCTGCAGTTTTCAAGTTTGAATTACATTTTCATTACATGTATCAGTTCCCGCCTACTCGTGATTATATCATCAAACCAGGTAGACTATGAATATACAGCCTGGTTGTAGGAAAAGGTGTGTGAATGACACAATAATGCGTAAGGCAAAAGCGTGCTTTTGCGATGTCATTTGTACGCCATTTAGTCTGTACTGATGAATGCATCCACGTAAATATGCTACGCTCCGAGCTAGTGATGTAGAATAAAAAGTGAGGAAAAGTGTGACAGGACTTTCAACCAGGTAAGTTACGTTAGTGACGTTTGTGACGTGTTTTCCTACCAATGTAGCCTTGTTTCCATACATATTTTACTTAGTTTACAGACTTATTTTAAGCCCAACTGTGACGTTTTTTCCTAAACCTAACTAAGTGGTTTTATTGCCTAAACCTAAGTGAGGGTTTTTGTTGCCCCCTGCTGGTACTGCACCTTCATAGACGTGTGTAATATTAAAAGGGGAACACCACCTAAATTAAGAATTCCTATATTTTTTTTCCATGGCCTAGGAAAGCACAATCAATATTTGTGAACATGAGATACTCTCTCTCAAAGCCAGAAACCAGAGAAGTACGTCTCAAACTTGTGATGTCATAGATAAAGCCTGGATGTTTGTTTTCTTTTTAATGCCCAAATGAGCTTTATTCTATTGTAGTTTTCTCAGTTGAAATAGAAAATGTACCCATATATCCTCTGGGTCTCAGTGTCATCTAAAACATCTCTCCCAATGCATCATCTTTGTAGCAGCTTCTTACCCTATGACATCACAAGTTTGAGTTTAGCGCTCTAGTTTTGGGATTTGGGAGAGAGTTGTTCATGTTTGTTTATATTTTTTGGACTGTCTTAGACCATAGGAATAACATGTATGAATTTTGAAAATGGGCGTAGTTCCCCTTTAAAACCTCGACGAGGCAAAACGTGACACTGTCACGCTATCCTCTGGTGGACAGGCGGGTCTATTACACGCTTTGGCGTGATATCGGGTTGGAATATGAACAAAAACTACATAGGAGAAAAATAGCTTTACCATTTGCTCCATTACAAATTTAAAATATGTCTTAAGAGCTTTTGACATCTCAAGTTGCCTGAAAAATGATGCTGTTTGACAGCTAACGGAGTTCTAAATAGTTATTTTGCCTAATTTATAGCACAAAGTGACCCAGCATCGTTACAGGGCAAACTAACAACGAATAATAAAGACACATCTGTGATTGTCAGCTTGCATGTCTCGGGGATGAGTTTATGTGTGAATGCATGCACATGTGCGTATAGAGAAAGTGTTTGTGTGTGTATATATGCGTGCGACCGTAATCAAGCGTGCATGTGATTTGCATCTGCCTGTGTGTGTGTTTGATTGTGCGTAAGAGAGTGGGGAGGCGGCAGCGTTTGTTAAGCAGTGGGGGGAGATCGTGTGGATCGTCTCTGCCTCCTCCGGCCCTGGCAGCGCGCCCAACATCGGCAGGCTTGTGTTGTAGCTCCGCCGTGATACCAGGGTGGCACAGCCCATGATGGATTATAGTCATTGCACAGGTACCCATGCAAAACTAATGTGTATATAAGCAGGTGTTAACAGCTACAGTAGTGTGCGAGTGTACATGAGGTGTGTGTGTGTATTTTGGGGCAAATGTAGTGTTTGTGAACATGTGGAAGGCTGTTGAAAGGGTGTGTTTGTAGTATGGATGTAAATAGATAGATATATTATTTGGATATGAACAAGTAATAACCATGAACAGATGCTGTATGAATTACTATATATTTTTGTTGTGTTTTTGTTCTTCTTTTTCACGGCAAGGACAAACTTTTTAATTCTACACTCCTCAACAGAATTATCTCATAACACTTGTAAAATGTATATAAATTATTTATTGACTATAAAGGGGCACTCCTCTGATACACACATAAAAAGGCCAGTTTACTTGTCATTGGGAATACCAGCCAGTGATATACTGGGGGTATGAAGCTTTGAAGATGAAGGCCTTTAACAGGCAGGGAAGGCCTAATGAAAAATGCTATTGAGTTGCATTATGGGAATTGTAGGATCCAGCATTTTTGAAGCTTGACTCATACGAGGGACTAACAGTCGGGGTTTGTCTGCTTCACTGATTTTAACTATTCCTTTTTTATAATCTGTCTCTTGCAAGTTCCCCAACTTTATTAATGCTATTTAAAATGCTGGGTCAGATATAAACTATACATTAGAAATATACTCAACAATGCTTTCAACTTTATTTCCAGAGTTTAGAGAGCTGTCCTGACAACTTCGCCCCAGCCTTTCCAATGAGTAATCACTTGCATTTATATTCCGTAAGTGTTTTAAAGTTAATGACGAATCTAAAAAAACTGAAAACTGATGAAGTGTTGTTCTTATTGATAATGACAAGGGTCGGCACGTCCATATCAGTGAACTAGGCACCTTGTGAATGGTAAATGGACTTGCATTTATATAGCGCTTTTCTAGTCTTCCGACCACTCAAAGTGCTTTACACTACATGGACCAACTATTCATCATGAGCAAAATAACAATAATAATATAATAATAATAAAAAGTAAGCAATAGCAGTAACTGCAGGCTGACAGAACAGAGCGGAACTCTGCCAGTCGCATTGGGCCAATCTAACACTTTCAATATTGAGGGGGGATACGAGCGGCCCTTCCCAATTTGGACTGATCCTTGTTTTTGTTGAAATCTCATTGGCTCAGTCATTTACAATCGTGAACTGCGACTAGAGTTGTTTTGATTCAGTGCAGTGGCGACGTGCTTATACAAACTGAGGAGGTGTCATCCACTATAACGGGCCTCGGAGGTCTTCAGCATCATCAAATTCTCTTTATACCATAAAAATTGTATTGGTGTTAAAATTACTGCCCAAAATGTTTTAGCTCTCGCCCACCATCTCAAAATCTCGGGATGAATTTCAGTCCCAGTCCGTCCCTGTTGCAAATAGAGGGGCGGCGTAATTGTTTTTCACCTAGGGCGGCAGAAGTGCCTGCATTGGGACTGATAATTACAACCCCAACACAAACTCCAATTCACTAGTTAAATTAAATAATTTGAACATTAAGCAAAACAATTTAATGTTTGCCTTAATTCCCAGAAAAAAAACACCTAAGTGGTCATGAGAGTGTAAGGAGAGAGGTTCTACTAAAAACTGTTAAATAATTCAATAAAGTGTATGGTAACTATTTAATACAGTAAAACAAGCATTGCTTCCTGCCTCCAGATTATGCCCTATACCTACTTGTTTGCATCTGACTACAGATACAAATAGACTACTTTGACATTTAGGGAAACATGCTTATTCGCTCTCTTGCCAAGAGTTAGATGAGAAAATCGATACTACTCTCATGTCTGTAAGTATGTCACGCTGTAAGTATGGAGCTAGACGAACAGATTTGGGATCACATAAGAGCAATAGTCTGCATCAGTGCGTGTACATTCATGTATTCTCCATATATGTGAGAAGTACCCACACAAACTTTCCTCCTCTTATCAACTGCAGCATACTGTGAGCCAAACACGTCAGCCGACAGTCCTAAAACAGTGAAAAGTACAACCTTTTCAAGCCTCGTCTTGGAGCTCTTTCTGTCAGACTTCTGGCTGTTGGAGTGTGTTTGCTTTCCCCCCTTGGCTCTCCTTTCTCTTGATATCACATGCATTGCACTCCGAGTAGACCGACCGGCAATGCCTGTCTATGAAAAATGGATTTCTCCCAGTCCGCATTGCCATGGCGATGCACAGCTTACCCACGCGGCAGTTCTGCCCTTTTAAGGATTTGCATCAAAGTTGCTGCAGTGATGGAGAGGTGAAGAGGATTGTGGGTAGAGAGTGATTTCACCTCTTATTCAGTGTCTACGAAAAAGCTTTATTTCATATTTTATAATGATATCATATATAGTAGTGTTCTGGGAGCAATGTGTGTGTGCATGTGTGACTCTGAACACACTTACAACACAATTTACAGTAATTTAGAAGTCATTAGATGTGTCTCACTCAAACCTACGGGATAGAAATAAAAAAAACAATGAAGGAGGAAGGAAAGGGGAAACAGCAGCGATGATTCAGAACCTGTCCAAAAAAGGGAGCACCCTGCCACAAGCAATGAAATCAGATTCAACTCTAGGTCAAAAATAGTTTGTAAAACTGGGGCAACATCATCCTAAATTATGCAGATACCGGGGCAAGTTTCAAGCCAAAGCCAGTCAATAACATTTCATCTGATTTCATCTTGTAGCGCTCAAAAAAGATCTCAGGCGTTCTAAATTTTGCCACACGCTTCAAAAAAATGTTGAGGTCTGATGTTTCAGTGAAAAACAAAGACCCACAATTCTTTGTGGATATCTGCCACTCCATCAAGACAAGGCTGCGACTTTCTTTTTCATGAGCAACACAATTGTAAATCACTGTGAAGTGTGTCGCTGGTGGGTTAAGACGGATTTGCCGAGCCCTTATCTTACCTTTGAACACAACTGTGATTAAGACAGAGATTTCTGATGGCTTGGATAAACAACCCGAGGTATTGTGGAAATCGGAGGCTTGTAAACAAGCGTTTGAACAAAAAGTGCAGTAACATCACAAGGTCTCGGATTCTGTGGAGAGTTGAGAAATCAACTGGGCCTCGAAAATCTCATCTATGTTTTTGATAATGAAGTTGTCTCTTTATTAGGCTGAGACAAGGGGATGAAAAAAAAATACGAATCAAAAGTAGTTTTGATCAATATTTCAAATGCTTCCATTTCCTGTATGAAAGAGCTACCGAGACTCTGGAACTATTTTAGGGTCATGTTTTAATGAGGCGATGGCAAGACAGTGTTGATCAGACACATTAATTGTCAGCGCTCATCTTTGAAGTAGAACATCTGCATATAGCTATGCACTCCATAAACTGCAATTTAGTTCACTGTCATTAGATAGCACTTTCGCTGCTAATTGTCCTGTCATGTCATTCGGGTTATTGGAAGCTATTTTTGTACACGATGGTATGGCTTTCCATTTACTTCTCAGGCTGCATTCTTCTGTACACTTTACATTCAGGAGGAAGTGCAGAGTTCTCCATGGACTGTATATGAACTCAATATATCAACAGAGACAATAGGGACTACATCTTACTGACTCATAAAAGTCTGCAACAATCCCCCCCCTTCCCTTCTCTTCCTCTCTTGGATGCAGATGTAGATGGAAATGAGCATGCTGATCCAGACCTGCAGTCTGTCACCTGCTCAGCCAGCCAGCTAGTCCTCCTGCAGCACCTCTGGCTGCCTTCACTGTGTCCCAGGACTGATACCAAGGTAAGGACGTGGTCACCAGTGTGAGGACTCCCTCCGTCTGTCCCCTTCCACACCCCGTTTCCCCCTCTTTCATCTGGCTTTTGTGTTTGTCCTTTTTATGCAAAGCTTATCCCTCCACCGCTGTCCTAACGCATTGTTTCTCTCCTCTGTGCCACATCACTCCTCCCTACGTCTTCCCTCCTCCCCGTCCTTCTCTCTTTCCCTCTTGCATCTGTTTGGTGTATTCCCAGGGGCCTTGAGGGGCCAGAAGGGTCCATGAATAAGTCATTAACACTGGCCCCCCAGACTCTGTGATCATCGCCAACCTGTTCAAAAACATGGTTCCCCGCCACCTCTCTCGCTCCCTCTGCACCCCTCTTTCCGCATCCATAGGCAATGAAAATATAAATAAATAAAGCATTAGGGACTAGGGTGTGTGTGTGTGTGTGTGTGTGTGTGTGTGTGTGTGTATCCACATCAAGTTTCAAGAAGTTCATTGGCTGGGTGATCTGACATGGAGATGATATTGTATTAAGAGGACAAACAGTCAAATCAGTTTTGGGTTTATATGTAATATTGACATTTCCATTGGTAAAGGAAGATTTGTATTTGCCAATAGGCTACAAATCAAACAATGGCTCATTTTTTAAAATGACTTGTATTTTCAAAAGAGGAATGGGAGGAATTTTCCTTTGACCTCAGTTCAGTCTGGTTTTCTTAGAATTAACATTTAGTGGTCTATATTGGGTTGCAGGATGCAAACTCTGCAACTTGCATTAGCTACATTACTAAGTTTGTATGTAATGTCCTTCATACATTCTCCACCAGGTGTGTCTGCAACAGCCACTGCTGTAATGTTTGATTGAATGAATACAAACCACAATTTGATAACCTGCAAGTGTATCAGACGTGTTTTTCACGATGTTATTGTTCACCTGCGGTCCCTCCCGGCCAGGAGCCGGTTAAGAGTAGTGAGTGAAGAATCAGCAGTCAATCAATGGCAGTATCAAGCAGGCAATAAAAAGGTGTTTTGAGAAAGTGTAAGTCATTGCAACCACGAGAGGTGATTGAACATGCAGCCATAAATGAGCACCCAAAATATGATGCAGTTTGGTGCAGCAGTATGCAAGATTAGCCGTGGTCAGACACAGAGACAGAGAGTACTAATATAGTACAGAGATGCACACATGCACACACACGACCGATCTCAATACCTCCTGGCGGAGATAAATATGTGATGAACCTGTGACTTTCTGCTCATCAGTATATCTGATTAACTGCAATGCTTGACCAAAGCACAATCTTTCGACACTTTGAGAACCAAACACGGACACATTAATTGTCTAAATTGTGATGTCAGAGCGCTCACCTGAAACAACCTAAAGAGAGTGTTTCTCACAGGCTGCAGCAGGCTGCAAAGTTAGAAGTTATTGCTGTCTTGAATTAAAAAAACTGGTCGATGGGCAGTTCGTTAGGTCAGACAAAAATAAAAGCTTGTTGTATGATGAGAATTCTAGATGTATTTGATTGATAACAACACGGTTAATTTGCCTTCGGCTAATGAAATTAACTCAACCTTTGAATTTCAATGTGTGACTCTGCAAGCAGGGGCAGAGAGAAAAAAAGACTGCCTCAATAGACGTGTTTCCATTCCCATATTTGTATGCGCATTTGACTGAAAACAGTGCCCCCCTCCTGAAAAAGCTCAGTCTGCTCTGATTGGCTTGCGAGAAAAATATGGTGCACCTTTGCAAAGGTAATTCTCAATCTGTGGTATATTCTAATGAGCCTGCATGTGACATAGGAAGGGGAGCCAAATCTGAATGGCTTGTTGAATCACATGTTTTCTGATCTAGACAGCCCACAAAAAACTGACTGGGTTGTCTTATTTCACAGTTTGTTGGTTGGTATGCACTCCACATACCCAATTGTATGTGCACTGAAAAATTGAGTTTTTCATGCTATATCCCCTTTAAAAAACACAGTGGAAATTTTGGTGACTTGTGAACAATTTATCAGCCAGCCTAAATACGCTTGTGTGGTTGTATTGGATTGATGCTCCATGCAGCTACAATACCTCTGCAGATAAATCAGTCCCTGCGGGAACTGCAAACACAAAAAGTCCCAGCATTATTTAGAGAGCCTGCAACTGTGTCCGGTATTCATAAAAGGCAAAAACTGGTAATATCAAGGCAAAATGTTCAACCTCCTGCTATCTGCAGACTATTGGCTGCTACAGGAATGCTTACAAACTGCATATGTTTACCTACCAAAAGAAAACGTTGGGCACTTAACATTTAAAGATTATTTTTAGTATTTTTTTTGACATATCATGATTAGTTCTGGGTACTTCTGCAAAAAGTATCCAACTGATCTGCAATAATTACAACTAATACCGGTGAAATCGTGGTAGAGCTGATGAATGAAAAAGATGGAATAAAGGTCAACACAACACATGCACGACAATTATGTATGATTTATAGGTTAAATTCAATCAAATTTTCACAGCAATCAGAGGGCCTGTTGGTGAATCATCCCATGAATTATGGATTTCTCCCCCATTTGTTAGCTATTTTACGGTGCTAAATGAGAATTTGCATTATATTTTTAAGGGATAGGAAGGTGAGAAGGATGGCAATTGTATAATAGGAATTCCCACGGGGTACATTCTGTAGATTTCTCCTGCCACATTCATTATTTTTATTGATTTTTACAATGCTGCTACAATTAATCTCTGAAATAATCAGTATAAATACATATTTAATATTTTACTTTAGGCCTTAAATCTCTTCTGGAGCAATAAATTACTATGCAGATCACAATATGCAGATAGCAATGGCGCACGATTGTAACATTTTTGGAAGTTCACCTGTTTTGATTGAATATATTTAAACATTTTCTCTTTCCTCTGGTTGGGACGCAGTGTCAGCCAGGACGTTTGAAACCCACAGAACAGGATGAGGTCAAGTATCTGACTGAAGGACACCTCAGCATATTTGTGGGAACAGGATAATGAACCTGGCTCCGTCAGGTGATGGACAACCTCACAGACTAGCAGAGGCTCTCATGCTGCTCCTGGTGGGGTGCTCCGAGCTGATAAACCGGCTCATCATAAGTTTCACAAGGTGCATCTTCCCCAACAGCGCTCGCCTTGTTACTATATCTGCCGCCTTTGTGCATGTTCATCCATGCCTGAAATTGTGCATATTATCAAAGCGTCCTTTGTTATGCATGTTAACAACTTTATCAAAGCCTTCTCATAATCAAAGTAAGATTATGACTACATTACTGTGTGCATATAACATGGATTTATCCTGTTAATCAACATCAGGTGGCTCAGTTATTAGCTCTCTCGCCTCTCAGCAAGAAGATCCCAGGTTTAATTTGCAGCGCAGTCATTTCTGTGGGCACAACCTCTGGCTGAAATTTTGTGTTTGCATTAAAAGTACAGTGTGTGACATCTGGTAGCATCTAGCGGTGAGGTTGCAGTCTCCTGTATGCTAAGCGTGTCGGAGAAGTGAATGGCCCCATCTGGAGCCAGTTGTGGTAAGAGTAACGTAGGTCATTTGGAGAATACCAGAGTCAGTGTGTGTGTGTGTACTGTACCTGGGAAGTGAGTGGTGAAGCAAGAGAGAGAGAACGGCGGCGAATGTGTGTGAGCGAACAAGTCAGCTAGCGGAGCAGAAGACAAGAGTTAGTTTAGATCTGAGAATATCAAGTCGCTGAGTGGAGTGACGGAGGTTGACTCCGGCCCAAGCAGGAAAAGTTAACAGAGTGTTTGGTTTGTCCGTTCTGGGCTACTGTAGAAACATGACGGCTCCGTGAAGAGGACCCGCTCCCTATGTAGATATAAACGGTTCATTCTAAGTTAACGAAAACACAGCGATTCTTATCTTCAGGTGATTATACACTAAAGAAAAACACACTTATTCATATTATATTCCATTTCTGTCAATAGATCCCCCTAAATGTTACACACTGGTCCTTTAATAGCACTTTTAGAAAAAAGCTAAATAACTTTACTTCACAGCACTGTAAGCAAGATTGAAAAAAAGGCTGTCTAAATGCTGAATGTTTGATGTAGGCAAGAACAGACATTTTTTATTTAAAGTTATCCACTGTGGGTAGTGAAAGATCTGTTTTCAGATGTTTAAAATGTTGGTCATTGTGCATGTGAGGCCCAAATAAAACATGAACACATGTCTGTGAGGAAAGGTCAGGGAAATAACTTGCCTATACTGCCAATACTTATAAAGTTTTTCAATCTCTCTTTCTTCAATCACAGCTGTAGCACCATAATCCAGGCCTACAGTGGGACATGTACTTCTATGATTAATAAAAACATCATATTAAAAGTAAGAATATAATCCATGTTTCTTTTCCAGTGTCCAGTATGTGGCACTAAAGCTCTTAACCTTCCCGGTTTCAGGTCTCCCTTTCATCTTGGTCCTTATACGACCTCCACTCTGTGTTTCGTCTCTTAACTCACGTCTATCTGTTAAAAGATTTAACTCTTGTATTATATAACACTGACAAGTAATGGGAAGCTGCAGAACAGCGCACACTCTGCTGTGGAAAGTGAATAATGACATCGCTTACAGACTTTCAACAACCTCCTTTTTCTTTTGCTCTCACACACACAGGAAATGGAGCTTGTGGTCTATTGCTGACGATGTCTTTGACATTTTAAAGTAGAACTTTCAATTCTCCAATCGTGTCTACTGTGTTTCTTTCAACAAATCAGAGCAAACTGCATTTACAAATGGCATTCACGTCTTAAAGAGGAAGCATCCACGTTCTACTTTACATTTCTGGCAGCAGCTTCTACTCTCAGTGGCACCAAACAGCAGAATGACCCATGTTATTACAAAAACACACTCTTGTACACCGTTAAGTATTTTGCCAGTTTTTGAGATCGATGTTTTTGTTTTCCCACGGGTAATAGAATCTAAAACAGACATCGTTTTTCTAACTCACAGTAACAAAATGTTCCTTATCTCTGGAGTTACGGAAACAACATGTGACTTTTATACATTTAAACACTCTACACGCCTAATTTTCAATTGTGTAGTCCCGAGTGGCAGCGAGAGATAACAGTTTGAATTTCTCAAAAGTTCGAATAGCTTCATTACTCAAGAATGATGTAATATGGTGTTGTTAAACTCTCAGAAATAAATTCCCTCTATTTTAGTGTCTGATAAGGCTGGCTATGCAAAAATCCCCATGGCAGCATTTGTAGCTGTTAGTGAGAGCAGCCCTCTACAGACTGAGCACTCAGACTCTAATGTTGGGAAAGTATTCTGCTGTTGAAGTTTCCGTTCATCACTTGGAACCTGGATCTGAGAACAGGCAGGATATAAGCTGAAAATTTGAAAATAATTACGTTGAGAACACTCAGATATAACTGGCAGCAACATTCAATAGATGTAGATACATAAAAACAAATGCATAGTTTTCTTATATTATTAAAAAAAGATTAAAGATTTATTGTATATTTTGTGCAATTTCAAAATAATTACAGCTACTCTAATCAATATTTTTACATTAACAATGTAAAGTGAAACTGGTGACTAGCGACGAACCCACAGATAACTCAGATTCAAGTGAGTTGGGTGTTGTGTCCATTGACGGCTGTTTCCCCCGGCTGAAGAAATAGCCGACCAACAGGAGATAGGTGGGATTAAGAAAGGGGACGTCATTGGCCTACATACATAGAGCTACCTAGCCACATCTATGATAAATATTGACAGAAAAGTGGCGACGGAATTGGCACAAGCATGTATGAGATTAATGCAGTTATACAGGCTATTGTAGGTTGATTCACAGACGTGCACACAGTAACCTATTTTTTTAGTATTTTCATCCGACAGCTAACATGCATGCGCGTAATCATGTTTAGAATAAACACTACTGACAGATGTACACTTTGTACTTGCATCAAATCCTTGATGGAGGATATTCAAACCTACAATAAGCTCAGCTGCTGCTGACTCAAAACTGCAAAACTGAAAAGAACAAGAATTGGTCCAAACCGAGTAAGAGTCTGGACCGTGTACGGTCAGTCTGCAAATTTGTGGCTAAATTGTTCCACAGATAGTCAGTGTTTATCATGTCTATAATGTTAAATCCAGTGACGTTTTTCTTAAATGTACTGCAGTAGCATATCACAACAAGCTATGTATGAAAAAATAAGAGAGGAGCAATTGCGCCGGTGAGTGTAACCGCTGACATCCCCTCCTACTACTACTACTGGACAACTGGCTATATGTCCAGCCTATTTTTAGTTGAGTAGTTTAAAGTGAAGAAATATGCACCATTAATTTGCTATGGCCAGTTATGTTCAGCAACTCTTCTTAACTTTGGTGAAGGCACGCAGTCAGGGCAGGATACTACAGTAGAAAACCATAAATAGTTGAGTCATCAACAGCATTTCTCAGTGGATTTGTCATCTATGAAGTTTAAAAAACAATTTTTTTCGCAAAAATGCGGGCTAACTTTGTAGGAACTCCAAATCAAGTTGGAAATGGTCTTTTTAATGGTTTGGCCTATGATGCTGTGATACAGTGCATGGTTTCTGGGACTCTTTGGGTCGAGGAATTCATAAATGATGCTGTTTTAATGTTTCATAGATGACAAATCCACTGAAAAACTGGCCTCCACTCTCCACTGTCACAGAATTGCTGGAGATGACCCAAATATATGTTTCCTTACCAAGTTTTTCATACTTGAACACAAAAGAATAATGCATCCACAGGTACTTGAACTTTGTAAAACTATTTATCAGAGATTATTTAAAAAAGGTAAAATGATATTTCCACTGTGTCTCTCAATGTGCCAGAAGGTGGGGTTGCATTCCCCTCAGCACCCCCCTCCCCCAGGACTACAGGACGTCCGCTACAGCCCTAATTTATGAGTTAGATTAATAAACGGGGTGCATTTTCATGTGACAGAGTGTCTTGCCCGGTGCAGTTCTAATTCACTTTGAGACAAGTTGCAGATTGAAGGGTTCTTTCAGGACACACTCGTGGCAGATGAGTCCTAATGCACGGGGAGTGGATGAGCAGCTGTGTGCCATACAGGACAGAGGAGGAGGATAAAGGGAGGGGAAGCAGGTGGGGCGGACGGGGTGGAGGAGGAGACGTCTGCCAGGAGGGCTGGCTTGGCTCTACATCGGAGGGAACAGAAGGAAGAAAGAAAGTCTCTCAGGCATTCCTCATTCCTCTCTACCAATTTATCTGTCTCTGCCTTTTCCTCTTTCCCGTTTTCACACCGCATCTGGACTCACTCTGTCTTTTTTTCCCTTTTCAACACCACTGCTGGATTCCTCACATTGCCTTTCTTTCTCCTTCCTGTCCAGGCTCTATATGTCCTCCAGTCCCTTCATCCTTTTCTTTCATTCTTTTCATGGTTCTGTATCTCTCCTCGGCACCTTCTTTCCACTTTTCGCCTCTTTGTGTGTGTTTTAACCATCTTTTCCCAGGGAAAGAGCTTGGCGTGAGATCTGTGCCAGTGCAGTCTAGATTGTGCCACCCTACCAAGAGAGTGGGTGTCAAACACAGACATCGGCACAGCTTGCCAGGGAGATGGCACCGCATTGAAGCCAATGGCTGCAGAGAGACACGAATATATGTCTGCTGCCACCCACTCAACCAAGACCTGATCCCTTTGGTTCACTTCAATCTGAAGGAATAACTCTATTTCACATCCAACCATCTGATGTTCTGTCCTCATTTCTGCCACAATAACACAGCAGGAGATGGTCAGACTTGGTTGGTCAACTTGTCTGTTAAGTGATGACATCATATACTGTAGGCACTACCGCCCGCAATACAGCAAACTACAATGCTTTTGTGTCACACTATAACCTCCTCATTGCATAGTTAAGTAGCATATGTAATGTTACAGTTACGTAGTGAGGATCAACAGTAGAGGGTGGATCCCTCAGCTGCTCATTTATGCTGCAGGTGTACTTTAGCTTATAGCAGATACAATGCACCAGTATTAGCATATAAACTGGCCAATAAGTTCTATAAGATTGCAGTATAGAGATGCCAAAGGTGTGTCTGAGGTCATAACATTGACACCATTACATAGTTTATCCACCAGAGAGCACTGACAAGTTGTTTTCAACTGTGAAATGTCCCGCTCAGTACATATCTTGGTCACAATTCTTTAAAAACGAACTTGAGAAACTATTGTTAGAACATTTATTTCTGCCGTGACTCTGGGTCGCCATTGTAACCCTTTGCACCTGCGGTGAATCCAGACCGACTGCAGCTGCCATCCTTTGCAAAGGAGCAAGCTGGACACTTTAAGCCTACAGGTAGGGAGTATTTCATATTTAAAAGCGAGGCTGGTTCAAAGCATGGGCACAAGAGGGCAATGCCCCACCAACGCCAACTATCCTCCCTTCACCCCAAAGTTAGAAAATTAAAAGTATTTTATGTTGCCATCATCGATTCAATCATAAAAATGCCACATCTAATTAATATGTTTTACTAATATCCGATTGGTTGGTTTGGCCCTATAAAACAGAGACGCAGTGAGAGAGCAGCATCACTTTTCTGATCAGCTTTCCATAAGCGTCCAGCTGGCTAATTTATTATAATACATTTTACAACCACTATCCTCTGCTTCAAAACAACGAGAGCATGATTATAGAGAAACATCAGTCCCGCTCTATATGAATGTGTGTGAGCGTTCAGTTGAGAGGTTGTGTCCTGCTGATAGAGAGCGGAGAGATGCAGTGTTTGACGAATATTAGCAAAAGAATTGATGTCAAACAGAATTGCAGCAACTTGACGATTGTGCAGTAAGCATTAAAAAGTCCACTACAAACACTGCATTTTCCATATACGCCACACACACAAAAACACGCACTAAAACAGCCTCAGCCTCACACTGCCATTTTTATAGCTTAAAATGTTCAAGAACGCTTTTGTATTTTTTGCCATTGACCAATTATACAAACTAATGTCAGATGCCCCAAATCATGTTTAAAATAGTTATAAAATTCATAGTTATAAAATATGATGTAATGGAACTTCCTGCAGTAATATACAGTATATGATCAAGTATATGTTTTCCCACATCATATCTGTATATCGACAGAGAAGAAAAGGGAAAGTGAAGGTGACAATAAATAAATAAAAAGTAATAAATAAGTTCTAATAAGTTCTAATCTGATAATACCAAGAATAGGAGTGGTTTTAAATGTTAATAGCTATTTGCACACTGTGTGGGCGAAAAATTCACAAGAAGCCTAATTCTAGTCTACTATAATTCATGACATTTACAATCAGGTAGGCAAACTCGTTAAAATATGCAATAATTAGTGTCTGTTTTTATGCCTCCCACGTACAAGTACTGACATTAATACTGCTGGTTGTCCTATCACCAGATATTTGTCACATGTAGGCTTGTAAATTAATCTCAAAATGCCCAAAAAAAACTGTGAATATTATATTCACAATAATTAAGATCAGTGTTTTATGATGGAATAGTGGCATTAGCGCCAGAGGCCAACACATTTTTCGACTACTTTTTCCCACTGGCTGGCTACTCCGTATCCTTGTGGAAAGCCCTGCACTTGATTATTGTTCAGTACTAAAGAACACACATATTAACACTAGTCCAACATCTCTTACTGCCCCCCCCCACCCTCCCCCCATTCAAAGCAGTCTAGAGCTGCGCCTGCTTAAAAGATAGATTGAGTGGAATATTCCTTTAAGTCATCTCTGCTCAGCTTCTACCTGTGTGCGGAGCCGCTGTGCGCAGAGACGGCGTTTTATTCATAGCTCGCTCTTTTTGATTCTATATCGAGCCTTATTGTGGAAAGCGACCAAAGAGCTCGCTCACAAACAAGAATACCGCCGAAAACACGAAAGGTATCTCAAAGTAAAAATACATACATTAGTTCCCTTATTAGCAGCCAAAATTCACAGCATGTTTTGAAACAGTCAGAGGCAACGTGTTAAATGTCAGCGTTGCGGTTCAGGAGTTTGTGTGACAACAAACGAGTAGAAAACTTAGAGAAAGAGGTGCGAAGGATGAAAGAGAAGACGACGTGAATGACAAGGGAGAGGTGAGAGACTTAAGACATAAGATGGGTGAGAAAGTGTTTGGGAAGAACTTTACGCCAACACAGAAAAACACGGGGAGGTGAAAGTGATGCAATAAAGACAAAGGATCTTGAAGCAGCAGGTGCTGCTGATGTACGTCTTGTGAACTCTGTTCGTTGTGAAAAAGGCTTTTTAGCAACACCGTGATCAACTCATTTAGAAACAGATCAAGCGAGTGCAAGTCTTGTGACTGATGTAACTTCTTTTCAGTTCTGAAAGAGGTCACCACAGAGTCAAAACAAAAGCACTGGGAGTCAAAGGCGGCGGTCAAAAAGTATTTTTTTGCCGAGGAAGGTTCCTAGCCGAGTGAAATGACCCGGAAGTAGAAGCCATGATAAGAGCTGTTTGGATTCTCTAAATGCTAAGGAAGGGTGCTTCAATGCTTCCTTTATTATCTCCTTTAGCGTAGGATACACCCGGGGCATCCTTTATGAAAGGAAAGGAGATAATGACATCCCACAATTCCTTGCGTCCGCAACATTTAAAGTGACGCACCATTCTGCCGTTATGCCGATTATATGTATTTTCATACAGTCATATACTAATTGGGATTCATGTTGATTAAGTATGAGTGGACCGTGACAATCATTTCGTTTCCTTTGTTTTTATTTATTTATTTATTTCGAACATGTAACAAATATCTAAGTAAAAACCCAAAAAAGAATAACGAATAAAATGAAAAGTAAACGTATAGCAAACTGTCAATAAACAATTAATCAACATAATAAATAAATCATGTCCGAAAAGGAGTGGGAAGAAGTACAGCCTACACACCCTTCTCCATAACTCAAACAATTAAATCAATATTTATCATATATTCCTTTTTGAATTTCAATTCCAGCCTTGGTAATGAAGTGATATTTTTCACCGGTTGTCCACATTAGGTAAGATCATCCTTTATTATATGTTGATGTGGAGTGTTACAGTAGCAGAAGGACCTGCGGTATCTCACACCGTGGGTGAAGGCGCCTGTCACTGAAAGAGCTATTTAACAACGCAGTTTCACCACGGCAGACCTGCGTCATAACATCTGCCACCGTCGCATCATAATTACGGAGCCTAGCGTAAGTGCAGTCAAATTCTCTTAACACCACGCTTGTCTTTTCCTTGGAATTTTCCGTCACATCTTTCCTTGACATCATGACGTTTTCCATCGAGGGTCAAGGAAAAGTGGTTAGGAAAAGACATTAGGACCGCTGCCAAAGTCATTGACAGAAAAGGAAGTGGAGCCGAACATTTTTAACCAGCAACAACAATATCCAAGTTGATGAACTCGTACAGAAGTGAAAAAAGACATAAATCATACTGTATTCATGAGATATATTTGAATATTTTATCTTACAACCACTTGCAGAAGCTTAGTTGGCAACAAACTCCAAAGATAAATGCATCATCGGAACCATTATCAGCACATGGACGAGGCAGCGACCATCCGTTAGTATTATAATTTCCACCCCGAGGTCTCCTCACCGACCCAGAATGAACGCCTCGTCCCATCCCAAGAGAAATCATGAATGCTAGGTGCACACTCCAACACACACTCAATATGCACTCAGAAAGATTACAGCCAGCACCCCAACACACACACACACACACACACACACACACCAGGCGGCACCCCTCCTGACCCCCTCAATCCCGGTGGAAGCTCCCCGAGATCAGCGGCGCGACCGCGGGGTGGCGAGTGGCCCGGGCCGGTGTGACGACCCCGCTCTGACAGAGTGTCAATACAAAGCAATTTACAAGCGCATGAAAAATCGACCCTCGATAACAGGCAATTTCTCTGCTCCGCTGCCTCAAGAGGCGTGACCCGCCTCGCGAAAGTGAGGGAGGAAGAGGGGGTGTGTGTGGAAAGAAGACAAAGAGGAGGAAGAAGAGGAAGAGGAGAAGAGGGGTGATCATGGTCCAGTGGATGTGATTACAGCCTGCTGCGCTGTAAAGGGGGGGGGGGGGGCAGGGTGGGAGGCACAGAAATTGAACAGTAATAGGGCAGGGAGGGGAATTGGCGCGAGCGATTGTAATAGTGATGTGAGGAGCAGAGAAATCACTGTGATGAATGTGATAGTTGGATTCCACATGTGGGAGGAAAAAAGAGAGATGGATCAGACAGGAGGGAGTTTAGAAACTCAGAAATTATGCATGACTTACGAGGAGAAGAAGAAATCCGCATACGAGTAAGAAGAGTTAGGACAAAGTAGAGTCTCGGAAAGAGAAAGAAAGAAAAACGGTGGACTGGGGGGAAGAGTTGTTGCCGTTGCTGATGAAATGTGGACTGTGTGTGTGTGTGTGTGTTTGTGTGTGTGTGGACTGGAGGCCACAGGTGAGGACAGAGATAATGACCTCATTCCTCTTCTCTTTTGCCGAGACACTTTCTTCCACACCACTCTATTCATCAAGCCCTCTATCCGTCTCTCCATCCCCCGCTCCCTCTCTTTTCCTCTAATTCTCCCTCCTCTCTGTCGAAGAAGCCAGAGGTCACACCTTCATCCAAACAGACAGGAACACACACACACACACAAAGGAGGAAGTGCAGCGGTATGTGTCTGTGAAATGTGTGTGTGTCTGCTTGTCACAGGAAAAACACGCTGCGTGGAGGCAGATGTCACGGACTTAAATAGAAAAATAATTTCTATTAAAACAACACTTCATCGGGAGTTCACCTGTGTCGCGATCAAAAGCTGCCTCGGTGCCATTCAGTGACGGGAGAGGTCGTGTAAAAATTAAGCGCCGTCAGCCTAAATAAAGGTTTTGGACAAAGAAAGATGACTTTTCAACTTTTTAAAGTTTCCTTTTCAACTAAAATTAATGAGATTCTTCAGGAGAGGAGCTGTTGTCATATTAATTCCAGGTTTCTTTGTTATGCTTCTCTTTACATTGAAAGACCTGAAGATTGGTTGTGAACTTGCTACTCTATACGTGTGTCTTTATGTGTGTGTATATGAGATTGTGTATTTTTATGCATATACTTGTACAAGTATATACCTGTGCTGACATGATGTAAATTAATAGAATTTATTCAGTTTAACGTGAAATTTACAGATACAGCATTTCAACTGTTTCAAGTAGGGATCAGACCAATCCGACTTTTTCAGTCCCGATACTGATGGCGATATCGGTGCCGATACCCACGGGCTTCGGATATCATCCGATACCGAGTACCGATCCGATACCAGTGTTTAATTAATGAGCTGTATGCCTCACTGTGTGGAAGTGACTGGGATCATTCTTTTACGTGTAAGGCGACATCAGGCTCGACCTAAAAATTACTTTCCCAACTTTGTAAAACAAATTCTAACAAATAAATACATTTAGTGAATTGTTATTAAAATAAATTGTACACCAACAACTTGGTAAAAAGATCTTCAAAATTGACAGGAATTCAAATTCCAGTATATAATGTATATAGTATATGACCATAAAATCAAACTTAATAGATCCAGCTATTTGAGTCAGTATCTGCCCGATTTTGTTTTCTGTCTTCACCTGCAGCCGGTGGTAGATCCAGCAATGAAAAAAGAATTACCAACAGCTCTGCACAGTCACAATCAATGGCTGAAGCCTTTGCACTCTGTCTGATCTATGACTGTGTACGTATAGGTAGAGAGTGAGGGATTAATACACCTGCTAGTGCTGAATCACAGTATATCACACCATGCAGGTAGTACTTCACTGTAATCATCTCGAGGCTGTGTGGCTGGTTTTCAGTTTACAAGATTAAATAAAACTTTGTCCTTCAAAGTCAAGATCATTTTTAAGGTACATCTTTGTTTTTCACATAACTTGTTTGCTTGCCGGTTAAGAATTTCTAACTGCAACCGCTGTGAAAATCTAAAAAAGTATTTACCAAATAGTACACAAGTATTTAAATCAAATATAGCATCCAGAATGTATTGTAAAGTACTGGATCAGTGCTGAATGGAATTACTTTAAATTGTTGGTTGTTGAATGTATCTATCTCTGTATATCACACACGAGAGACATGTGAGAGATGTGAGGAGAGTCACGCTGCCACATGAGCAGAGAAGAGGAGCTGCTATGGGAGTCGGGATGTACAAGCAGGGAGCGAGTGTAAAAACAATTGCGTCAAAGTACGCTTGTGCACGCCTAGACACTGACGGTTATAATTTCATCTATAGATGGCACTTTTGCAGCCTATGCATACAACATGAGTTCAGTAGTGTGTTGTTGTACTCACCTGTCTGAATACCATCATGTGAGTCTTAAGCACTGCGAAGTCCTCCTCAATCTGCTCTAGGTTCAACTTCTCAGCCTCTCTGGTCCCACTGAGCTCCTGAAATTCAAAAAGTTTTGAGCTGAATGAGGCTCTGCAGTCTCCAGAAATCACCGCTGGTCAATCAGCAAATTGGAGAGAAGATGAGGGAAAAATGCAAAAGAATAATAATAAAAAATGTACAATAATATATATATTATACATATATACATATATACATATGTATATATATATATACATATGTATATATGTATATATATATATATCAGCAAATTGGAGAGAAGATGAGGGAAAAATACAAAAATTAATAATAATACAAAAAATTTAAAATAATAATTAAAAAAATAAATAGATTATATATTTATTTTCATTTATATATACAGTATATATATATATATATATATATATATATATATAAAAATAGAATTATTATCATTAGTAGTAGAAATAGTAGTATTAATAATAATAATATTTAATACATATAGTTTATTAATATATACTATTTGCTATGCCATGTTTTATTTCATTTTATTTTATTTAGTTATTTTTCTAATATTTGCCACAATATTATCAATGGGTTTTTAACATCTTGCAAAAGGGGGATCTCAGCCATAAGCTAACGCTGTTTGAGGGCCTTGGCATGGAAGAGTTTAGTAACCACTGAATTAGCTAGCTAGTTAACTCTTTACTGTTAGTTACCTAGCAACAGACTAGCTGAGTGCTAAGTCAAAGTCATTGCTAATTGCTAGCTCAACAGCATTGACCTGGTAGCTAAACAGGTTATTAGTTATAACCAGCAATCAGTCATCATGTATTAACATCACTTGTTGTCAGCTTACCTGCTGCCTTCACACCATTTCCTTTCAGTAACGCAAATAAAAAATAATCTATTTCTCCGCGTTATCATCGTGAAGTTAATGGTTCCAATTACAGCAAGTTTAAAACTGGACCCAGTTTCTGCTCTGCAGTATAGAGAGCACAGATAGCTGCAATAAAAAGTGAGCAGGAATGAGAGTAAGTGAGCGTCTCTGTTCAAACAGCCTGTTTGGAATGACATCTGTATTTTCTGAGGACAGTCTGTTGTATTATTGCAGAGAAGAGAGAAATGAGCACCGTGTGAGAATTTCACTGAAACAAAACCCAGACTGAAACGTCTTTAGTCATTGAGACGAGAGACATAAAACAAAATCAGGTGCCAAAATGAACACAGCTTCCAGTATTTCAAACATCCCTTTCCATTTGTTTTATCAGTAAGGAGCAGTGACCTTCTGCCCATTGGAGCTGTTCTGTAAAACACGTCCCTCACACAAACTCACCAGGAGTTAGCTCGTCGCCGTGCGTATCAGAGGTCTTTGCTCTGATCACAAGCTGCGGGACTTATTATTAAGTCATACTCTGGTCTAGCTGGGATGGGAAAGTGTGTTTGAGTTTCCTGCCCACCTGCCTTGCTATGCACCCCCCACTGAACAAAGACCCCCTGCGTGGCACACCTGCGGTATCCTCATAAAAGCTCCCTGACTTAAATATTCAGTGTGTGGGAGTGAGTGCAACAGAGAGAGAGACTTTGGCCTGTATTGTTTCCTCTGCACATCGTCTCTGCTCGCTCGCATCTCAGAAGACAAAAGAGCAGAGGGAAGGAAAGGCACTTGAGGAGCTAATAATGTGCAGCCTCGTCTGTGCACCAACTCTGTGAATCTTTTGAAAAGTCGTCTAAACTAAAAGAATACTAAAGATCAAAACTCAAGTAAAGACTAAAGCTGCAAGCAGCGATGAACGGGCCCTCGCACCTTCCCGCACATCGGGGGGTACTGGCGGGACGCTGGTTGACGCGACCGTGCATTTCCGCGATCATTGGATTCTGTGCGCACGAGTGAAGGTACAGTAAGTGTCCACAGACTCCGTCTTTTCCACACTTCCCATTCATTGTCTATGTAAGCAGCGGTGCAATACAATCTCGTGCAAATTTGCAAATCAAGGGTGTCCGCCACAACTTGCCGCCTCTGGAAACTTTTAAACCCAGCGTTGTCGATCCAAAATAAAGACTGATTCAGCAACTGCATGGTTAATTTCTCGCCTCAAATGTTTTCAGAAACACATTTCGATGAACTGTTTTCGTGAAATAAGAGAAGAAAGTTTCCAAACGAGCCGCCATATTGTTTACAGTTTTAAAGCTGGGAGCAGCAGCCCACAGGCGAAAGCGTTCGTCCAATCAGGTGCCTAGTGCCTTGTGTCTAGTAGCAGCCCATCAAGCGTCCGATGCTGGATGCGAGGCGATCCCTCGGGATAAAAAACGCCCCTGTGGACACGTACCATTACACGTTATTACTGCGTGGAGTGCATGGCATTGGAAGAGACACATTGCAAATTGTGTACCACTTCCTGTGTCCACCATGTGGCACTAGAGAACACACAGCAAACGCACTATATCAAGTGTAGACCACACAATGTAAATTTCATATAAATCTAAGGATGTTTGTCGTAACGCTGACTTCCTGTTGCCAGTAGGGGGCGTTACGATTATGAGTCAATATTGTCATGTAGATGTCCTCAGGCCTGGACTGCTCTAAAGTAGGTCAATTTCGAGACAGATTTGACCAAGTACAGTTGAGTTACAGCAGCTTGTTGTTTAATGGCGAATCATGTAATTCTCCGCCACACCACTGCAATGCCGTTTCACGAAAGCTCAAACTTTTAATGACTTTTCATCGCAAAGGTCTTCAGATTGCACTGATCAAATCTGAAGTAAATGGAGTTAAATCTGTAGGAGGAGTTTGTTAAAGTACAAAGCCTGGAAATGGCCAAAAATACGCAAAAAAATCACACAAAATTAAAAATGGCCGACTTCCTGTTGGGTTTATAGCATGGCCCCAAGAGACTCTTTTAAAAGTCTATATGTGATACATGTGCGTACCAAATTTTGTAGATCTAGGTGAAACCTACCGCGAGGGCTGCTTCGTTTAAAAGTTTTAGGGGGCGCTGTCGAGCCACCTTGCAACACTCAAACACAAGAACCATATCGGATAATATATTTTACCACTTTTAATGCTTGTGCCAAGTTTCGTTCGTTTGCAAGCATCTCTAGCCCTTCAAAAACAACCACTAAAGATAAACTGCATTTTTGAGGGGCATCTCGGAGAGATCGTCACATCAACTTTATTGTAACATAAAAATGTCTCAAACTGAAGCACAAAAACTGAACTTTAAATGGGTGTGGCTGCTCCTCTAAATGTGACAGTAACATGAATTATGTGCAAGCGGAGTACAATCCCTTGTTATTACACAGGCCATTTTGTTCAATGATTCAAGATTCTCGGGAATATTGAATGTCAGCCTGTATGACAGCTTGTTCTCTCCCTCTTGTCTGCAACGTCTTCCAAAGTCTTTTTTCTCCCCCACATTCCTCATTCAATAGTAATTCTCTCTTTCTCTCCTCCTCCCTACATACTCATCTTTTCGCTTGTCACTTTCCCTTCATGTCAATTACCATCTCCCTCCATTACTCCTTTCTCTGGCACCGCCCGCCCTCTCTAACACCTTCTCCCACTATTTCCTCATCCCTCCTTCTCATGCTCCCCTCCCTCCTCCTTTCCTTTAATTCCACAGTCTTCCTCTCTGCATGCAAAGCGTCCTCATGTTCATCTTTTGTTTCCCCCCTTTCTCATCCATTCACTTTATTGACACTTCATTTCTGTCACTCGCTTCTTCTTCATCCATCATGCCGCTCCCCTTCGTCGTCTTCCTGTTTCTGCATTCTCTCTCTTCTCCTATAAGAGCATCCCATATTCATTTCATCTTCCTGTAGGACGCTGCTGCCTTCTCGTCGTCCTTTGCCTTCATCCCACACATTCTTCTATCTCTCCAACATGCAGCATCTTCTCGCCTTCTCCTTCTATATTCATCCCAGCAATGAGTTGAGTGACCCGAATCTGTCTCTTTGCATTACAGCCCCTCCCTTCTGCAGCTCAGGAGCACCTCTGAAAAACCAATAGTGCGGCTGCCACCTCGCCATGCGTGGCCTCATTTGTGTGTGTTGAATGTAAGTGTTTGTAATTGAAACCTTGGAGTGATGAGGAAGCCGGCCTTTGTGTGCTAGTACAACAAGTGCACTGGACTTGGCTGTGCCTCATCTGTGTTTGCATGTGGGAGCCAGTTTGTTGGAGGCGATTGGTGTGTTTGTGCACTTTCTGTACAGTATGTTTATCAGTATGCCAAGCAGAGAGCCTTAAACGGATTTCAGCTGGAATGTTTCGCCTCTTCCTGAAAGAAACTCCAGATTATCTCACATTGCCAGTGTCTTCAACGTATGTGCATATGTTGTCGAGTGTGTGTGATATCTTCTATGTGCACAGTGTTTGGCATGTTGTCTGTAATTGCCTGTGCCTTACCATCCATCACACGGCTGCTTTTCTCACGCTCTCTTTACTCTCTTCAGTCACAAACTCTCTTCTGCAGGGAGAAAAAGCAAAAAAAAAAACTTTTTTCAAAATCATTCTGACAAGTGTTTTTTCTTTCTTTTTTATTTCCAACTGAACAAAAGCATACATAACAAACTTTCTAGAAAGAGATTGCGTGGGGGGCTAGATGGGGAGGAAGAAACATCATATCTGCCAAGAAGGAAAACAATCAAGGCAGATGTCAAAGAATGTGACACCACCAAAACACCGAGGTCCCACCCTGGGAAAATGAAAAACATTGCGCTGACACAAAGCATTCTCTACAAACTTTGTTTTTATGCTCATCTTTTCTGCACGCTCCTTCAACTTAACTTTCATTTTTTTGCAACTAATGTTTCCAAGATGCAGCAACACAAACCTTTTCTGGTAAATGTACTTGATGCTGGCAGGCTAATGGATGCACTTACCTGTAGTCTGGCCATGACATTGTTGTCAGAACACTAAGCATGTACAAAAAGAAGAAAAAGTAAGAAAAACAACAGACGTGGATTCAAACTTGGGGAATGACACTTTCTGTGTGCAAGTCAAGAATGTCAAAAATGTTTTACATGACAGTCAGACACAAGTAACTGTCATATTTAAAGTTTTTTTTAACCAGGCTACATCTGAGAAACTCATTTTTGCTGCAAGATTTGACTCTTGAGTATTTAGAAGGTAACATGACTGACTGCCTCTCTAAACTCTTAAGCCATCATCACCAGGCCTTAAAGGTACAGTGTGTAGGATTTGGTGACATCTAGTGGTGTGGTTGCAGATTGCAACCAACTGAGCACCCCTTCGCTCACTCCTCCCTTTCTAAGACTGTGGTAATGTGAGCCACACAGTGTAAAACTGTGGTAACGCCATTCATCTTGCTCAGAGAGCATCCTTACCATAATAACACTACTTTAGGAGCAACAGAAGTCAGACGACGGCTGGTGGTACCACGGTTTTCCACTCCGCGGCTCACGTTACCGCAGTTTCACAAACGCGTCGGAGAACTACGGTGGCCTTCAGGTAACGTAAAAACGTGGAAAGGCTTTCTCTAGAGCCAGTGTTTGGTTTGTCCGTTCTGGGCTACTGTAGAAACATGGCGCAGCAACATGGTGGACCCGCTCCCTACTTAGAGAAATTATGTCGAGGCTCCACTCTAATTCATTTTAAATTTATTCTAATTCTGTAAAAATAAAGAAGAAAGATATATTTTATGAATGTCAGTACACATTAGGATTCTGGAAGAAAACTGAGGACTATTTTGACATTCAAACCAATCATTCAATTAAGTTGGAAGCCAAGGATGTAATATTAAACTATGAAAACAAAAACCAGAAAATTCAGCCGACCATCATTTAATTTGTTTTATTGAGGGAAATTTCACATCCATAAAGCCAAGTTCTCGTTGTCTCGCCCATCATTTGAACCCTTCAGGATTGAATTAAAAAAGTAATATGAGTCCATCCAAATTATAAACAAAAATAAATTTGCTACAGGCATTTTGGGGAGAAATGTGATTTATTACCTACCTTCTCTGTTAAGTTATTAGTTATATAATTTATATTATTATCTTTTTTCCTCTCTCTCTTTTTTATTTTATTATTTTGATCTTTTAGAGTTTCCTATAATTACCATACGTCCTGATACAATGGTGGATGTCAATGGAGTCAAGCCTGCAGTATGATGCCTAATGATCTCTGTTTTGTCACATTGTCACACACAGTAACTGATGATTTCTACAATAAAGAAATGTGTAAAAAAAATCATTGACCTGTCTCCTCTGCTTTTTTACTGTACATATTTTAACAATTTCCTGTGGCAGGATATTCATCTTTTCATGTTAGAAACACATTTAGCCCGCAGGGACTACACACCAACCAGGACCTCATGCACCCCGGGGCAACAACACTACCACAGCACCTCAAGACATATTCAGCTTTACAGAGTAGTTAACGGCTTCTTCCACATCCTCCCAGAGACTTTCCAATTTCTTTTTCTTCAGAATCAGTTTTGATAAACATAGAGGGTGCCACATTTTAGGTGGAAGTGGACCAGAGAAGTGTAATGCTCTAACTAGCCAAAAGATAAAAACCCTCCACTGCCAATGACGTCCATAGAGAGAAATAGAAACGGACGAGAAATCCATAAAATGTTCCACATAGATATATGACTAATGACAGGCATATAAAATTACACCAGTGGGCGTTTAACGTGTACACTTGATTAATACTGCCACTCGCTTTGTAATCTTGTTCTGTACATGTTCTGTAGGTGTTCACCATATTTCCCTTTTCAAAGTGTATTAACTCTCCTACCTTGACCTTTTAAAACACAGTGAACAGCTTGCAAGTCAGATGGCGAAGCTTGTTTACTTCACATTAACAAAGATACATATCTCATGTTAAGCCAAAACAGTAAGGGATGAGTTTAAAAGTGCATTAAATAGGAGCAATGAAAAACTGTGTGATCTCATCCAAGAGAAAATCATGTTCTGTATTAGAGCTGCAGGTTCGAGGCTCTGTGTAAGGAGGTTTAATTTAGTGTCTTATCAAAATGCTATTTTCTATACAGTGCATTGTTTTTTTTTTTATCTTTGTGGTTTGTTTTGTAATGTATCAATTTGATTGTCAGACACAAATAGTTTCTTCTCTGTTTTGTATAGTACATTATTACACGGCTTTGATGAATACTAGATTCTGATTGGTCAATCATGATGTTTTACAGTCTGTTATTTCATTATAGCAGACCGTTGCTATGTATAACAGACCGTCGCTATGGCTGCAGTTCTGATGTCGGACTCTGGCGGACCATTTTTGTGTCAAATTATTCATTTCTTAAGTAAGTAGCGGTGTAATAAGCAGGATAATGTACAGTTAGTGGGTCATTGTTGTGAAAGAAATCCCTTCACGGCGATGCAAGCTTCGTGTCGGGGTGCCACATTGCACCTGTCTTGGTTTATTTCACAACAATGACCGGCTTGCTGCACATTATCCCTTACATAAAACATGTTTTTTGTGACAAAGGTCTCTAAAAAATGAAACCTTAATTGACCAAACTTTCTTTTTAATTTTTACATTTTGGAAACCACAGTAGGCGAAATTTGGATTTGGATCCGCTGGGGCGCCACTCTAGGGTTAGGGTTAGAGTTCAACCACCCAGAACCCCGTAAACCGCACTATTTACATCACAATGGATTTCAGACAAAAATTAAGATTTAGAAAAATTATTGTATTATAATATAGTGTAAATAAACAATTGGTCCCTGATATTGTTGGAAGTTTTTAGTCAGTTTCATTACGAGAGTTACAGGGGTGAAAAGTGTATTTCTTTCTATATTTATGTGTTCATTTGTTACATCAATGCAGAAAATGAGGGATGGCGCCTACTGGCATTTTTTTTTTTCAGAAAGTGGCACCCTAGGCGACCTCCTATATGGCCTATGCCTTAAGCCGGACCTGGAACTGCTAACCTTGCGGTTAAAGGACGACCACTCATCCCAGTGAGGTACAGCTACGCACCCTCCTTTTTTTAGCTTAAAAAAACACTTACAGTGTGTGTGTGTGTGTGTGTGTGTGTGTGTGTGTGTGTGTGTGTGTTTGGGTCCACAGATGCAGTGACCTGGACACAATTGTGGAGTGGGTGCAGTTAAATGGGCCGTGGCTGAGGCAGTGGACCCAGTCAGTGAATGCTTTGCTTTAGGTGGCGGCGGGGGGGCCTCAACCACTCAGCAGACACGCTGTGAAGTCACACAGTCACAACTCAACATGCTACATCAGGCGCACAACGCGTGAAAAGTTGTGATATTATCCACAACATTTCATCGGGAGCGTAGAATGCTATCATTAGTGATATGCCACACTGCAGTAGAGGCATTCAATGATAGAAATCAGCCTTTACATCTCTTTAGAGCTGCATGATGTAAAAGTTGGATGTGAAAATGTACCTGTCCAATTAGCCTGAGTCACAAAGTGGGACTGCAGCATGTCCCATCCCCAATTTGAGACCACACAGATCCACTCAAAACTCATTTCAGATGTCGGACCAAATTCATTGTAGCTGTCTAGTCTCAAACAATTTTAACTCACAGAAAACAGCGAGTGGTCCATCACGGCTGAACGAGCCAGTGATTAAAAGAAAACTGTTGCAAAGTGATTATCACCTCCACCAAACACCAAGACATTCATATACATATAGTAAACAGATTTTTAATCATTTCTGTGTAAAGTTGCCTAATGTAGCTTCAAATGTGTGCTTCTACTTGGAGAAATATTAACATAGAATATACTAAAAAAATTAAGGTTTAGTTACACGTTTTGGAGGGAAATTGTCCTCAAAGTTTATCATCAGTTTATCATTAGTCCCGCAGTGGGGAAATTTGCAAATGATGATAGTGTGAAGTCACACACATTCTCTACAGTTTATATACTGGTGTGCTCACTCACCTTTACCTGAAGAAGACCAAGATTAGAATAACTAGAATTAACACCTCTCTGATTATGACACATTAGACACGTCAGACTACACGTCGGTCCCCGACCAATCTTCGCTGATGGCCTTTCACGACGTGCGTGATGTCATCAGGAAGGAAGCTTAATGCTAATGGCAGTAGCCTACTCACCGGATTGCTGAAGAGCCTCTCCTATTTCACGCCAGCTTTTTTCTTTTTTCACTCTGTCGTGGTAGTCCCTCGAGGAATCGTTCCTCTTTCGCTTCGCCATTGTTGTACAGTTGTTGGCACCTGCAAGTGGAAGTCCAAAAAATATTAAACATGCTATACTTTCTATCGGAATGTCATGAGGCATCCCAGACGTGGCGTCGGTTGTCGTCACTATGACACACTACACGAGATAAAATGTCCGATTGTCGGTAACGACACTCGTTGTTGATGAAAACACAATTCTAAGTTTCAGTTGATTATACACTTATGAAAACAAAGTTATGAATATTACAGTATATTTCATTTCTGCTAATAGATCCCCTGAAATGTTACAAACTGTTCCTTTAATTATCTGCACATTTTAGCCACATCCACTCAGCAGTATGAGGTCACCACAGAAGATGTTTTCCAGAAACTTCAAGTGCAGCTCATTTCATGGGATCTTTAAGGGAATGACTGGATATAGACCTTTCCTAAGGTGGACATGTTGACATGTCAAACACAGGTGGAACTAAGAACATTAATGATGGCAGCCTTTCCATTCGGGGTGTTCTAGTTACAGAGCCGTCGTATTGTGCACGCTGTCTCGCTGGCACGGCTCGCTGACACATTTAAATGGACCGGAGCCGTCGTTAATGTTATTAGCTACACCTGTGCTTCCCTGCTGTGACTCGTCAAAACATCTGCGGCGGGATGGGCGTACGGCTTTAAGGAGCATGACAAGGGCCTGAGGAGCACAGATATGCAGAATATATAACGAACTGTGACATTCAGGGCATCATATCAAGCAAGAAAATTAGCACTAATCCTGATGATGGAAATGGCTCACTGTGGCTGCAGGCTGGTCCTCATCTTTGGGGCTGCGACGGTCCAGTCATCGATCTGGCTGAGGAAGCTGGCTTTGACAGGAGCTCAGGTGGAGGAAACGATGGAAGGGGCAACAGAGAATGAGGGAGAGGCTGATAGGATGACTGGCTCGTCTTGGCAACACCTCCCTGGACTCTCGGCTCCCTTCACCTCCTTCCCTTTTTTCTCCCTGTGCCTTCCACTTCTTCGCCCCACAGGACTCAGCGGAGCGATGGACGGAAACAGAGCCCAGCCACCTCCACCTGGTTATTATCAGCCACACACCTGCTGCCTCTTCTCACTGCCTACTTTCCTAACTCTTGCCTCTTTTAGGTCCCTCTTTCTCACTCATCCCTGACTAATGGGGATATCTCATTTTTTGAGTTCTGGCAGCATATGTGTGTGCAGTGAGGCAAATTAAAATATTTTGTGTCTTCGGTATGTGGTTGTAAGCATGCTGTGTGTCTGTTTCTACCTGATGACACTGACTTGACACATTATCCACAATTCCTCCTCCGCTGGAAGACAAAACGATTTGCCTTTGCGCAAAGTGCAAGGTGAAATGTGCTAAACCAGTAGTTACGATCACTCTCGACTCTCTCCCAACAACCCTGTGATGACTCCAGGTTACCATGACTACTACCTGACATTGGAGGCACCTCTCCATCCATCTGTGCTGTGGCAATTGCTTCCACCTCGCCCCAGCTTTAACCTTCCCTCTCTTCCTCTACCTCCCTTCCATCACTTCTTCCTCCCCGCAATACAAATGCCATTCATTCAGAGTAGAGAGGAGAAGGTCGAGGCTGCTGGCTTCTTTGAAAGCTACCGGCTCCAGAAGAACTGAACTCAGCCGACAAAGGCTGGAGAGAGGGAGCGACAAGCAACAGGGGCTATAAAAAATTCATAGCAAATGGAAAGGCACTGGGAGTCGTACAAGTATGTGAACTGTGCTCTGTAAACTTCTTCTCTCTTTGTTGCCTGGCTCTCCCTCGCCGTGTTGCAGTCATTTTTTCCTATTAATGTTCTCTGCTGGATTCCAGGCCTCCTGACCTTTATTGCATATTCTTTATTGTAAAAACTACTGCGAGAAAATTCAAAGTAAATTCAGTCGCACTGCTGTAAAAGTGGATTTTATGCAACACAGGACTAGAGAACACAATCAGATGAACAGTAAATATCACTATCATGATTATTCTCTCTCACTTTTTTGTCAACCAAAGCACTTTATGTTTCAGTCAGGCCAACATGTGCAATCATTCTCAATAACTGTACTGAAGACACAGCGAGATGTCTTTTGGTCTTTGCTAGAGAATAGAGTCATTTTTATGTACTCTCTGCACTAGCTGATGTACGAGCTACCAGGGAATACACACTGTAATGTCCCCGCTACAGTACATAAAAGCACATCTGAACATCCGGCAGCTGGGCCGGTTGGTAGACGAGCAGAAGCAGCAGAGTTTTCATATCATGCAGTAATTCAAGCAGCGGTTTGCAGAGTAGAGTAAGCAGCAGCCTGGACGAGACCCAGCTCTGTTTAAACAGGCCGCCCCGTTCAGTAAGAGTGCAGCTACAGTAATAGGTGGTTTATCATTAAAATGCTGCCAGAGAAAACTGCTTCATGTGCTGTCAGAAGTCTTCCCCTCTTTGATAAGTTGTTCATCATCTGATATTTACAATTGTAAAGTGACCTCCAGCTGGTGATCATTTATACCAATTCATTTGGAACAGAAACAACAATTACTCACATCTGAAATTTTTAGATTCTGAGTTGCTGTTTTTTTTTTTAATTAAGACAATACCCTCATTTATTACACGGCTTTGTTGAATACTCGATTCTGATTGGTCAATCACAGCGTTCCATGGTCTGTTATTTCTTTATAGCTGCTATGGACGCAGTTCTAATGTCGGACTCTGGAGGACCGTTTTTGAGTCAAATCATTGATTTCTTAAGTAAGTAGCCGTGTAATAAGCGGGATAATGTACAGCTAGCGGGTCATTGTTGTGAAATAAACCCCTTCATCGTCCTGTCGGGGATTCTTTCACAACAATAACTGACTCGCTGTACATTATTCCTTACTTAACATTCACATACAAGAACACCGACTGAATAAACTACTGTAAGAAACAACCATCATAGAAAAATGTGAACTTTTTTTCTTCTCAAAACATTATTAGTTATGTAATTAATATCATCTGAACAAAAAAAACACAGATTATTATTATTTTTTGGAAAGTTACAGTTAGTTTGCATATTGTTCAAAATGAAAAAGAAGGGAATAAGTGCATTTCCAAAAATGTTGAACTATTTCTATAATGCAACAGGTATTGGTGCACTATAATGTCAAAGGTTTATATGATTGTAATACACACAGGAGACCACAGAGAACCATTACACCCACAGACCATATAGGGTACAGACACCCAGCTGTGGTTTATGAGTGAGAGACACAGCAATAAGTTCACACATACGTGAGGTTTGACATCGTCCCATGTGGCATCTGCAGTTATGCAACCTAAAGGTCAATCAGAAAATAGTCTCTGCTCTGGGTAATACGGCATGAAGTGATGCCATGAGATACTCACAGCAGCGGGAGCAACGCAGCCTCCCTGAGCGGCAACATACATTAATTAATTAACCCTTTATCTTATCTTCCTGCAACAACCTGGTGAGGAACTGGAGCAGCAGTTAAACCTCAATCTCCAGGTAGCCGTCAACTCTATTATGCATACACCCACGCACAAACAGACACACACACACACACACACACACACATACGCCTCCACCATGGCCTTATCCCCATGGTAAATTAATTGAGCTAATTAAGGGTCCTTGTGTCAGTTCCATTGCCAGGCAATGTCCGTGCCTTATCTCAATCCCACAATGCACTTGATCACAAGCTGCTGTGTTTGAGACGCTCCCAAGAAGTGATTAATTAATTCATGAGCGCCGGGTCGTTAAGACACACCGCGTCCCTCTGACATCAAAGTGATGGCAGTGAATGCGCGGGAGGATGGCGGTTATGTGGAAAGTTGCATATTCAGAACTACATGATCACACATGAAAGGCCGACAGACCAGCTGAATGTTGGGGGTCAAAGGGCAAAGCTTAGGCTAAACCTTTGAGGGATTTACGAAGCATCTGGCGTCGTCTGATACGTCCAATCAGCATTAATAATTTATCATAAAATGTATTAAAAGTGAATGTTTTAAGCTGATTCACATGCTCTGAATAAGAAACAAAATGTAAACATATTTTTCTCCATTTCATCTGCTCCGTTTTGTTATCTTTAAAGAACATGCAATGCCATTTTTTTATCTTTTTTGACTGCTACGCATCGTAGCTAATTACCGAGCAGAGAAACAACGGAGGGAATTATTCGACTTATTGTCTAAGGAACTGCTCTTTCAAGAGCCATTCAAATAATTGGAGAAAAATAAGCAACTGAAAAAAAAAAATGTGTACATATCTATTTGACTTCTTTGTTGTGCCCCCTCAAAGCTTAATGCCACAATAGACCTAAAGAGATTCATTCTTCTCTCCGAGGAAAAGCAGCTGCTTTCAAGTTCGGTTCAGTGAAGCTGCAAGACACAGGGAAAAAATTGCAGCCAAAGACACACATTTGAAGATCAAAGGGGGCTGTATTGTGTGTTTGTGGGTGTGTTTGCATGTGTGTGAGGGAGAAAGAAAGAGAAGGAGCCGCTGTGGACTGCTGCCGTAACCATCAGCTGGTTGAGCCGTGATTAAATTGACTGACGGTGTCTTGTGTGGGAAGTCTGAACTTGACCTCTCTGACCTCCAGACGGCACACAAACCATTCATGTGTGCACACACATACACACACACACACACAGAGCTGATAATAAAACACGTGAAAGCATTTCTGCACACACATACACACACAAGCATAAAGACACACAGTTGATCTCTCCATCCTTGAGTGGAGGTGTGAGGGGTGGATGGGCTAATCGGACAGACTCCTCCGGATCCTGGGGGATGTGACCCATCACCTGGCGGAGAAGACAGGCGAATCAGACAGACCAGCTCTTCCCGTTCGCAGCAGGGGGTCTCCTCGGGGAGCGATGCATGTTTGTGTGTTGGCATCTGGGGAGGAAGGGGAGCTCAAAGGTGAACAAAGGTGACACTTGGAAGTTCAGCACATCATCGATTTGAAGCATTTTTGGCTCGAGGGGAAAGTGGGGGAAATATATCAAATAACAAGACAGACCTCAGAAACCATCAGTCATGAGCGACTGGGTTGTGTTCAGCAGATTAGGTCCAGAAGATACTATAGACAGCCTCTTTAAAAGCTCTGCAACGCTCCATATAGATTGTCAACCCATGTGTGTTAATCAGACATCAGGAAGCTTTAGGTCAGTGGAGCAGGGAATGGATTTTTCTCTGGTCCTGACAGGGAGACGCCGTCTGTAATGGTTTCTACCTGTGGAGAAATTAACAAGCCAGTCAGAACAGAGGAACATCAACCGGCGAACTTTCACTCCGACTCAGAGGCAGAGACGCGGTGAAAGCTGCCCTTAAAATGCACTCGCTGGCTCGGAGAAGTTGCCTTGATACTGCAGAAGCCATTTCAAGTGTTTAATTGAACTGTGAAAAGTTGTGAAAAGGATTAATGTATGTAATAAATGAGGCAATATGGAGCCTGTAGAAGACTGGTGGCTATGTATTAGCACATTGGTTTCACTCCCAACTCTTCAAACAACGCCAACTGGGCAACGCCCCTCGGCATCGAAGGCACCTTTTGGTTCACGAACAGGGCTTTCAAATAACTCTAATGTAAACACCCCTGCGGCATTATTTGACGTTCGGAGCAAGTGACGTGGCATTAATAGCGAGAGAGTCCACTTAGGGAGGGTGGGAGCGGTGGTGGATGGGTCAAACAAACACAAGACTTTCGACCAGGAGACCGGTGTTCATGTCCTGAGTGAAACTAAAAAGAACGTTGACTTATTTTGTCACGTGACTCGCCGGTATCGTCAGTCCCGGGGGTCATGTGAGTCGCTAGTCACGTCAGTCACTAGTATCGTCAGTCACGTGAGTCGCTAGTCAGCGAAGTTAACGTCAACCACGACCATTTCCTAACCCTACCTAAGTGGTTGTATTGCCGACACCTAACTTCCTGTGAAAACAGAAGTTTATTTTGGAAGGACACTATGTTGTAACAAGCGTATATTGACACGCCGTCCCTGTTACGTCCAAAAGTAACGCAAGAGGGGAACCCCGTGTGTCAGTCTCTGATGCCGAGGGACACTGAACAAACGTTGGTATTTGACGAGTTGAGTTGAGTGAGAATGTGTTGATCTAATGTGACTCTGGCTGCAAAGTGAGACATTATTTGAGAGAGGTAACTGTGATTGTGAGCCTACCTGAGCCATAGATGTGCTCTCTTCTTGTCACCAACATATGAATGTGCTGGTTTCTGCTTTTCATAATAGATTCCTAATCAGTTCAAGGCATTATGAAACATGTAACACATAAATGGTATAAAACAGTTTGGTACATGCAAGTCTTTTAACGGACTGACTGAAACACCACAGGTGTAGTAGCAGCGACTGCATCCTCTACATAACAACTAATCTACCAACAGGTTATATTAAAAATTACAATGACCTCAGATACTCCACAAAACAATTGTTGTTTATTCATTTTTCTACGAGCAACCCTGAGGACAAGTACTAATCAGGCAAGAAATTAATTCATTATATTTACTCGCGGCTTTATAGAAAGAAACAATTATAAATAAAGTGTAATGTTTGGCTTCTAATCTGATGGCGTCCAATATGGCGAGGAAAACAAAAACTTTAGTGCAAGTTCTGATTTTTTTCAAGTGTATAAGTCTATAATACAATAACTTCATGCCACATGTACAGGTATGTTGTGTGAGTTAGTTTTTGCTGTAATGATTCTTTTCCCCATGTAGTGGTCAAAATGCATTCAAAAGTTGAGTCTTCGGCAATCTGAGCTTAGTCTTGAAGTCGTTGAAGCCTCTTAGCTCACGTCTTTGAACAGTTCACACGTAACGCTTGAGCTCCGCTTTTCCTCTGATCTGGGGCTTTTGTCGGGAAGCTCCAAAACTGTCGGTGAGTGGAAAATCAGGGCTAAAGTCGTGTAGTGTGAACTAAGCATTAAACGCAATTTATAGTCATCTGCCCATGTCTGCAAGTGTCCGCATGGAACATCTGCGTGCAACCCCAAAATTGATCAATTTACATGCTGACTGTACATCTTTTACAGTGTAGTTGTCTTGGCAAGGTATCACTTAGTTTACGGAGTCTCGTGGTTTAAAGCTGAAGTAGGCGAGATTGGAGCAAATATGATTCAAAAAAGGTATTTTTATAAAACGGTCGCTATATCGTGACAGTAGTACATGAAACAGGTAACCTGAAAAAAATCATGTGCCTCTGTGTCCTCCGGTGCTCCTAACGGCATCTGCAAGATTTCACATACCGGAGAAAACAAGCAGTCAGAGCTGATCTGAGGTCTGCTGTCCAGCTGCTGTCTATGAGAGCTGGCTGTCAATCACTCGTGAACTCCGACCAAACGGTCAAACTAAGCAGCGCTGATCAAATATGAATCAATATTATGTTGTGTTAATGCCTATTTCTTGCCTCAAATGTTTTCGGAATCAACAACCCCACTTAAAAAAAAACAAACTATCCCTTTAACCTATCCTTAAAAACTGCATCAACTGCTGTAATTTCCCTACATGTGGGATGAATAAAGGACTATCTTATCTTATGGTCAATGTGTTAGCAAACAGTTGCACATTTACACATTTGCATTCATTTGGAGTCGTGTTTCTATCCACCAGGCACAATTAAGTCCAATATTCACACCCCTTTTAGCTCTGTTTTGTTCTCCACCAACCCCTGAGGGAACTATCTGACTCATTTGCAAATAAAAGCTTCTTTATGTTCACCAACTAGTTGCAAAACTTGTCTGTCTGCAATTTGTTGCTGTGCAGGTAGTGTACAGTTGGTTTATAAATGCCTTTTTGCTAAAAGAAGCAACCTGCTACGTCCGTAAACAACAGTAAAGTAACAGTAGGCATAAAGTTGGGGGCCTGAAAACCAAAACAATAAGCTACAGATGCTAAAAAGCTCTGTAAAGTTTAAAGGAACTCTGTAATTTTCTGTGGATTCTTTGCTGCAAAAGACACTTTCACATAACACATAGTAATTTGATCCATTATTAATATAAAAATATTGATTAGAGCAGCTTTAACAAGTTGTCAACGTGCTTCTGGATTCACAGCAATACGGAGCCTTTAACAGCTAACCTAACACAGACTACTACATCTTTACTAAATATTCACTACGCTGCAGACTTGCACTTGCCTTGGGGAGCTTAGTATGGAGTGACTGTGTGTATGTGTCTATGGTGGGCTGAAGGTTGGCAGCACCTGTACTTAACACCCACTCCTCTGCTTCAGACTCACACACGGCTTTTTCTATGCATCATAAGTTAAGAACGGTGACAGTAATCCATCTCGTAGCATCCCCCCAACCAGTCACGGCTGTCACCTTTGCCGTTCACCGGATTTAGGGGGCCCTATAGATACCACTGCCACTTATGGCACCCCGGTTCTGCCATGCTCTTGATGCAACACACATTGACAGATAGCAAAAGACTCCTCAGCTAAAATAGAATTCCAATTTCACTGGGTTCAGCGTGTGATAAAACACAGAGCCCTCTTCAATTGTAGCTAAACGAGATTAAAGAGGAAAAGGGAGGAGGGTGGGGGGGGGGGGATGGAGGGGGGTAGCAAATACAGATCATAGCTTTATTAACTATGGCAACAGAATTTTGCATGCAAGGAGAGGTGGAGGAGGGAGGAGGGGAGGAGGGAGGGGGGGTGAAGAAACGAGCATCTTGCGCTTTGCAAGGAATTTATCATAATGTTCGCGCTGCAAGATCATTTGCCTCTTGACAGGATCATTACGAGATTCAGTGCTCCCACGACCATTACGCAATTTCAGCGTTCCTCCTTGGATGGAATTTTAATTGAATTAGCCCGGCTGGTTACACATGGTGCGAACGATAACATTTTCTGTCTATCTGGGCTCATTGAATCCGCTGGGGGGGAGGGGGGAGGGAAGTGCTGACGGTTTAAGGCACGCCATGAAAAAAAAGACAAGGTGGTTTTGGTTCATTCCAATCTGCTTTCTTCCGGGTCTCTCTCTCTCTCTCTGTTGCTCCTTGCCTTCTTGTTCAGCAACAATATACCTGCCATGAAAATCACCGGCCTGGCCTATCTGAGCCAGCTGACGCTCCACTGTATTATACACTCGGAGCCACTCTTCCATCTAAGTGCCCATGTAAGCTGAGGGCAGTGCGAGCATGATGTATGGTTGGGGGGGTAAACGTGTTAGTATTAACACCTCCGGAGAACAAACCTCCACCAGCCACTCAAGTACGTCCCCATAAGAATGATTAATGATGCCGGTCATGTTATGAAAGGCGGGGAGACGGAGGAGGGAAGCTATCAAGCTGCAGGCTGACAAGAAGGGTTCTCTGGACTGTGGACATTTCCAACCTTAATTCTTTGATATTAAATGACACAGCCCATTAAGAGGCTAATGCGGGCCGAGTATCCATAGAAACATTTCAACACTAGTGCAGTTACTATACGAGTTTTGGTGCCAATGCCAACAAACAACTTTAAATGTTAAATGTTGATACACAGGTGGCCGTACAAGAGTTTGCCTCAATAATATGCAGCCTAAAACAATTAAAATCATTATCTAAAGCGGAAACTGTCTGATTAAAGAATAAGTAGGGCAACAATCTGAACAAGTATTATAAGTCTAGCTTTGGTACTTGACAATTTCTGATACTACTTCAGGTTCCATAACAAGCCATATCTAAACCCTGTTTATTTTAACCCCTCAAAAAGCAATCCTTCGCTACACAGCAACACTTTTCATAGTCCTGCAGGGTTAAGGTCAGGTAACAACAGTGCTTCAAACAGCAACAATTTGCCACAAAATCGGTTAATTTCAATAGAATCAGGGGATCACGATCAGGGGATTCACTTGTGGAGGTGAAGTAATAGCATTAAGGTCAACTCTAGTGACCTTTTGAGCCAGGTAGACTTCATGCTACCGACCGATAGCAAACCTCCTCTGTTGAGGTATAAATTGCTCCACACAAGAGAGGCATAGTTTCCAAGCAGTTATGAAAGAGAAGTCAATGGTAAAAATCACATTCTGAATAACTGCGTGAACTTATTGTCCTGAGGGCGACTGAACTAAACGTTAGCAAGATCGCTAGCTCGGAGAGCAATTTTCCCTTCTTCAATGACTCTTTATTGAATAGAATTATGTAAAACAGTTAGAACAAAATGCCAGGGGGAGTAAACAGGAAAATTCAGAACAGAGAAAATAGAAAGAAGCTCAGAGAGCACTAGCAAGTTCCCGGCTAACAAATGTTGACCGTTAGTTTCACAGCTCAAATAGTTTCCGAGTAGCCACTGATATACTTTGGCAAAAGAGGCCAAAAGTGCCTTCTTGGATGCCCCTATGCTGATGAAACATGTGGAGAGGAGAAAGCAAGATGCAGTGCATTAATGGGTGCCCTTAAAGTGGAGGAAACATGAGCAGTGCCATAAAGGTTGCCCCACATGCTAGAAAACTTTCAGCGTGTTGGTGCCCCACCGCGTGCAGCTGGTGCTCTTTTTATTTTTTTTGTCCGCCACTGCGAGTATAGCCTTACATCAACAAGCTTTTAATAGAAACACATATTTTGTGAAGGCGTGCAGATTAATTTTCTCTGTGCCAATTTCTGGCGTGACTAGGTCTTTGTGTTGTCGGTCCATTTTGAATGTTAAGCAGATATAAATGAAAAACACCACTTACATAACTAGCCTTACCTTGGCCACTTAGGATGAGCATCTCTTCAAGGTTGCGCAGGTGATCGGACAATCTATGAAGATGAATGGGAAGGAGAGCGAGCAGGTAGAGAAAAAAATAAATAAAAATACATATTAGGAATCACAGTAGCCTTGGCCCGAATAAGAACATATCCATGTACTAAATGCTATTATGGGAACGTTTAGTAACAAACCTGCATGACGACTACTTCCTCCATCCATCTATAATAACTGCATTAGTCATTAAATAGAAACCCCAAGCCACATTTTATTTAGCAAAAAATGTTTAATCTCTCCTTGATGCGTGTTTATTTACAAGTAGTAAATCTGCAAAATAGGAAATAACAGAATATTTACACAATGAATGTTAACCTGCAAACTTGTGACAGTCGCTTCAAGTCTGAAACTCTAAAAATGTATCAGAGTTATTGTAGTATTAAAATTCCTTTGCCAGCTCCGTCTGAAATTCATTTGCTTTGCGTTTCCTTGGATGCTATGTAACTTCCATTAAGAAAAAAAAAGAAAATAAACCAAAGGACAACTACTGAATTTTCCAGAATCGGAAGAAAGCAGGAAAAAGAAACTGAAAACAGAATGGTGCCAGGAGTTGCATTTGATTCAACTATGTTTTTTTTTTTGTGGAAAGGCAAAAGTGTGACTGAGCATGTCTAAAGAGCTGAGAATTAAACATGAGAAACATGACGGATGTGCTGACTCTGCTCACACTGAAGCCAGCGCAGTAAACTTCACTTGTTCATTTGTTCGGATTTGACAGAAAAACAGCAACTCTCTGTCAAACTGCAGTCGGCGTGTTGTTCTTGTGACAATGCTTGCTTCCTCCTGATGACACCAAACAATCTTAAACTGACATGCTGTATACCACCTCCACAACAATTAATACGAGTCAATTATCACATTAACAGTGGAGAACTGGGACGTTTCTCCAAAGAAGCGTCCAGACTTGCAGGTCAATCTAAAAGGCAAGCAGCCATGCAAACTATAAACTAGCCAACTCCCTCAGCAGCTCATTTAATCAACCAAATTACAACCAGAATATGACACAAACGGAGCATGAACCTGAGAATGAATTGAGAATGTTTAAGTGTCTTTAGCCTGACAGATCATCCAACTGGCCACAGTAGCCTCAGTTGTTTTTTCCGTCTGTGTGCTTTTGCAGGGAGCGAGTGGATGTGTCCCTACTGTACATTGTGCTCATACTGATCATTCTGCTGTTAACAGCACCGCTGAGCTCTGGCCGCAGCAGTCATCTATTTCCTTGCCATGTGATCTACAGTAAGAGCACCAAAATGTACGAAAGCAGCAAAAACTCAGCTGTACACTGAAAAAGAAAAACAAACAAACATGTTTTCTATGTTTGTATGTAAGCATATTTTGGTGGAGGTTTTGCAGTACTCATTAAGGTAGATGATTCTAACAGAGATTATTTAAAGGCATAGTTTGGGTGTTTTGAAGTGGGGTTGTTTGCGGTACTTATCCAGAGTAGGTGTATTACCTACAGTAGATGACGGTCGGCACGCCCCAAGCTTGGAGAAACAGACAGGAGCACCGGAGAAAAGCAATGTACTGCAGTGGACATGGAAGGCAGAGAAACATATTTTAGCCACCTAAAAGAAAGGCTCGCCTAAAAAAATATATCAATTTAAGTGTACGCTATATTTAGAATATTTTCGCCGGTTAACCTCGCCCTGAAACAGACATCCAGTCTATGTTTCCAATGGGGAACTGAAGCGGTTATCCACATTCTTGCCAAAACAACCAGACTCCATTGAAAAAAAAGAATACTTAGCTCGGATTCACCAAAGTCACAATAATACAAACAAACTAACTTATCGCAGCAGCGGTAAACCAGCAACTCCCATATCCTGCGAGGTAAAATTACAGGTTTTTTCAATGGAGTTTGGCGAGAGTAAAGACGGATACAAGGGCTTCAGTTACCCGTCGAAAAGGGCTGTCTCACGGCAAAGCGGTGAAATTATTCTAATAAATATAGTGTACTCTTAAACCAAAATCAATTTTTTTTTTTTTAGGTGTGCCTTTCTTTTAGGTGGCTAAAATTCATTTTTCTGCCGGCCCCATCCACAGCAGTACATTGCTTTGCTCCGGTGTCGGTACTCCTGTCTGCTTCTCCAAACTGTGGGCGTGCCAAACATCATCTACTGTAGGTAATACACCAACTATGGATACGTACCTCATACAACTCCACTTCAAAACACCCGAACTATCCCTTTAATGTGTGTAGCCAACATGGTCAGCTGAAACATGGGCAGAGTGGTCCCTCAAGATAGCTTTTTGGCAGGTACAGAGTGAACTATCAAGTCCCTACAGGTATCCAGTTGAACTGGGCTCATATGTATGCAGCTGTAGACGTGTAAACAAAAAGGTGGGTTGACATTAATTTGGGAGGTGTGCTCACTAATCCTGGATGCGAGAGAAGATTGTTTTTTTTGTTTTTTTTAAGGAACCTGGCGTAAAAATGGACAGCGACAGCATTTATGATCAGCATAAAATGACAGCCCTAATGTTTGATAGAAAAACAAGGTTTACGAGAGTTAAAGCAGCAAGTCACATTTCCATCACAAAGACACAGATGCTCATCTGATGCAACAATTTCATTTTTGATCGAGATCAGGAAAATAAAACCTCGAGTTCGGTCAAGTACTTCAACTTCAGGCTAAACCGAAGAGAATTTTTCGTCTTCTGTGTACCGTAAAAATGTACAATTTACATGTTGAAAATAAAAAGACAAAAAAAAAAAAACCTGATTACAAATAAATGGCAAACAGCTTTTGTTCATCATGAAAAAAAAAGTATACAATTTACAAATGAGAACATCAACAAAAACATTATACAGACCACAGTTTGGTTTTTCGGCAAGCAGAGAAAAAATAAAATTAAAATTAAAATCGGAAAACATGATTTCACCACAAAGTCAAAAACCCTGACTTCAAGACTTCAAAAAAAAGAGAAACAAAGAAATCCTCTTAAGAGAGCAGTAATAAAAAAAGAGCTTAAGCCACACATGGCAATAGGCTAGTTTTGAAACAAGAGCTGCAGGCTGAGGGGAGGATTACTCAGCCTTGTGTAGCTAATGAACAGAGGTGTCTCACCTCTGTATATCTGTCTATACCCCCCCTCATGGATAAAAAGCTAAACCCCTGTCTCAAATAGATAGGTTAGAGGTGGAGAGAAACACTCACTATATCTTTACCATGTCCCTCTATTTGGGTATTAACATTGAGGAAATAAAAAAGTGGCTTTAGGCTGAAAACAGCTTTGTTTCACCACTGAGGGGCTCAGCTAAGCTCTACCTGACCTCACTGTCGCTCCTGTAAACAGCGTCTGAGAGCGCCAAAGACTTCGGCTCTGCTCTAACAGGACTGCGTCGGGAGAATGGATGACCCTTCAAGGGGTGGATAACACAAACTCCTCGCGGTTAGATATGGTGGCTAAAGGGGCGAACAGAAATATTTCAGGTAGTGCAATGGAGCTACTTCATTGTTCAGTTACTATAACATGATCCACTCGACTGTCACCTCTTGAGCCTCGGGAGAACAGAACCGGCCGCGGCGCCGGATACTAACGTGGCCATGATAAAAGCAACAATCCTGTGAGTATATGTTTGGTTTTATGAAACCAAAGAGATTGCACTGATTGAATTGGAAACAACAGCAACTTCATCATCATCATCATGACACCATGAACTGTCCCAACTCGGGAAGACGGACGACTCGGCGTCGTCTCGCTTCCAACATCATGATGGGTCGTTACTCAAACAAATCTTTTCAGTCACTAGGCATGTTCATATTTAAAATCATACGGTAGCACATTCCATCTAACAAAATGTCTTTGCACTAAACAACATTCAAAGAAAACATGGCACAGTACGACTTTTTTGTTTCTTTTTCGTTGTTTTTTTTTTTCGTCTACGTTGTTTTTTTCTTCTTTTGTACTTGAAATATCAAATCCTGTATTGTTGTTATTTTTATTGTTTGTTGGTTTTAAAATGAAAAACAACAAAAATCTCCCTAACCTTTCTTTAAAAACGTAGCTGTATTTATATATAATATCTATATCGTCTTCCTTTGTAACGTTTCTGTAAATTGTGCAAATTCAGCAGTAATACAAGTGGCGAGAGATCAGAGAGTGGGCAGTTGATTACATCTATACAAAACAAAAGAAAAAAGAAAAGAAAAAATCTAACATCCTTTAAAACTGTGACACCCGTTGGAGTCACATGACCTAGAGAGCCTCTCTCCATTGGCTCATCACAGATTGGTCCATCCTGCGAATGACGCCATATATGGAGTTCTTTTCCAGGCTTCTATTGTTTCTTTCCTGACAATAGCTTCGTCACGACAAAAACTCCTGAAATCAAAATCAAGCAAACAACAAACACCAACATCCACAATAATCAAATGCTGTCAGTCGACATGTTTCTCCATGTTATGCGTGTGTGGAAATGTCTGGCGTCCCGGTCCCTCACACAGACACGAGCCCACACGCCGTATAGGGCTGCAGACAAACACACACATACACATGTAAGCGTACACAGGCCCGCCCATCTCTGCCGAACCCCCCCGTTTTGCAGTATACTGCTCTAGTCCTTTTTGCAGTTCGTCTGTCGTATTGTTGGGGGTTGGAGTTTTGTTTGTTGTCTGGGTGAGAAGAGCGAGGGAGAGACACAGATGGAGAGGAGGAGTGAAGAGAAGGAGGAGGTGGAGGTGCTGGATGGTCCTCAGCTGCTCAGGGCCATTGTGTCGATGACCTGCTCCAGCTTGCTCCTCAGTCTCTGTCTCCTCGCCTGCTCGTCCCGCTCCAAAGCCGACAAGATCTGAAGGATAGATAGAGGAGGGGGTCAGTCAATGTCACAGTGTGCCTGCTTTTGCTTTCAAAATGTGGAGTCTGTCTACCCAAACAAGGCAGTCAGAGGACACCAACATGCCACCCGGCTGGTTCATTATTGATACAAACTATAAATATACAAGCTGATATTCAAATAATGGCCAGAATGGACAAATAAAGGCCTGTAGATTACCTGTAGCCTACGACAACAGGCTCTCACACAGTCAATACAACATAATGTACCTTTCCACTGCACTAATTCCATCAGTCCAACAACAGTCAGGCCATACTCACCACTACACCGCTCTGAATTTCTATCTTCAGTTTTCTTATAGATATTACAAAATAAAATTCATGGACTGTCAAGTTCTTATGCAAGCACTATTTTTTTCGTTTTCGAGGACATTTAGTCCACACAATGGGTTGCAAACTTGGCAACTTTGTTGCGACTTTTTTAGACCCTCTTAAGGACTTTATTTCTAAAAAGCGACTAGCAACAAATTTAGCGACTTATCAACATCAGGGAAATTCCCAAGGGCACGGGGTCTCTCCCTCTCCTCTTGCGGCGTACACAGGTAGGCAGTCAGCCAACACAAGTACTAAGCTTTATGCAAATTATGTGCGATGACGTCACCAATATGCAAATGAGCGCATGATGTCATCTAGCGACTTTTAGAGCTAGTGCTAGCTACTGTCATTGGAAAAGAGTTGGCAACACTGTGCATGCTGTCATAAATGTGCACACAAATATTAGGCTAATTGGTCAGTAGTATGCGAGATTAGCTGTGGACAGATACACACACGACCAAACTCATAAATATCATCTGACAGACAACGCTGAGGGCCCAAAGCCCACAAGGAACGCTTTTGAAGCTGTCAGCACATAACGACACACGACAGGGCACACACTGTCACTTTACAGTGATTATTAGCTGTAGTTCTGTCAACGCCGATTTACTTTGTTAGTGCAAAATAAACAATTCCAAGAGTAAGTGCTTGTAAAATGCAGAAATGCCAACTATCAGGGTTAAATAGTGAGCTGTTGTTAAACGGCTGCCATCTCACCTCATCCTTGTACTTGACTATGTAGGAGTAGATCTCGTTTAGGGCCGACATGCTATTGAACTGGTCGACGTGCAGGCGCGACTGCTCCGCCAGGTAGGCACTCATGTCCTGGTCACTGATGGCCGGCATCCTGGAGATGTCAGAGTAGTACCTGGAGAACAAAAACACACAGTTTAGATCTTGACAAATTTGATTTAAAATAGCTTTTAAGACAAAACAAATGTAACACATGCTGGCGTACCTCTCTACCCAGTTCTTATAGTTGGGGATGTCTTTAGCGTAGAGCAGCTTGTTGGAAGGCGAGTCCTTCCCTAGCTTATGCTCTGATGTTGAACAGGAGTCCATGAAGGTCTGAGCCACCACAGACAAGCAGGCGTCTGTAATGCTGTTCTTATGGATGTCAAAGACAAACTGGGGGTTCTTGATCACGTTCACCCAGAACCGCAGAGGAAGACTGGGAGGATTGAGAGAACAAGAAGAGGATGGAGGAAGAGTTGCACAGTTAGAAGGACTATTAAGGTGCAAAGAGCAGAAAGGACGAGTCGGAGTGATAAATCACCTGAGGCAAATAGTAAAACAGAAATAGTACATTCTGCTGCAATACCACTGTGAAGTGTTGCATATTTGCTGGCTTACAGTCAAAAATGTTTTCATACTACAGCAAGTTTTTCACAACTCTAATGAGACACAAACCAGCTACCGAAATACTCCCGTCGATGCCCTCTCACTGACTCACCAGTTGCTCTTCCAAGTGTGCCGTACATCAGAGTCTGATATGGAGTGTTTGTCCGCCTGCTCGTCCAAGAAGTCAAACATGTACTTGATGGCGAGAGGCAGGGCGCTTCCTCGGTGCGCTGTGCTGAAGATGGTCTCGAACAGGTCGTCCACAAACTTCTGGAGCGTACCCTGAGCAGGAAGAAGGAGAAACAACGCTGGCTTAGTTAGTGCGCAAAAAACATTTGAACTCTTCTTATCTGTGTTTATAGATCAATTTAATGTCCCTAATATGTTCCAGTTTTAAATCGGGCTGAACCATCTGAAAACAAACTAGCCCACATGCTACGTATTTTAAATGTCGGAGAAATTTAAGGAGAGACACCCCAGGCAAAAACATGCACTGGTCAATTTTGCTTCCATACCATGTCTTCTTTCAGACTAGTGGAAGGAAAACACCCAAAACACACATTTAGATGTTTATTTTACTGCTTTGGTTATTTATATATCTGTAGATTTCTTCTAAATTCACCAAAGGTTAGCATTAAATATTGCCTCAATTACATATTCAAAGATACATTTTCTGAAAACTTGTAATACAAAAAGAAAATTGTCATAATGTAAATTTCACTTGTAGTGACTTGCAAAATGTCTGGAGAATTACAAAACATATGTTTAAAGGCTGTTTTCTCAAAATGAGTTTTTCTCAGACTCTGAGCCAGAAATCTCCATTTCAGTAACACTTACATAAACCAAACTTTCCAATTTCATTCCTATCTATATTCTGAAAGTTTATCCAGAGGGGTTTGTTCATATATCATTCATAGCCTGATTTATAGAACATTTTATTCTTCAAAACATGGCAAAAATGAAACGATTTTTCATGGCTTTTGACATTATTTTCTGATTTATGGAGTGATAAAAAGAGATATCCAAAATTCCCTCAGTAAAAATCTTTGATTCTAATATGTTAACAAAATGAAACAAGAATTGTAAACCTCGCTTAATCCAAAGTTTAGATTTCTGTTGTGAAAATGTATGCAAATTAGCACAAATGTAATAAGATAATGGCTATTTTACGTGCACAGATAGACCCCAGGTAGTGCTCAAGGACCTGCCCTTTTGCCCTCTGACTAGATAAGCGCCCTTTTTGCAAGACCTTTTCACTATTTTTCTAATTTTATATATATATATATATATATATATATATATATATATAGTTTTTTTTTTACATATTTTACATATTTAAACATATATTTTCAGAAAACATGTAATACAAAAAATAATTACATTAATATCAGTAATCAACTGGGGAAGGTTCATGGTGATATACTATATTAGTTAAATTTTTTACCATATTCACCTGTAGTGTCTCCCCTTAAACACCAATAACGGCATATGTGAGCCTATCAGGGTACACAAGGTTTTACAGAGAAGGACACAATAATAAGTCCTCTGTCTGTACCTTTATTATATATATATATATTCATATATATTATAAAGGTACAGAACACAGTTGAGTTATAACACCACTAAACAACATCGTCTTCTCGTATATTCCTCTTTGCTGGTGATGGTCTGGCTGGAGGCGATGGCTGTCAGTAGCAGGTGTTTGAGAATGACGGCGCTTTGCTTTCAATGCTCCAACTGTCTGAGACTTTGTGATGGTGCTCAGTGTTCTTTACAGTGTTTAGGATGAGGCCCAGTGTGAGTTCAGCCTAAGGCTGTTCTGCAATGTTTTTCACCACATCACACAACTCTGGAGATTCTGAATCCTCACAAATTCCTCTGAAGTTGAAACGACTTGATATTTCCCACAAGCGTTCCAGGCCACCTTTCACAAAACCTTATTTAAAACCATCCAGAAGTTGAATCTGCAGTTTTGTACTCGTTCACACATCCACAAATCAGCCTCCTAAACACACAAAGCTGTGGGGGCTGTAATAAATAAGAATAAACTGCAGCGCTCCGAGTTCCCCCCGTCGTCTTCCCCCGGCTTGCATGTTAATCATTTCCCAATCGAGGCAGCATTGATGCCGCTAACCTTGCACTTTCCTACCTGGAGCTGGAACAATGGAAATCTACAGCTAATGAGTGAAAAATCAGGGGAGAGGAAGTACCAGGGTGAGCTGAAGCACCAAGACAGTTAGCATTTGCAAATGAGAGCAAAAGTCTGGCACAATTAGGAGACTCTGTAGGCAGCTGCTGTGTGTTTGTGTTCATAAACTATTTGTTAATGTATGCATGGGTGTTTCCATTGAGGAGTGTGCCAGCAGATTTGGGACAAAACAGCTGGAGTCGATGTGTATTCTGTGTATAAGGTGTGGCAGCATGAATAGAAAGGAAGAGCTGTCAACAGACTGTGCACTCCATCAACACACTGATTTCATACTTTCTGTTCACAGTTCTGTACGCTATCTTGAGTTGGTGCAGTTTTAAAGGATCAGTGTGTAACATTTCTGGAGATCTATTAGCAGAAATGGAATATAATATTCATAACTATGTTTTCATTAGTGTATAATCACCTGAATCTAAGAATCGTTGTTTTCATTAGCTTAGAATGAACCCTCCATATCTACATAGGGAGCTGGTCCTCTTCACAGAGTCCGCCATGTTTCTACAGTAGCCCAGAACGGACAAACCAAACTCTGACTCTAGTGAGAGCCTTTCCTGTTTTTACGGCACCTGAAGGCCACCGTAGTTCTCCGACACGCTTGTGAAACTGCGGTAACGTGAGCTGCCGAGTGCAAAACCGTGGTACCGCCAGCCGCCGTCTGACTTCCGCAACAAACCACAACAAAAAGTTTCTGTGCAAATTTCAGATTCTGAAGGATTAACTATTCATCCTATTAATATGATTTGTCATGCTATTTAATCTCATTCTTAACACTTTAATTATGATATTAAAATGTGGGCAAATGTGAGAGGCGTACATACAGCTGTAATTTGCTTTGTAGGACATTTGTGCATTAGACCATACACGATAATAACCTAACCAACCCTCCAGCTGCAAAACATTCACAAACCTCTCTCAATTTGCTCTCGAATCAGCTCTGGTAAAGATGCCAACATTGTGCCAGCTTCAACAGTCCCAGAATATAAAATAGTCTCAGGGAAACGCTGTTTCACAAAACATTTAAACAGTGACGGAAACTCAACAACAACAACGTACTCAAGGGTGTTTCTCCAAGACACAAACAGCCCGACTCCAAATAACCTTTCAGATCATCATCTGAAGACACACGCTGCATGAAAACCAGAGCACAGGTTCCTCAGTGTGGTCTGGAGGACATGGAGGAATCTGGTGAGTAATGATATCGGGGTAAAAGCCTGGGCCTGAAAGCCCCGAGGCCACCAACAGAGGGCCCAGTAACACCAACCAAACAGCTCAATAGTCAAAGGTCAACCTCCTAATTAAGACACAAACACTAATTCCTGTGCATATGTGTGTCTTTGTGCAAAAGGTTATGAAAAATGTTAATGAGCTTTGAGACCACCACCAAACGAAAGGTCAGGGGTAGAGGCTGCTGGTTGAAGTGGGCTTCATGACAGGGGTGTGCTGGAATGGGTTTGTTTGGCTTAAGGTGTGTAAATATAGAGCTTCTGGATACCTTGGTGGCCAGCAGTCTGGTCAGGTAGATCTCAGACACCATCTTGCTCCCTCTGTCTCCTTCCCTCTGGTCGGAGTGGTCGTGGTTCTTGACCAGGTGCCACAGTTTGGTGCCGCTCTCGAGGTCGGGGGTGATCATGGGCGTTCGGGAGCGCAAGCTGTCTGGACTGCTGGCTGTCCTCAGCATGCTCTCTGGAAGGAGGGAGTTGGAAGAGGAGGAGGAGACATGGAGGAGAGTTTAGTGAATGAGACAAAAATAACATTAAGAAAGAACAGACACAAATGTGGAGCTGTGTTTTGTAATATCCAGGGATAAGGAGGTAAATAGGTAAAGAGGAAGTTCAGAGGTGAAGGCTGTGTGCAGCACGGTTGCCCTGAAGTTGTTTTTGTAATATTGCGGGTGTCAAAGTTAACGCAATAATAATGAGTTAACACAAATTTGTTTTAACTCCAGAAATTTCTTTAACGCATTAACGCAACAAGCGATTTGTAGGTTGTATCTGGCTCAGTTTTGAAGCTGGAGTGAAGATACTGGCATCATATGAAAATGCCAATAAAAATACAAAATTCGTACCAACTATGTCATACTAGCTTTTCCTGAAGGAGGCTAAATAACACTCCAAACTTGTGCTAAATTTTGGCGAAGAAAAATTCATTTTCAAAGGGGTCTCTTGACCTCTGACCTCAAGATATGTGAATGAAAATGGGTTCTATGGGTACCCACGAGTCTCCCCTTTACAGACATGCCCACTTTATGATAATCACATGCAGTTTGGGGCAAGTCATAGTCAAGTCAGCACACTGACACACTGACAGCTGTTGTTTGAGTTTGCCATGTTATGATTTGAGCATATTTTGTATGCTAAATGCAGTACCTGTGAGGGTTTCTGGTCAATATTTGTCATTGTTTTGTGTTGTTCATTGATTTTCAGTAATAAATATATACATACATTTGCATAAAGCAACCATATTTGCCCACTCCCATGTTGATAAGAGTATTAAATACTTGACAGATCCCCTTTTAAGGTACATTTTGAACAGATACAAAAATGTGTGATTAATCACAATTAAATATTTGAATTGATTGACAGACCCTACTTGTGATGTGTGTGAATGTTTTTGTTTTGTTTGAGTATGCAAAACAGATTTTGGCTTTGACACAAGACACATTTTAGAAGGTTAGGGTTAGTTTTACATTAAAGTACAATCTAATATAACCTGCAGAAATCTCAGGTTAGTGTCTTGCATAATGCTTGTTGTGGAACTTGAGAACACAAGGGTGTGCAGATATAAATATAAACTGATAACATTTCAAACAGTCCATAGCTTAGTGCCAGTCTTTAGTTTATAAAAGTACAATTCATTTCGTCTTTATCACCATGTCAAGGGGAAGTACCTATAAATTAAGCTACCTCGGTATAAAAAAAACACATATGAATAAGAAATCAGAGGCAGCTACAGAGAGCAAAATCTCTGTGTGAAGTTAAAAGCATTTTCTGAAAGGTGACAGCTCCTTCTACTTGCATGTCACTCTTTCATTCCAGAATAAATTTGTCTGTCACTCTCTCCCCTGCTCCCTCCTTCCCTCCTTCCCTCCCTCGCTCCCTCCCTCCCTTTGTTGGACAGTGATCCCCTATTTTGTGACACGGAGCATTACGCTCTCAGTTTGAATGCTTGTCACTTCCGTGACAAAGCAGGAAAGGATTGAGAGGTTCAAAATGTCAGGAGAGGATGTGAACCGGGGGAGTGCAGAGTGAGGGTGATGGCGGTGTTAGTGAGTATTTATGTGTACGTCACGGTGGCAGAGCTCAGGATCACAGTTACTGTACACCAGAGACACCAGAGGAGGATTTAGGAAACAGAACAGAGAGAGATGGGAAAAGTGATAGTGAGAAACACCTAGCATTAACAATGGGCCTGATCATATCTGGATTAATAATGCATCTCCATCCCACATACACCAGAAGTATGGGTTAATGTTCTTTTCCCAAAATGTCCACTCAGCTCCACTGAGCAGCCTTGACCTCAGCTGTATACTGTATATGGTCTCAAATGCACTTGGCCTGGCATTGGCTAAATCACATGATGGAGTTTAAAGGATCACCCACAATGCAACAGGCTCTTGCACTTCACACATCCAGTTTTCATTTGCATGTGGATTTCATGTGTCTTTACACTATATCATCACCAAAAAGACACGCAGAGAGAAGTGAGCAGCGATAAAGAGCTTGTCAGTAAAGTGAGCATCTTGGCACAGACACAAAACCAGCCACTCTACTTGATGTCAAAGCTGCTGCTGACAGCTGTCATGCGTGCCATCCTCTGTGGGATGCATGATGGGAATTGACAGGAAACTGATTTTTCGCAAAAATGGGAATTTGGCTGAAGAAGTTGCAATGATAACCAAAATTTCACTACTACGCCACGGTTGTGTAAACATTCGATTCGTTCATATATAAGCGTACCTTCCAAGTAATTCCATTTTAACATTAGTTCCAGATTATACTGCCTACAAAGTAAAACTGTTGAATCCCAGTTCACCTTAACTGGTTGAAAGAGATGGTGACATAAACACAAAATTAACATATACTAAGTGTTCAATGGTGTATTTGACAGTTCTTCCTGTTAGAAGAATCATATTTTTGAAAATTAAGTCAGAATTCATCTGAATGAAATATAGGCATTTTGCTTTTACTGGTGTCTTGTTAGAAATACGTTTGCACATTTTATGAAATGACTGTAGAGCTGGGTAATGTGGCCAAAATCTTCTATGACAATATAGGTAATTTCATATCACGATAACGATACATATCACGATATAGCATGTCCTCCAGTAATTCAATAAATAAATAGTCTATATGTAATAACCACAACGTAAAGCCTATTTTTATATACTACTGTGTGAATTAAATATTTGTACTTGAAATGCAAAATGAGCAGATTCAAGTGAAATTTTGGCGATAAAAGAAATAAATATAGGCCTAGCCTATACCGCGATAGAAATGGTATCGAAAAAATATATACGATGGACATTTTTATATCGTTTTGATGATATATATCGTCATATTGCCCAGTCGTAAATGAGGGCACACGTCCATACACTTGTACACACACACAGAAACAGACACACCTTCTCTCGTACCGTATCTGCTGAGGGACTTGGTGAATGTGGAGGAGTTGGAGATGTTGTAGGCTGAGTTTTGTTTAGGCACCAGGGCGATCACTGAGCCATCTGTCACCTGTAATGGGATTTACAAAATCAGTTAGCACCACACTAAATGTCCAGCAGCAAGATTATGATGCAACCACAAAAATGGCCACGGCGTCGCTCAAACTTCATTTTCCAAATACTTGAGCACTTAATGTTTAAGAGGCATTCTTTTAAATGACACAGTGTGAGTAAATATGACAACAGCTACATTTCAGTGGGCTGAAATACAACCAAAACAATGACAACCATAACGCCAACTACTTTACAGTACTTGCATGAATTCCAAAGCAACAATAATGTGCAGCCAAATCAATGAGGAGTTTTTGTTCCAACAATACACTAAGTAATTACTTTAGTTTATTTGACAAAATTCCAAATACAGTAGTAAAAAACCAAGCACATAAGACATAACACGACAAAGTCCTGGACTTAATTTCCACAAGTTCATCCTCGCTACAACAAGATGAAGTAAGCCGGCCAACGTCCAAAGACGCACGACCGCAACATGCCAACGCAACAATCCACTCATAGATGAATATGCCAATAAAAAGAAGTATCATGGGATTTGTGCTGTGCTCGAGTACCTGGTAGTGAGCCAGGGTGTTGAGTCTCTTCCAGTCGTTGTCTATCTTAGTGGTGACATCCTCGTCCTGAAGGATGATGCGAGCCATCCGACCCTGCCGCCATTCTGTCACACGCAAAGGAGATACAGGTAAGGTTGTGTATGTTTGTTAATGAGACAGAAATGGAACATGAATTGCATAGACACACTAATCACAAACTCCCTCCTCCAAACAAAATGTCAAATTGCTGTGACTAAAGATGCTAAGTAGAAATTAAAACAGGTAGAACGCATAATTTTAGCGACTTTTAGCTCCTCACTTGAATTTATTATTGCACAAAATCACTTTTCCTCTCTAGGGACCCCCCTCCTGCTTCAGAGAGCCCTTGAAACGATTCCCTCTTTACCCCCTGTAGTAGTGCACCTGTGCTCGGAGTGTATACTTGGCGTGTGTGTGTGTTTGTGTGTGTGTGTGTGTGTGTGTGTGTGTGTGTCAGTCCTCCCTCTTCTTACCCAGGTCCATATCAGAGGCCTTTGGTCTCTGGGAGTACGGTGTGCCTTTGTACACGGCGTCCAGCAGCTTCTCCTTCACCTGCGTCACCGTGTCACAGTTCAGGCTCTTCACCGTCACCTCCGGAGCGTTCTCGTTCTCTGGGTTCACACAGTGCAGCGTCTACAGAGGCCGAGGTCAGAGGGCAAAGGTAACATTTAGCCCAGGGAAGTCAGCACAGACTGGGTTAACTATTGATGCGTGGAGGCATGACCCTGCGGTGATTTTTGACCTTCAAACCAACACTTCATACAGCAGTTTAGAATCAATATCCAACCCTCGGAACAGTGCACATGCAGCTCTTTATTACTGTTAAAAGTGTGTTTCATCAGAATTATTGGTTTTCACCCATTTCATGTTTATGTCATAAGCCTCAGAGGATATTTTGTGGAGTTGTAGATTACAAATGTTGCCAACAACTGCAAAATGGTCCCTGATTTAGCAAGTAAGGTTTTTCCAAGAATACTGGCCACATATTAAATCTAATGTATGTGTGCATCTGTTTTATCCTCTGACGCCAGCTGTTTGTGTCCACTAGTATGTGCACTGACCAAAGTCTTGTAGTCGATCTGCTGCCTGATGAGTTTGTCCTCGCTGAGGGAGTAGCGGGCCTCTCCTGTGATCGAGTCTATTGGTCCCTTTTCCATTTGCTGCTTCATGGCGCAGTACAGCATGAAGAGAGGCTCGCCAGCACACTCCTGCAGACAGGGAACCGGAGACAGGAAGAGGGAGACAGGTAGAGGTGAAACCCAAGAAAGGGGATAGATGAAAAAAGAGGGAAAGGAGAGAAAGACAGATTGTTGAAAATAGTACGAATGCAACTAGGCAAAAACTTTACCCACAAAAAAAGTACACAACAGCAAAAAAGTGCATAGCTTTGCTGAGCTACTCTCCAATTATATTTCTAATCTTCTTTGAGCCAACCACAGGCGGAGCAGTAAAGGACGAGGCCATGGCCTGTGTTGGCTAACGGCGCGCTGAAAACTGACAGAGAACAACACACACACACACACTTCCAGCTTCCAGTGTCTCTTCTTTAGGGGGAAAAAAACAGCCTTTGTAAATCTCTGTTTGTGAGTAAGTTGAGTGAGCAGGAAGGAGAGGAATCATAGGCAGTGTGAGTGTGAATGAGTGGCAATTGATGGAGGAGTTAATAGAAGGTTAACGACTGAGGGGTGAAAAACGCTTGGAGAAGCACTTTGGTGTGTGAGACGTGTCAACCAGGCAACGAGCTCTGGGATGTCGGGCCCCTGTCTCGCTCTCATTCACTCGTTGAGCCGGCCTGCTAACTAAGCACCGCCTGCTCGTACCACTTCACCACTTCCTATTTTTAAAAGGAGCATTTCGGTCAGTCAGTCGATCAGGTGTTAAACAAATCCAAAGGTCAGCAAAATTGATTTAAATGAGAAAACAAAAGGTGAAGAATAGAATTTAGGGCTGAAACTAACTGGCTCTGAATTAGTCATCGAATCAATCTCTGTACTTTACCAAAGAAATTACCAAATATATCCATCATTTGTCTCACGTTCGTATCAAATCACCTGTTAAAAGGCACCAGAATACAGGAAATTACATCATCTGTGTTAAAAAAAAACTCAGACCCCCGTTACATTGTCCAACACACATTTTCAATGCTTCCTACGCTCATGCATTTAATTATATTATGACAATGACATTTTCATATAGCATCATAAAACAGCCATCTGCAATTTTTACCTGAAGCATCACAGCACTTCTGGTGCAGAAACAGAGTAACCACGTGACCCCCCCACCACTCTCTCAGGCGAGCCATTACACAGGAGAAAGAGTGAATTGAACAGGGGAAAGTGGAAAAAGCTTTTTTTTCTTTTCTTACTCCTGTTCCCTTTCGTAGGTAAAAGCTTCATCTATTTCCTCCCTTTGAACAACTACTTGACCTTTACCCATCTCTATTCACACCTGACTGAACCTTGAAATTGTGCCAGGCTTTTCCTCTTAGGTGACCCCTAAAAAGTCGGGAGAAAGAGAGGCGCTGAATTGCAGGAGGTTAGATAAAAGCCAAGTTGGTAACCTTGCTGCTAGCTAAAGCAAGCCATTCCCCCCCCAATCCCTCCTTGTCCCCCTTTCACTTTCCCTTGCACTTTTCATTTTAAAACCTTTTTCCCCCCCAACACTTCCTCTCACCCATCCACAACCTCTTCTGACCGTTTTCTCTCTACATCCTTCCACCTTTTCCTGTTTTCTCTCTGTTTCTTTTGTCTTGTCTAAAGTTTGTAAAAACAGCTGTTATAGAAGATCCCTTTGTAACCCACTCCCCTGTCTCTGAACCCAACTCTGGCTGTGAACCCTTGAGCCAAAACACGCACATGCACACACAACACTTACACTCACACACACACAGATGCTAACTGGGACCCCCGGGGGCCTGGCTGCTTCGCCGTCCACCACCACCACCATCAAAATGCCTGTCCTGGCGTGCGCTTAAGGCCCCGCTGCTAACTGATTAGCTGTGGCGATGTTTGAATGTAGAGAATGTGTGTGTGTGTGTGTGTGTGTGTGTGTGTGTGAGGAAACAAGAATTGAGCACAGTTTAAGCCTCAATAAGTCTCTCTGATTCCATATCAGAGGGAAAGGGAATTCAAAAAGAGAAAGAAAAACATACAGACGCAGAGACGGACAGACAGAGAAATGAGAGGATGCATTTGTGTAAGATCTCTGCCTTCCTCTTCTGCTAAGCCCCAAAGCTCTGAAGGGGGGGGATACAAACACACAGCCGTGCACACACACTTTCCTGGCTGTAAAAGAATCCAGCGAGGGACACAAAGAGAGGACAGGTTATTGCGAACGGGCTACGGCGATCACAACAACATGACCAGCTGTGTCTGAACAGCGCTTCAAACTGCGGCTTCCTCAATTCGGAGAAAGGAGAATTTCCCACATGAAAGGCCGAGGTAAGGGATAGGTAGCCTGCCGCCTCGGCCTTATCTAATGCTGCAGCTGTCAATGTGTGTGTGTTGGTGAGCCACTTTCTTTCTGTTCTCAAACAGCAGCCGTATTAGTATTGCTTCAAAAGTTGTGTGTGTGTGTGACAGACAATTTTACCTTGAGGAACTTGTAAAGCAGGAAGGTGAACCAGTTGGTGAGCATCTTCTCAGCGACCGACTCCGTCCTGGGAGAGAGAAGAGAGGAAGGGGAGGAGAGAGGAGAAGTTGAAGGGTGAGGGTGAGAGAGGAATAATAGAAAAGGAGAATTAGAGTGTGACAGTCAAAGGACGGGGATGCAAAAACACCAAAATTTGATTTCTTAAAGGTCCCATATTATAAAAAAGTGAGATTTCATGTTTTTTTTTATTATAAAGCAGGCTTAAGTCCTACAGGGAAATACACACAGCCTGTATTCAGAAACTCTGCATTTGAAACAAGCTGTCCATTTGTGATGTCACAAATATACAATATTTTGACCCTTTACACAGATTTAAACGTAAACATTCTAAATGTGTCCCAGTTTATTCCTGGTTGCAGTGTATGTGAATGTCATCAGCTGATATGAAGTACACATGGACCCAAGCTGTTGACTAGCAACGCAATTCAATTTCGGCGCAATTCCGTCAAAACGCGCTAAAACAGAGCGTTTAAGACAGAGGGTAAATACAGGCATATTCAGGGCAATAGTATGAGGAAAATAAAGGTTTTTTTGAACATTACAGCATGTAAACATGTTCTAGTAAAAACACAAAATATAAATATGAACCTGAAAATGAGCACAATATGGGACCTTTAAGCAGCACATAAACCTCTGTACAAGACACTGGGAGCTTTTAGAGTCATACCAAACCGCTCCACCCAAACAAGCCCCCCTCCCTTGCTACGATCTCTGGGCATAAACCAACACTTTCATCATCTGGGGGGGGTAAGGCATTTAAGACACGCTCACACATCAAAGAGAACACGCCGCACTATCAGCCGTCGCTCGGTTAGCCTTCAAACAACCGAGCCCTTTCCCTCGCTCCCCCCGCCACCACCACATGCAAATAAATTAACTTGGCAAAACAAACCCCTCCATTTCTTTCATTGTTTCACCCACCCCCCTCCACCCCCATACACATTTTTCCCCCTTCAAGCAAACCCACTCGTCTTCATTAAAAATACAGCAATTAGTATAATTCGCTAACTTCTCTCGTTAATCACAAACCTGCCGTGTAATGAGGGGAACCCTCCGCACGTGCACGCTCTCGAGCAGACGTGAACAAGCGGCGAATGAAAACAGAGCAATTAAAAGGCATTGTAATTAACGGACTTATTGCGTATAATTTGTTAAACAGCTGAAAGGGAGACCGGCACTAAGGGTATGTGGGGGGGAGAAAAAGTGATTATTTCTCCCGCTCCGTCATCGTCCTCAGATTTACCTCCTCGCTACCACCATCCTTCCTTTTCACATTAAGGGGGGGAAACAGGAAGACTGCTTAATTATCCATTCCTTGTTTTCTCTTAGATGAATGGGGGGTGCACACGAGAGCCTTCTGCTGGGTTACTGCTAACTGGGCCACATTCCCACACTTCTTGTAACATATTAGTCTTTTTGTCATTAGCAGAGGCACAAGAGGTGAAGAAAGGCATATTGTGTTGAGAAATGACAGCACGGGGAGATATTTTCTTGTCAACTTTACGCAGAAATTCTGTTTTTTTTTTCATGACAATTGAGGAATAAAGGGAAAACACAGGAAACTAGGCCAAATGTGCGAGTGAAACCAGCGAGGGCCTGTAGCAGGAACGAGACGTGAACTCCTACGCTTCCGCAAACCTCCCCGTTTGACTGTTGTTTGATGTATGTGGAGCAGTTTTCTTTTTTTTTTCCATGGCTGTCAGCGAAATATAGCGGATGAAAGATGAGGCAACAGGGAACGGAGGGATGGAGGACGATGGAGGCGAATGCACCTGGACAGAACACGCTTTTGGCCATGTCAGGACATGATAGTGGGCGACCTGAAGCATCATCTCATTGAGGGGGAAACCACGTCACTGCACCCAGCGTTACAAAGCTTTTTATACATGTGCTACAGGAGGAGGGGGTTGATGTGCAAATCACACCAAATGCACCCAATGCAAGAGTGTAATTTTACCATTGGGTACAGGAATCCACATGGGAGCCTTTGCTTTTCTGTGTACATATCTTTAAAAAAAAAAAGTTCTAAAGTCTATCTATTGCATGAAAAAAGAGACCAAACCAGGGTGAACCATGTGTAATAATTGCCGAGCTTATTAACGCCAGCTCCCGAGGCTAGTGTAGTTAGCAGGGACAGCGTGTTGTGACCGTACGCCCCAAGAGGGGATTGGAAAAGGCTTCACACAGGCACACTGGCTGAGAGTCATTTATTTGATTAGATTTTTAATTAAATATCTCTCAGAGGAGAAGGAGGAGAGAGAGAAAAAAAACATAACTTTTTTATCATTTAATGTCTAATTCCAATTTATTTGGAGACAGGCCATTTCTCTAATTGTGTCTTTCCTTAAATACGTGTATCTCTTCCTGCCCGTCTGTCTGCAGCAGCTCATTTCTCCTCCTCTTCCTCCCTCTTCCTATCTGCTCTCTCACCATACTGCACCTTTCTATTCTTCCTTCCTCTTCTCTCTCTCTCACCTTCCATGTTTCTCCTTCCATCAATTTGCCTTCAGCCCAAGTCTCCCTCAAGACATTTTGCCCTCTCTTTCTGTCAATCACCATTTCCCTCCCTCCCTCTGCTCCATCCACCTTTGCCAATCCATCCTCTCTCCATCCCTCACACCCTCCCTCCCTCATAAATCCTCCTCTTCCTTCCCTTTACATCCCCTCCATCCCTCGTACCTTCCTCACCCTGTGTGTGTGAGAGGAGAGAGCGGTGTGTCTGACTGCGGCTCCATTGGGAGTGTGTGTGTGTGCTCAGGGGTGTAATCCTCTCTGACAGGGACAAGGTTGAGAGATAGAGACGAGGTAACGTCACATAGGCCTCTAAAAGCTGCAGTCCCAGTCCCCTGCCTTGCTGCTCCATAACTTCAGCGGTATGAGACATTCTCACAGTATGATGGTGTATTAGGGCCATTGTAGGTAAAAAAATAAAAATAAATTACGGAGCCAGGGGAGTGGGGGAATATTCCGAGAAATACAACTCTCCGAGATTAAAGTCATAAATTTACGAGCAAAAAACTTGCATATTCTCTGAGATTGAAGTTGTAAATTTACAAGAAAAAACTCACAAATTTAATAGAAAAAAACTTTGATATTCTCTGAGATTAAAGTGGTAAATTTACGAGAAAAAAACTCACAAATTTACGAGAAAAAAATATTCTTTGAGATTATAAAGTCATAAAATCCATTCTCATTTGTTTATCTGGGGCGGGTTGCGGGGGCAGCAGGCTAAAAGGGGTATTCCAGATGTCCCTCTCCCCAGCAAACAATAAGGACATAATTCACCATAATCTGTGGTTCAACACAAGCAGTTATGTTATGTGCCTTTTCTGTGTTGTTTTCCCTTCACACCGACAGTGACAGTTAACAGTGTCAGCGTGTAACTGGAAACGCAGTGTGTTCAGAGTAACGTCTTCTCAACGGTTAGCAGACACACCTTTGTGTATTCAAAGACCGAAATTGTTTCTCTCTACTTTCCTGTAACTTCTATAGCATTAATACTTACAGTATGTTCATAAGAGAACACATTAAGAACATGAAAGAAAACGTGTATATGTATCTTTCAGGCTCTCAGTTTTTCTCATAAATGTATGACTTTATAACCACAACATTTTGCTATTTTTTTCTCATAAATTTGCCACTTTAATCTCAGAGAATATCCACGTTTTTTTCTCGGAAAATCATGACTTGAATCTCGGATATTCTTACCCCCCTCCCCCGGCTCCGTAATTATTTATTTTTACATACAATGGCCTTAATACGCCGTCGTACTCACAGAGCATCATCTTCTATTATCTATCATTTTGTCATCATTTCTCTTCCTATTTTAACACCATAATGAGTATAACTATCTGCTTGGGTTTGCAACAGGAGGGTTCGAAAAATAGGGAACAATAACAAGTGATGCAACTTTTTTGAAGCCTAAATAATCAAGGTGCCTATTTTCAGTAGGGTGCCTCTTCTCAAGGACGCCCTAAACCAGTGACAAGTGTGATACACAAAAGGACGTAACCTCAAACTTGAACCCCCAGTGGGGAAACTATCTGTGCATGTGTGACATGTTTTTGTGCAGAGTCCGAGCCAGTTTCATCCCCTCTCCCTCCCTGTTTTCGTACCTCCTGAGTAAGAGCTTCGGGTGGTTCTTGCTCTCCAGGTTTTTGTCGATGAGGTCAGACAGGAGCTGTTTGAGAACGCCCGTGGCGTACTCCATCTCTCCCTGCAGCGCCGTCATGATGAGGGAGGCCACGTTGCCCCGGTCGCGCATGGAGAAGGACCGCTGCGCCTCCAGGGTGCGGATGAAGGTCAGCAGGAAGTGCTTTTTGGTCAGCAGCTGGCCGAACAACGTCAGGGCCTTCTCCGTGTTAGCGGGGACCTGGAGAGGAAGGAGGGCACGGAGGTGATGGTGGGGAGGAGAGGAGGTGGACGGAGGAAAAGTAGGTTGAACATGGGGTAGAGAAAATGAAAGGGAGGCAAGGATGGAGGGAGGGGATGAAGGTAGTGTGAAGGAAGCAGGAAGGGAAGGATAGAAAAAGTGCAGAATATCAGAGGGAGGGAGATATAGAGGAGAGTGAAGCAGAGTTTGAGATCAGGATGAAGAGGAGGATGTGAGTTATAGTTGAGAAATGGATTCATGAGTAGAGTATGAGTGAGAATGGGCAATATTAGATGAAGGGTATATTGGCAAAAGTGCACACACGCATATACACTCACAATATATCTATCTACATACAGGGAAAATCCGCTTACAGATGCATCCATAAAACAAGGTTTGCACTCTTGTTTTACTACCTATTATTGTCCCAGTGCTCACCCCGTTTTCCCAGTCCTCCCTCCCTCTTTAACTCCCTCCATCCCCCCCCCCACCCCCCTTTCCACCGATTCTCGTCTTCTCTCAAAGTAACGGCCAGGTCTCCCCCTCTGAGGGGGGGAAACGGGAGGTTTGAAGTGAGAATGTGAGCTTCATGCTGTAATAAGAAATTGATCTGCTTGCCAGCGCACTACTGTGGCCTGTGATTGCCTGGGCCATACAAATGAAAATCCAATGTCGCGCTACACTATCCCTTTGGAATACAGTTGATAGCACGAGCAGATACTGCGCGTCTCAAAGCCCTCTCCCATGCATGTCAGCGGGGTGTGCATTTCCATGTGATGTATGTTTGAGAGTCTAATGTATACGGAGAAATGATGGAAGCACGTGTGCATGCCACGTTACAGTGTCCACACAACCCCGGCTCCACACGAGTGATAGAGTGTTCCCTCTTGAGAAAGGAGCAGTAGTGGAGGGGAGAGTGTTTTATTGAACGTGTGAACATTGCTTTTTCAGGAGCCTCAAACAGGCTTGGTCCTGTAGAAGCAATCTATCACTTGTACCAAGTCTTAGTGGAGCTCGGACGTTGCTCACTCCCCCCAAAAAAAGAACTGTCCCTTCACTGCATTACATCAAACTGGAGATTTTCTCCCACCCAAGTTATTTCTCCACACTAGTCTAGGCTTGAAGCCACTTCTGCCTCGACCCCGCCGCTAAAGAGCTGTCGAAGATGAAAGACGTTTGGCAGACACGTTCAGATAGCCCACCTCTGATATGATGGAGATTTTTATCTTACCAAATCAGTCCCTAAAACGTCTGACACAGAAACTGTGTTAAAGTGCTGTTAGATTTCCACTTTTAGATATTTCCATGTTTGATGTTACCCTTCTAAACCCTTACTGATCAAACCCCAGTACAGATAGAATTAACTTTAAAAGCAATAACCATTTCAAAGCAGTAGAAATTACTTTGGAAAAGAAAAAGAAAAAAACATTAAAAACTCTAAAACTTGCAGATCAAAACAAGAATCTCCACTGGATTTATGCTAAGCTTTTTCTTCCTCCCAGACATATTGTTCTCCCAAAACTTTCTGAATCCTAATAAATTTAATCAAACTAAAAATACAAAAACATGAGGGCGCTCTCTACTGACCCGTACCTCCATCTCCTTGAGCACAGGATGATCCTCAATCCCAGGGAAGAGGACTCTCATGGCGTAGGTGCGGTAGTCCAGGAAGGGGATTCCTGCTCCATCCAGCTCCTGAGTCAGCTCGTGGATGTCCGTCTGCAGCTCCGCAAAGGCTGTGCACAAGGATACGTAAATGGTTACAAATGCATCATAAAGGTTGTCTTACTAAGTTTTGTTTCAAGTGACATAAACATTTCTGAAGATGAAATACAGACTTGAATCACACAGGAATGAAAAACACTGTTTTTATAGCTATAGTCTTCAACACTCATGTCTTGATTTTGATGACAACTTATAATCAGTCTTCAGTTTGACATTTAGCGTTCTGTCAGCAGTGGCCCGACACAAACACTCATTTAAAGACACATAATGACTGAGTGCTGTTATAATTGCTTTGGTACGTATTTATCCCAAACAAACCGCTGCTTTTAAACCTGTAAAGCACATCACTGCATGTGCAGAAGAGGAATTTTCTTGGGAAAGAGGTACGTTTAGAAGGAATTTAATTCGAAACATGATTGTATGTAATCAACTGGCAAAAGGGAGTAGCAAAGAAAATGTATTCAGATGTTAGATGCTACAACCTAACAATCGTTAATGCGTTAAAGCACTTAGCGTAGTCCATAAAAGTGACAAAAACATGAATCTCCTCAGGCTCATTTGTCCTTTCCAACTTTTACAGTTTAAAGTAAACTGACGGACAAACGTCCACACAGCAGTTTATAAGGAGAGTGAATGTGATTAAGAAAGCTTATATGTTCAATCGGAACTATCTGACAATACTGCTACCAATGTGCGGAATATTGATATTAATAGAGTTCAACTTGACTAAGACCAAAACAACCAATGAGTCGACTAATCAACTAAGAGAGGCAGCGCAAATTATTACTATTACTAAAATCCTCCAATTCTTAGGTTGTGTTCTCAAGTAATGATTTTTTTTCTTCCCAAAAAAGGGAAATTAAGACTTCAAACATTAAAGGATACCCAAAAGAGAAGAAAGAATGGTCACAGTGCAGGATAATCCAACTTAAAACATCTGCAAAAAGTTGAAATCAACTCTAGAGACAGTCTTTATCTCAACTTTGACTATTCCTGCCTCCGTCAATCTGATTTCCAGCAACATGTTTCAGAGTAGAAAAAGGCAGCACAGGTGAAAGTGAGGAAAAAGATGGAGGCGTGTGGAGGAGTAGCAGCGGCGAAAAGCAGCATTATGTGATCGCTCTGTGCTGAGAGCAGAGAGAAAGATGGAGGGAAGGAGGAGGAGAGAGGAAAAGTGTTGTGGTGCTCGGTGGCTGGAGGGGAGTTCAGGATGGAATTGCACACAGGAACATGAGCCTGTGAGTACACACACATTACACGCTGCCACCTCACACGCTTGTACTCCAGCAGCCCCACACACACACACACACTTTTTCCTGTCTTGCCCCACAGCTGAACACATAACCTAGTGCCCAGATGATTAATGTGAGTGCATGTGTCAGTATTTTTACACATTTTCCACTCCCAGCGAGTGTGTGTTGTGACCCCGTTCTGTATACTCCAGTGGCTTCACAAGTCACATCTAGAGGGAACAAACGGGATCAAATCCATTCTCTCACTCACAACCCATACAATAGTGCATATATATTTTTAGTGCTGCAGCGCCTTGATTCTATTTTATAAATACAAAACTCCCCCGAGGAGAAAATATACAGCTATACGCTTCCATTAACTCGACTGTGGGTGTGTGTGTGTGCGAGTGTGTGTGCCCTATAGTGTCACCCAAAATACACCAACACATGGATACACAACCCAAACAAATAAGGAAGCAAAGCCCAGACTAACAGATGGCTTGTGTCACCCTATCCCTCTCTTCCTATCTCTCTTTTTTCTCCCTCTTTCTTCCCTTCAAAGTGACATCTTAGAGGTCACCTCTCTCTCCCCGATGGCTGCGTCTCCTCTGCTACATCCCTCCATCTCTCTGTTTGTTTGGCTCACTCATGCCATCCATCTCTCTCTGCATCTCTTCTTTCTATTCTTTCATCTATACATTCAGTAGTGTCGCTTGTCTGCTCCATTTCTGTTTGCTGCTCTCTTTGAAAGAAAGAGGTTCTCTCCACCTCTCCACTATTTCCCCCCACATATTCTAATCACTTCCCTTCTTTTCACTCCATGCTGTCCTCTTATTTGTCCACCCATCTCCTTCAGCAACCAAATATTTATCCAGCATTATCTCCCGCCATCCTCATATCAATTTCCTTCTCTCTCTTCTCTTTAAAATTCTTTCTTTAGCACGTTTCCCACTGGACAAAAAAAACACCCACTAACATTTTGTCTTCAGTGGGAGCTGTTACAATCGCCATTCATTCTTGGGACAAATGACTGCAGTAGTCACCAGTATTTATCGGCTCCAGCTCCGATCAGCAGTGATGGAGACGTTCATTTTTGCCCCTTTTCCGGGTCACGTCTAGAGGGTTACCCACAAATTTCAAAAACTCTTGCCTGACTCACTGCATGACGACCTATCCTCCTAACCTTAACCATCTCTCTTCGAGATTTTTCGTGTTACCTTCTAGACACGTGCCTTTTTCCGGCGCAATGCTATGTGACGTTGAATTGAATATATAATAAATAAAATCAACAGGGATTTGGATGATTATTATAATTTACTAACGTACAAAACATAAAGTTGATATGCTCTCCTTGAAGCCACCAGACTCCAGTCATCAACAGTCATTTTATCTCGCCGATCATCGTAAAACACATTTCATTCAAACTTGACAGTTTGGTGGTAATAAACCCTTAATTCACAGAGTTAGATGTGAAAAGAAACAGCTGTTGTATGCGCTCCTCAAAGCCACCAGACTCCAGTCAGACACCAGTCAATTTAGCTCGCTGATCATCGTAAAAAACACTTATTGAAACTCGTTAATTTGGTCGAAATAAACCCTTAATTCACCGAGTTAGATGTGAAAAGAAACAGCCGTTGTATGCGCTCCTCAAAGCCACCAGACTCTATTGACAGAAACGATCATTTTACCTCGCTGATCATTGTAAAACACACATCAGTCAAACTCGACAGAAACAAAATAAAACTCATCAGAATCTTCTTTGTTAGTCTTTCCACTGTTCCAACAATCACCAACTCTGGTTTGAGAGTTTGAAAGAGAGACAAAATAAGTAACAGATGTAAAAAAAAGTAACCACTGTAACTGCTTTCTACTGTTTACTAACCGTGCTTTCCGGCACGTTCGTGACATTGAACGTGACAAATCAGAAACAAACAGAAAGGCATACTTGTTTACTGGCATGGTAAAGGAGTCTATCGCCCTATCGTCCCTATTTTAGCTGGTTTACCCATGTTTAAAAACCCCATATATGTGCTAATTTCGGTGGAAAAAGGAAATTTAGTGCTAACTGCTTCCCCTCTTGTTTTGCCCTCTCTCCTAATCTTCCTATCCATCCTCCTTCAGTGCCCACTTCCCCTCCCTTCCTCCTCTCACAAGTTGTCTGCCTTATTTATCTCCCTCGCTCCGTCCCCCTCCTTCCATCCATCCTGTTGTCGTCTTCCAGACAGTGGTGACAGCGGGGGACAGACAGGGTCAGGGCTCCTGGACTCACCGCCACACACCCCAGCCAATCATTGTTTGACCTGCTGTGTGGGTTTATGCGTGTGTGTGTGTGATTGTGAGTAGTTGCAAAAGAGCAGGACATAAAGAGTTGAGTGTCAGGGGGAGTGGTGTGAAGTGACACGCACAAAGTCACCCCCTGAGCAGATGACTGGCACAGTTAATAGTTAGCCTGCGTTACATAACGTTCGTCTTTACCACTGCCTGATAAGCAGAATACCTTGCCATTTTACATTTATTCAATCTGACATTGCGTTGATGTTAAGGGGATTTTTTATAACCAATCGGTAGCAAGTAATGTGTCCTTCCCGCCAACGTCATTTTTAGTTGACACAGGAACTGCGGTAGTAGTTGCTAGGAGCAGGTAACTTTCATAGTTTAAAGGTGCTCTATACGATATCCAGAGCATTAATATATCATCAAACAACTGTTTGCTATGTAAAGATATAGAGGAGTAAATGTCTACCTGAGCAGAGAATGAAGTCACTCTCCCTCTGTACGTGTTGTAATCAGAGTTTCTCCTCGCTTTGTTGACATACAGCCGCCACTCTGCACTGCATCATACAGCGGTTACAGCTGATAACGCCGTCCCGACCAACGGCGCCATTGCGGAAGCGTAGCATCCACTCTCCGGTTTCCCCCCAGGTTAACATTGTTAGCTCTGTCAGCAGTGTTGCTATTGTTTTCACTGTTAGCACCATTAGCTACTCAGCCGTCACCATGCTGAGAGCCATGCAGAGGCAATAGAAATGCTCCCAATCTCGCATTTAGCAACTTTAAGTTTTGTTATTTCTTTAAATTGATTTATAACAACCTGTATAGCCGGGTCAATCTCATGCCTTTTTTATTTTTCACGGATGTCGCTGGCTAACCAGCTATAGAGGAAGATGATGTTGCCATTTTCAATCATGCCTACAGAGCTCTGATTGGATGGTCTATCAAAAAGACAGGTTGCATTATGGGACGTGTAGGCCCATACTAGGGAAGTCAGGATATCTCGGTACATTGTTGTATTACTTTTGACCATTTTTTTTTTTATATCTGTGCCACATATTTAAACCCGAACAAGCAGATCATTTCTGGACAGCCCTACTAGTAGCTACAGTAAAGTCATGTTGTCATATTTGAAGTTTACTAAAGCAGTGCAACAAGTGAAGTAATCTATAATACAAATGTATTCTGATGATCATGGTTATCAGTATTCTCCTTCTCTTTCTCCCCATCTGCTTCGGTCTCTCTTGCCAGACAAACCAGTAACAGCATCAGTAGGCTCTCACTGGATCCTGCCAAATGAATATATGCTAATGTATTGGTGTGTAAGTCTCTCTGCCCCTGCTTCAGTCGCTGCCAAACCCCTGCCCCCTTACTACGCCTCACTTTCCCACCTCTGTGCCCTGCATCTATCTAACCTCCATCTACTCCCTCCCTCTCGCAGTGTGGATGGTAGCGAGGCCAGCCAGGCAGCTCTCTCATGGGGTGGAGAGCCAACATCTGGTGGCTGGCTCAGATCAAAGTACTCCTCTGGAAACACACCAACACCCCCGCACACATGCACACACACACACACACACTGCTGCCACCTAACAGCAGGGGGACAGTTGGCAGTGAGAGGGAGGGAGAAATAGAGAGTGAAAGAGAAAGCAGAGAGAGAAATGGATAGGACTATTGAATGAATGGGAGTTGTGAAGCTTTTGCGGTAAACTGCAGCGATTTACAGAAAGTCATTTGGGGACATGGGAGTTATTCAGGGAGAAAAGATGAAGAGAAACTAGCAGAATACAAGCATTATGAAAGTGAGGTTTGAGCGGTAAGCTTGACACCCTCTTCTTTTGACCAGGTTTTGTCCAAACTCACCTTCCTTGCACTCGAGGGCCACCCTGGACTCCAGGTTGTCCATCTGCAGCTGCAGCCGTTTGAGGGTGCGGTCGGCATCCCGCGACTTCCTCTTATAAGCAATAAGCACCACAATGATCACCAGCAACAGCAAGCCGCCACCTCCTCCGATACCAATGATAGCAGGCAGAGTGAGCAGGCTGTCTGAGTAGATCTGCAATGTCCCCGGTGAGTATTCAAAGCCTCCAACGCGCACCTGGTAGAAGGACACAAACAGAAAAGTTACACACAAAATAATCAGTTTGCAGCAGTATTTTGCAGGAAGCTGAGGCTGTAAACCATTTACATTTAGGGTTACATAAAGTAGAAGATAAATTAAATGCTGCTACCAAAATTCATACAGATCATACAGGCCCACACCTGGCCACTTTAAATCCAGTATAGTGCTAAAAAATTCTGCAAGGTGCCAGTGCTAAATCCCACATTGCATTTATACTGGCAAACCAAGCTGTGTCGAGTTGAGCCAAGTGCAGGCCTAAACTCCCCAAAACCCTTTATATCTGGGTTGGGGGAGGCAACATCTGTGCCCCGGGGCTGTCTTTGGAACCAGCGAAACAAGTATACGCAGCCACACACACACATCTGACTTTCAACCGTATCACATTAAAACAGTTCTGGCTTGCAGAACACGTAAATAAAAAAAATAAAAAAAATGCTGGGATATTTTTTTTTCTCCGGTCTTCTTTTTGTTTTCCTCTTTTATTCCATCTTTAACTGGCTCTATGAAATACCAAATGGAGGAGGGTAAAAATAGACACAGACCTCTCACGCCCACTAGCCATTTTTTGGTCTCTATTGAATATCAATACTGTTGAAATCCCAAGGAGGACGCCAGCCAAACGAGACCGATCAAAAGCTTCTAAGACATAAATGCAGTCGCAAAAAACGCCAACGGTGGAAAGAGACGGGATGTGTGCGTTTGTGTGCGTGCGGCTATATGAATGAGGAAGAGAAATCTCGAGTAATTAAAAGAGATTTAGGTCTGATGGATGGGGAGGAAAGAATGAGATGAATGAATAAAAAAAAGGCAGGAAGTGGATTGATATAAAGAGGAGGGAATGAATAGCACAGCGGAAACAGCGCTGAGAACAGGAGCTATAGAAGAAGAAGAAGACGGGCTGAGCTGTGGAAAGAAAATGTGAAAGCCAGATGCTCCAGAGGTGGGAAGGAAGGAAATCAAGTGGGATGATGAAATAGCAGGTACTTAAGATAGAAAAATGTAACTTGGGAGAGGGATATGTACGGGTGTATCCAGACACCTCACCCTGGATGGCCTCATGCTTTAAACCGTGTGGGACAATTCAAGTTAACATAATGAAGAAAGGCTCATCACATATTCAACAAACAGTAATGTAGACAATTTTTACTCACCGTGACTTTGTGTTCTCCGGTCAGGTTGGGCCATTCACACAGCAGCTGGCTCTCCGACAGGGTGAGAACGCAGGGCGTCTCCCCGATCAGCACCGTGTAGTTCAGCTTAGAGTTTCCTGGGGCGGCAGGAATTAGGTTGCGGCCCTGGAAACAGACACACACATGCTTCGGTTACTTACATACATAAGGTCAAAGTCTGAGGCGGTTCACACAAATAGAGTAATAATTATAGAGTATAAACCACAGACTGTATATAAAGATGGATGGCATGACAGCTCCCCAAAAGTGAAGCCAAAATATCTCGATCGCCACGCCCCCCCTCCATGTTAGTGGATGGGACATGGGCCAAACTAAAAACCCAAAGTACACGTCAAATACATTTCTCCCAAAGATGGTTTCTGTCATTTTATGAAGTTCTTATCACGCTGATGTATGTTCAAGTGTTCATTTTTCTGATAAGTTTGGTTTTAATAAGGAATTTGATGCTATAAAAAGGGGGTGAAACATCATGATTGACAGCTGTGAGTCTCTCTCGCTGACAAGCTGCGGCCGTGCTCGGCTCGCGATTGGTTCGGGCGGGTGACCTCGATACCGCGGCTGATCGCTACTGCGCAGACTTTGGCTCCAAATTACATCAAAATTTCAAGATGGCAGCTCCGAGATATTTTGGCTTCACTTCTGTGCAGTGGGAGGAAGTGGAGACGCGTCGTCCATCTTTATATACAGTCTATGATATAAACTGTGATTAATGCTGTCGAAAAAAAAAAATACTTGTATCTGATTGGCTGGCAGGTGTCCGTCAGGTGTCGAGCTGCAGCTCTAATCAGTGTGCAAGGTACTTCAAAATGCAGGTAACCATAGCAACAGTGCTTCTGCACAGAACTGACTGATCGGGCAACACAATATGAGAATCCTGTGCACACTGTACTTAACTTACTAAGTCTACGATGATGCTCTTGAGTTAAGAATGTAACTTGTACTAAATTTAGCCGATCAGCGATTGGACTATTTGATCCAGATCTGGTGGATAAATGCTGGCACAAATAAAAATGCTGTCAATGTACAATGAATGCATTCTATAGAAATCTCCTCTCCTGTGCTACCTCTACCAACCCCCCCTCATCCTTACGCACTGTGCTTTGCAGAGTGGGAGGAAAAAAAATTGCTGGAAAATCTTGATGATGAACATCTAATTTCTCTGCAATTATTTAATAGGATGCCGTTTCTGTGCTGCTTATTTCTGCCATTCTTTACCCGGAGCACCGTGCGGCAATCAGAGCTTTTCATTATAGAATTATATTTAAAGTTACGGGGGGAGAAAGACGTGATTCTTCATTTCTAAAACTCCACCCTGATTGGTCGAGAGAGGAAAAGGCTTTCGTTTTCCATGAAATTGCATGGTAATTTCCTCTCTCGCTCCTGAGGCTTTGAAGTTCAAGGGGAGAGGTGAAACGACAAAAGACGGCGCATGCGGGTGGGTGGGAGGGGCAAAGCCTTTATGAACGCGCTCCGGATCCAAATGCGTGCTGCCTCTATGACTTAGAGTAAACATGGCTATGAAGTCTCTCTTCAGAAGTTGTCTGATAAAAATCTGAGCAGGTGGCATAGCAACGCGTGGGTCCACTTTATAAACATTACTTTCCTTTGCACCTGATTTTAAAAGGGGGCGTTTTTTTTTTCTTAAAGGTCTCCAAACCCCATTGGAGACAGCAGGCGAAGAAATAACATCTTTCAAGGTTGAAGCACATCTGAAAGACGGCTGTGTTGAAAGAAAAACTCAAAGGAAGAGGAAGGAGGTAGTAAAGTGTCTGTACAGGAATGTTTGGAGCAAATCATTTCAAATGCCTGTCAGCCTCTTATCGTCTGTGTTGGATGCTGACTGGGAGGTCGCTGCAGCATTTTCTGAAAATAACTATTTGCGAGATTGAGCTATTAACGTCGCTGACAATACTCAACATTACTGGAACGCTGCTATCTGCTATTACTGCTCTTCCAGTGTGTCAGCTGAGTGTTAACACTCAGCTGACCTTCTTTTGTCCTGGAGTCCTGGTGTGTGTTTTAAGACATCTCTTCAGAGTAACCTTCAATAAAAAGCTTTGATGCAAAACCACCACAAACGCCATCCTGATTCATTCACTCAGACATAAGAACCCTTTTTCTCGCCATGCCTGGACTACTGTTAAAGGAGACACAGCAGAAATAAAATGAGAAAGGTGATGCAAGAAAGGAGATGGGAAAAGATGACACAAAGAGAGGAGAAAAGGTAGAGACGGAGGAAGAAGACATGAGAAGGAAAGCTGAAAAAAAAGGAAGAAAAGTCAAGAGAAGAATAAAAAGCGAAAAGGATGTGATGGATGTAAAGCAAAGCCAGGTAGAGACAAGGCCAAAACAGATCAATGCTAAAGCGCACAAGGCAATTTACCTTGAGTATGAGCGGTGAGCTGGGCTTCAGCTCTAGCATGCCTGAGGGGCTCAGAGGTTCAAACACGGGGTCCGGGTGGTAGCTGAAAGTCTCGTTTACCACCAGCACAGAGCGCACGTCGTCCATGACAAAGCCGATCTCGTCAGGACTGCTGCCCGATTCCGAGAAGGCTTTGTCGGATCCGGCCACGGAGGGCGCCAGGCACACCATCACGGTGTTGTTGACGACCGTGCAGTTCTGCAGGAGGGGATGAGAACAGGGGAGAATATATGATAAACAATTGAATCAAGTTTGATGAGGTGACAATGTATGTAACTCCTGAAATACTCAATAAATTCAATCCTAATATCCCAGACAATTGTATTACATGTAGAACAGAGAAAAGAACTCTATTTCATTGCATTTGGAAGTGTAAACACTAGGGCTGTCAAAGCTAACGTGATAATAACGCATTAACGCAACTTGCAATTTTCAGGTTGTAGCAGGCTCAGTTTTAAAGCCAGAGTGAAGATACTGGTATAATATGAAACTAGAAAACCTAAGGAATCCATTGGTATCAACCATGTCATACTAGCTTGGTGCAAAGGAGGGTGAATAACGCTCCAAACTTATGCTAATTGTTGGCGAGGAAAAACTGGCATGGCCATTTTCAAAGGGGTCTCTTGACCTCTGACCTCAAGATATGTGAATGAAAATGGGTTCTATGGGTACCCACGAGTCTCCCCTTTACAGACATGCCCACTTTACGATAATCACATGCAGTTTGAGCATATTTCTTATGCTAAATGCAGTACCTGTGAGGGTTTTGTGTTGTTAATTGATTTCCAATACTAAATATATACATACATTTCCATAAAGCATTCATATTTGTCCACTCCCATGTTGATAAGAGTACTAAATACTTGACAAATCTCCGTTTAAGGTACATTTTGAACAGATATAAAATGTGTGATTAATTTGCGATTAATCGTGATTGAATATTTATTATTGATTGACAGCCCTAGTAAACACATACACGACTTTTGGAAAGGAATAATTGACACAATTTTCAACATCATCCACAAAGACATCCCTGTCAGCCCAGAGATTTGTATCATTGGTCTTATCCCAGAAGCATTGGCCCGGAGAACTCATGAACGCAAGTTGATTAACCTTTGTCTAATATAAGCGAAGCGTCTTATTGCTAGACATTGGACAAGTGTTTGTTGTCCGTCTTTGAACTTTTGGATTAAAGTGCTTTCCTCTTGCATAGCAACTGAAAAGCTTGTATACACAATCAAACAAAAAAAGTTACATCTTTCATAACATATGGGATTTATATCTTTCATTTTTGGAATCAAGACCTGATAACGTAACTTGTTGAATTAGATATGGATCAATGAGACTGTAGCCGCAAACAGGCAGGTATGTATGCATTTCTGCATGTAGGAATTTGTATATATGTATACAAGTAATTTAATGTATTTTTAATGTTTTTATTATAATTTAGTAAACTATCATTTTTGTTGTTCATGGTTGGGTGTATGGGCGGACGGGGGGAAGATGTCTCGAGGGAGACTTGACAGATGTAACCAAGCCGCTTTGGAAAAGTGATGTATTATGTTCAAAATCAATAAAGATATGTGATAAATAAAGTTTAATGAGGTGATTTAATTTCCTATCTAACAACCTTTCTACCTTGTTAACGCCTTGCAGCAGTGATAAGACATACATTTTTTTTTTTTAAATCATGTTCACTCATACATAATCAATAATATATACTGTATAATATATACTGTATAATGGCTGAAACAGGGTTATGTGATATGAGTGATTAAATGTCTCTGTAATGACATAATGAAGAAGAGGCTGGCTTAATAACATCAGTGTCGTAATCAGTGTTGATATCATCTGGAAATCCCTTGTGGGGTTCGACACTTAAATCAGTCACCGAAGAACAAATTAGACCGTAATGACTCGCGGAATAACAGGAGAGGTCAGCCGGTAGCTGTTAACAATAACACGGCGCGGCTAAAGAGACCTTTGAATAGTTTCACAGCGTGTTTCTAGCTTTACATTATGTTCTATTTGTCACATGCTAACACCCCTCACACACAAAAAGGTGTGTAAAATCACAAAGGCACAGAACAAAACTGTGTTTATAGGTCACAAAAAAAACAAAAAAACATTAACCAAGCAGAATAGCAATGACTGCAGAGAGAGAGACAGGGGGACAAAGGGAAAAAGACGGGATATTTTTACTTTGAGCCAAGAGCGGGAGAAAGGTTAGCTAAGCCCCGTGGTGGTAGGTGAAGAGAGGGGGATTTGCCGGAGCTGCTTTATTGCTGGTTGACATTTCAAAGGTTAAACTGCTAAAAGGAAATTCAACATCAAAAACAAACAGAAAATGGGCCCTTGGCTGGTTGACCGACGGGTCAGGAGTGTGTGTGTGTGTATCGTCTGAAAATCAGTTTTTCCACAGAGAGGGAGACAGTGTGGGTGCGAGAGAGACACCTGTGTGTCTATATTGGTCTCCCTCTGTCTCACTTGCCAAGTCAAGTCACTGCTTTTTTTTTGTTTTGTCAATAAAAAACTGTGTGCGGGTGTCTGGATCCGACCACTTACATTTTCTGACTTGGCAGCTCCATACTTGGCTCTCATTTTGGGCTCCTTGATGGTGGCCAGATTGGTTCCAGTAATGGTCAACATGGTTCCTCCGCTAAAAGAAAAAAAAAAAAAGAAATAACAAGACTTAATGTAGAGAAAATCAGGACAAACATAATTATACAACACTGAGAAAAGCAATTCTATGTACACTTGTGTGTCATATATTCATGTATCTCCTGCTCTACTTTGTCTTGCAAGTGCATACACTATTCAGCGGGCCCATCACTGGAGATAAATGTTAATAAATGTGTTCTCTGTGGGAGCCAGGAGGGCCCTCCAGTTGGTGATTTACCATTAATGCTCGCTCCTGCTGTAGCCTTTTCGCCTGCGTATTCATGGAAGCCCATTTTCAGGTAATGATAGCAATGCTGAAGCCCTTGCATGAATGTTAAAAGCTGCTTTAAACCGATGTGGAGGCTGGATGGAAGAATAAGCGAATATGTGGCATTAATCCTGAGAGCCGGAGCTTTTTGGCCTCTCCTCAGCGCCCCTCCACAGCCAGGGGGAGGAATTTTCAGAGTGTATTAAAGTTGGTATTTTTCAGCATGAGGTAAGCTCAGCACCTGCACCGCTGTCAGTGATCTGACACTTTCTGTAACCTTTACACCTGTGACCTATTCAGGACTATGTGACGCTGACCAGCAGAGAGTCCTATTCCCCCCTACGCCGGCTTCTCGACAGCCTCTGCGGGCCCGAGAGGCTGAACTTTATCTGATGTGAGCTGTTCTGACAGCAGCTAAATAAGTTAGCATACAACCTAAAAACTGGAGTGGGGTAAGGCGAGGCTTGAAGCCTAGTGCCACTGTGAGTCACCGCTGGCACCAATGAACTAAAAAAGCAAATGATACACTGGCTGGCTGGTATACTGCGAGGTTTCATACAGGCAAAAAAAAAAAGAGCATATTCTGTATCACTGTCCCAAGTGTTGTAAAGCTTCGGAAGAAATCTCTAATACAAGAATATCTACTAGTTCAGTGGCTCTGGTGTTCTGTTCTCTGAGTAGCAGCAGCTGAGGACGACTCAGCATGACATTACATCCATTCCATGGTGGAACTAGAGCATCCTAAAATGGAAATATACATGAACCCATAGACGAAACATTCACATCTGGGGCTGTGTTCTTCTGAGGCCAGATGGAGCCGGTAAAGGGGAAAGGGAGGTGAGGCCAGCCCCAGGCCTTGAAGGGATAATCAGGTGTTTTGAAGTGGGGTTGTATGAGGTACTTATCCGTAGTAGGTGTATTACTTAGTAGATGACGGTCGACGTCCCACCATTATCGGGAAACAGACAGGAGCACCGACACCGGAGCAAAGCAATACAGTGCTGTGGACAGGCACGGCAGAAAAACTTATTTTAGCCACCTAAAAGAAAGGCCCACCTGAAAAAATATATATCCGTTTAAGTGTACGCTACATTTAGAATATTTTCCGACGGCGAAGTGAACTGAAATGTATCTATACTGTTTTTGTCATCTGAGCCTGCTGGCTTTGGAGAGAGCATTGATAAGTTTCACTTTCAGTTCAGTTCCCCGTCGGAAAGGAGAAGGAAAAGGCTGTCTCACGGAGAGATAAAGCAGTGAAAATATTCTAAACATAGCGTACACTTAAACAAATATCAATGTTTTTAGGTGAGTCTTTCTTTTAGGTGGCTAAAATACGTTTTTCTGCCATCCTCGTCCACAGCGCTGCATTGCTTTGCTCCAGTGTCGGTACTCCTGTGTGTTTCTCCAAGCAGGGGGCATGCCAACCATCATCTACTGTAAGTAATACACCGACTATGGATAAGTACCTCATACAACCCCACTCCAAAACACCCAAACTATCCCTTTAAGGGGAAAGTGGTCCTGGGAAGGACTCCGGGGCTGAGGCGTTAGCTGGGCGAGAAGCGAAAGAGGGCTTTTAAGTGTCTTAAAGGAGGGCGACTGATGTTGAAGTGGTGAATAGAGCGAGCAGGCAAAGTAATTTAGGAGATTTCCATACAGTTAAACCTTTGTTGGTGGAGTAGCAGAACACAGAGCTGCGGACATGTCAAGGTAAATGTGAACAAGCAGTAGCTCAAGGTCAGTAAAAACCTGCTTTGTATCAATGTGTCAACACTCAACAGAGTAGTTCTGTGAGAAGATAAGAATCTTTCCCACACATACTGTGTACACCATAATGGTGTACTGAGTGCACTGTACTACGCTGTGTAAACAAGGTGGACACGCAGTGCCATGTGTGTTTGTGTGTTGTTAGCCTGAGAACCTCTTCCTGAAGGGAGGGGAACAAGTCTGAGTCACATCAAATTTGTGTTTTGGACAAGGGAGGATCAGCGCTGTTTGAAATCGCCCCGGCAAAAGGGTCACCGAAGGCGACGCGGCGACAAAATACCTTGGTAAATAAAAGCGTGATTGGCCTGGAGAACCACGCACCTCCTCCTCTGGGAGTGAAACACCAAACACAAGCCGAGCACCGAGGTTATTTCTTCCCGAGGCGGGAACCAACACTTTCATTCTTCTTTCCCCTCGCCTATACCCTGAGCTATTTTATTTATCCTGTTCCAAATGAGACTTCTCATCCGCTCACACCTCTTTTGCATGAGGAGAGACTTTGTCTCCCTGCTGAGTTTTAAATGCGGCTCCCGTTTTCACCTCGACTCCCTGCGAAGATGCAGAAGTGGATTGTTACACTGTCTGAACAGACAATGTGTCTGGTGAAAATCTAACGTGGGGATACTCCCAAACAAATACCTGGAATATACTGTATACAAGCCAGACTTTACTTTTTTCGGGGGCTGTAGCAGGCCCAGTTTTAGAGATGGACTGAAGACATGTCATGAAGGAGGCTAAATAACACTCTGAAGACACTCTAAATTTTGGCGAGGAAAAACTGGCATGGCCATTTTCAAAGTGGTCCCTTGACCTCTGACCTCAAGATATGTGAATGAAAACAGGTTCTATGGGTACCCACGAGTCTCCTCTTTACAGACATGCCCACTTTATGTTAATCACATGCAGTTTTGGGCAAAACCCATGTAGTTGTTTGCAGTATAAGTGTGTTATTTTCTCTTATTCTAAAAATGGTGTATTCGAATATTTCTGCAAACTGGGGTCCCTACACAGTCTTGGAATTACATAAATTGAGTATCACTGTAAAGCTGAAACTCTTTGGATCCAATGAGCCCAACTGTATTCATGTGTGATGATGTTAGTCCCCATAGTAGCCATTTCATTGTATTGAGACCATTTCTTTTAAAGTTGACCTCACTGTATAAAATGCCCTTATGGTGACCTCTAGGATAATCACAGCCTCATGAAACTTTACAGCCACAAACTACAGACCTGGGGCATTCAGAGGATGGATGGCTTTCCTAGGTAGATTGACAATAAGGGGGTTTCTGAGCAGTTTCCAGAAAAGAGGTGCTCGCCATCCAATTGCCGAAAAATGCAATTCTTGCAGAAATCTCCAAATGTCAAAAGTTTTTGAAACCAAATCACAGCATGGCTTTTTCTATGGTGTTCCTCAAGGTCTTGGTGTCTAAATGTTGTATTTAGGAGGAATTATTGATAATTTTTATCAATTCTTGAGTGATAAAAAATAGTTAAATTTAGCACCAAATCTGTGTAGCAAATGTTATCGACCCAGAATTGCTGCAACAACGTACGAGACATAATAGATCATGGGGATGACCATCATATACTTCCATCATAATGTTATACGCCCTTATACACTTTCACAATTTATGTTAATTAATTCATGTATATTTCTGATTTATGACTAGAAAAACTTGACACACAGTGCTGAGCTGCATCTCAAGTTAATCTTCAGGTTCCCAGCTTTCAGATGATGTACACCACAAAAAGAAGGATGGAGTGGAAAAGGTTAAAGACAATCTCCGAGCAACAGGGTTGTGACTATGACATGCAACCTGTGCAAGTAATTTATTTGTTTTTGTTCGGCCTTTACTTTTCATATGGATGACATCGCTGGCTATTTTTTGGGGATTCTTCCATTATTTGAATACCAGCTTGTATTTCAGAAGTTTTAAAGTAATGCAACAGAAAAAACATACTGTAAAAAAACTCAGGAAATAATGTATGACATGTTCCTGGAACTATACTTTTGCAGTAAATGAGACAGTCAACAGTGTGTGTTTGTGTGTAAGTGCTGGCTGAGGAGTTTCTAGGTCATGCTAGTGAGCCCATTAGCACTTGGAAGCTCCAAGCTTCTTCTTTTTTTCCTCCCCTCCGCAACACAGCTTGTGTTTGCACAAGAACTCGTCCTGTGGCTATGTAGTTTCATTTCAATAAGTCAAGTAATATTTACAGATACATCTCTGCTGCAGCTCATCAACTGCTTCAGGAGCCTCCTTTACTGCTACTCCTGCTCTCACAGATTTACTTTAGAAACATAAAGATAAACAGAATAAATAATAATGTGCCTTTGAAAAGCAAACTAGTGAGAAAATGGAGAAGGATGTTTAGTTAGTCGAGACCCAGCCAGGGCTAAGCTAGCAGAATAATACATTTATCACATTTTACAGAGAGTTCATATTTCAGTTTAGTTGGCTATGCTCCTTGAAAAAAAAAAAAGGAATTAATGTATAGCGCAACCACCACAGGATTAATAATGTATTGTATCTGTACATCAAGCAGAATTGTAGATCAAACACTGTGTTGATGTGAATTATAGATAATGAAATAACCTTATGACATTATAGAATGATAGCTGATGGGATTTGCAATATGTTGCAGCAGCAACATAAAAACAAAATACACCAATTTATGCCAATATTGCCCAGTTTTCAAACCTTTCCTCTGAATTATTCAGCAGGAATCACTTTCAGGTTTGACATGCACGATGCATGCAATATTGGGAATTAATCAGTCTTGGTTTTGAGATAGCTGCAAGCTTCTACGCAACACACAAAATCCTCCACGTTCACAGAAAAAGTTTGTCTTTCCTGCACCCAGACTAGACTGATTGTGTCCTCACCTGGCGATGCTCCAGTCGGGCTCGATCTTGAGGATGGTGGGATCGTCTGAGTAGTTGAACTTGACCTCTGGGTTCCTCAGCTCGGCGGAGTTGATGTCCACCATGACCGGGGTGGTGCCTGAGGTTTGTCCCGCCGGGGTCACGCACACTATCTCCTTGTTGCTCCGCCTGGAGGAGCGGGAGATGAAGGGAGGACAGGAGAGAAAGAGAAGGAGAGGTGTTACATAGAAAGGTTGTTCTCAAAGTGGACTCTATAACAGAAGTTCTTGAAAAGGATTTTGAGTATTTGGGTGCCGACTCTCTGACAGACACACAGAATAAAAGCTGAAGTGAGTGCACAGGAAAAAAAAAAAGTTCTACTTCATCCCTTAAATAACTCATAAATTATTAATCAGATGCGACAAAAAAGGCCCGCACACACATAATGGTGACACAGTCGCCTATCCACAAGGCCGACATCTTTCAGTCTGTCCAGCCGTGGTTTCATCAGCCCGAATCACAGAGTGCTGCACTTCAAAGCTCTCTCTCTCTTCCCCTCTCTCTCTCTCTGTCTGTCTCTCCTTCCCTCCTGCGCTTTCTCTGGCTGATAGATCTGAAGTGGCAGATCAGGCTGGTCGTCTCTCTGTGTGATGTAACTCCCTCCCTAGCAGACAGGCAGCCAGCTGTGACCTGCTGGGAAACTTTGTGCCGCTGCCAGAAACTTTGTGCTCCACTCCAGTGGCTCGTTCCACCGTCCCTTCACCCCCTCGTCAGGGGGGAGACGCTGCTGGCCGAGCGGCGGGAGGACAGCTACCTGCGAGACAGCCCGTGTGTGTGCGAGTAATCAGTGTGTTGAGCAGGTGCGCTCTGACTGTGTGGAAGTCTGAATTTGCATATAAATACAGTGCGCAGGTAGGAGATTAACATTATGTAAGTATGTGTTTTGTGTCAATCGTCGTCTGCTAACATCCTACAGTGCCCCGCGAGCGTGAGTAAACGGTGTGTGTGTGTGCGTTGTGCAGGCATGGTGGCAGGCGGCACAGTGTGAAATTTTGAACACGAGTAGAACAAGCTGATCCGTACACAAATCCTCCCCCGTTATCTGCTGTGAAAGTGAAATCCACAGAAAGACGGAAGATGATGGAGAAGATGAAAGAGTGGAAACCTATTTTGGCGGCTCTATCTAGCGGCTTGCGGTAGGGCGGGGTTGGGTTTGGATACTGAGTGGAAATGGCGAAAGAAAGCAAAAAAAAAAAAACAGAGGGAATCGGGCGTCTTTGTCGGACACATCCCTGCCGTCTCCCAGGAGGCAATTTCAACAGCGTCCTCAAACTGAGAGGGGACTGAAGAGGGAATGAAGATGGAAAGAAAAAAATGAAGGACGATATAAAAAAAAAAGCTGGTTTTCTACATTCCACTAGTGCTGCGTTTCCATGGCAACCATTTTCACAACACCGTCGCTGCCGAGAGCGCCTGTGGTGCCGCGTACGTATTTTTGACAAGGTTGTGGCCACACAAAAGAAAGCCAAGAGGGGATACAGAGAGAAAGAAAAGAGAAGGGAAAGAAATGGGGTTGCAGGCGGAGATAAGAGGATGAGTGACTTGGGGTAAATAGGTTTTGATTAAAGCGGAGGCCCCACTGAATACAAAGACACATTAAAGAGATGGACTCAACCAGTTCATTACTTTGGCCATAAAGGTTATTGCTGCTCAGTGAATGAAAGGCCAAGACTATTATGTTCACCTTTCTCGGGATGTGCTACAGAGCTTTAAATTGGCCTTTACTTTTTCTTTTGATATGATATAAAAAGAACTTGATAGGTCCAAGCTCATTAGTTTAACCTGTCACTTGTTGCCTGAGATGAGGGAACCACTGTAATAAAAACACCAGAGTTATAGAGAATTCACTCCAAAAAAGAGAAACAAGAAAGAAAGAAACAAACTCTGGACTAGTGCCTCAGCTACAATGGACAAATGTATACGAGGATGTCAATTGATTCAAATTAATCGCATGATTGTTCATAGTTAATCGCAAAGTTTTTATCTGTTGTAAAGTATTTAATACTTTTGTCAACATGGGAGTGGGCAAATACGCTTGCTTTATGCAAATGTATGTATATATTTATTATTGGAAATCAATTAACAACCAAAGCTGTGTCAGTGTGTCAGTGTGCTGACTTGACTATGACTTGCCCCAAATTGCATGCAATTATCATAAAGTGGTCATGTATGTAAAGGGGAGACTCGTGGGTACCCATAGAACCCATTTTCATTCACATATCTTGAGGTCAGAGGTCAAGGGAGCCCTTTGAAAATGGACATGCCAGTTTTTCCTCACCAAAATTTAGCGTAGGTTTGGAACGTTATGTAGCCTCCTTTGCGACAAGCTAGTATGACACGGTTGGTACCAATGGATTTCTTAGGTTTCCTAGTTTCATATGATGCCAGAATCTTCACTCTGGCTTTAAGAGATGAGCCCGAAACAAATCGCAAGTTGTGTTAATGCATTAAATAAGTTCGAAATTAGTGGTGTTAAAACGAATTTGCGTTAACGCGATATTAACGCGTTAACCTTGACAGCCCTAGTGTAAACATGTTCTACCTGTTACCAATAGTTACCTTCACTAGTGAAGCTTCTGCCTTTCAGTACATAGGTGCTTGTTTTAGTTCTCTGACAATCTTTTCCTGTTAGGTTTCTTTTCTCTGCCGTCTGCCAGACACCATACATGAGTGGATTTAGTCCAGAGCTCAGTTCGTTGTCACTTTGCCAGGAAGGGACTCAAAGAAAACAATAGAGTTCTTTGGCTCGAGGAATTAGAGTCATATCAAATTGGATCTTTGTCTCCTCTTCTTTAAATCCTGCCACAATCTCTCGCAGAGTGAGTGACAACGGAAGATAACGGTGGCCGATTATTCTAAAAACTACAAAAAAAGGAGAGTTCAAAGCAGGAGAAATATGAGTTACCAATTACCAGCAACACCATATCATTCCTTCTAAATTATAGTCATATCTCTGACAAAATGTGGGCCATGCACTTAAGTCATTCACAGCACAACTGAACAATGACATCAGCTTCCCCGAGAAAAGGCTACGCTGTCATTCTCACAATTGCTGTGAATTACAGTACAGCAGGTCATCCTCTTGCCGGCAGCGTTTTTCAGACCTTCTGCACATCAAAAAGGCAGCGACCAGAGAAAAAAGGTGTTTTTAAAAAAAAACAAAACAGGGAATAACTATAATTATCAAAACACAGGAAACAGGAAAAGATGGCAGGTGGCAGGAGTAAAAGATGGGTGGGGGAAATCATTATGAGTTGAAATTGTCTACAGAGGAGCATAAGCCAAAAAGAAAATATCAGAATGACAGAATTTTTCTTTACGTTTCCAACCCTGTATTTCAGTAAGAAAATCAGCAGGCAGCATGCACACTGTTCTCCACCATTTGGTGGAGAACAACAGCGCAATAGAAATGTAAACTGTCCATGTTCCCAGTGAGCTCTATAAATACCTCTACAAACAGCAGGACCTTTGTGTGGCAATACTTCTCACTGTATATTCCTTCTTAGCCCTCAGTATTGCCAGATACAATATTTATATGATCATAGATGTATTTAATACTTAGGACTATAACTATCACACAACATGAGTGTAAACTATAGTTATCTTTGTGTCTTTATTATGCAAACAAACAGACTACTGTAGGTTAGAGAGCAAAACTATCGACATGCAATCAAAAAAATGTTTTACTGCAAGTAAAATAAAGTTGTGATTAAAAATGTATTAATGCAAATCCAAAAGTTTTGTTAACGAATCAAAAAGTTTTGTTAGCAAATCCATAGGTGATATTTGTGATGTGCTGTGCATTTACTAACAGTGGATGTTGTCAAGCTGTCAACTCCGATCGAGACTGGCCAATGTGTCTTACATCTTTCAGCGTAGGTCCCGCCCACGAGATTCACCTCAACAGCCAACAAAACTTTTGGATTCACATTAAAACATTTTTAATCATTATTTTATTTTACCTGCAATGGAACATTTTTTGATTGCAGTGTTGTTAGTTTTGCACTTTAACCTTTTTTTAGATTAGTGTGGAAATTTTTGCTCTCAAACCTATTATGTTTGGTTGGATAATAAAGACACAAAAGTAACTCCATAGTAAACTAGTATGAAAGTTTTGCAATGAAAAAATGTGCATACTAATAACTGCAATTTTACAGCTAATTACAATAATTTATAGAAGTTGTAAAGCACCCATAACCCTGGGCTTGTTACCAACTATGAGCTAACAAAACAAACTGACAATGTTTAAGTTAATTAGGATTCGCTCACCTCTCGTAGCGGCAGGGGTGGAGTCCTATCTTCACAAATACAGCGCTGCCTGCGTTGAGATTGCTGCCTTCAATGGTGATCCTGGTTCCTCCAGACAGCGGCCCAGTGGACGGAACGACACGGGTAAAGTACGGAGACTGAGGGGGGACACAGGAAGAGGACAGGTGGATGAATCATGGCTGCTGGGCTTCAATGGAGATGTCAGATACAATAAAAAAAATCCCCAAAATAAGCTTTGTCTTAGCTGTAATTTTACTCAGCAACGAACACACTTACCACAAAGGTGAAGGCTTTGGTGGAAACTGCTTTGTAGTCGGGGTGAATGCAGTCCCTGACGCACACTTCTACCTGAGCCTCCTGCACCCGGTAACCTGTTGCATCATTCAGCCGGCACACGATCCTGAAGAAGAGGAAACACAGAGGTTGAGAGATGAGTTCCATTATCACTGCTACGAAAACAAATGCATGAATGGCAAGGTTTTCTTTTGTCTGCTTCATAATGAGAGCCATTTCAGATGAAAGACGCTTAGCCGAACCGGGACCAGGTGACGGAGAGACGGAGGGGGACAATAGATGCCAGTGCGACATTTGTCTTCAGAAAAAATGCCAATAGTTCAGAATAAACGGTTTCTGAAGCCTCATTCATAAAAACAACAAAAAGCAGACTAAATGTTCTTATTAGTGGAAATCTGCAGCGCTACGACAGGGCGGAGTTTTGTGTGTGTGTGTTCACGTGTGTGTCCGCATTAGTGCGTACTGTAGGACCATAAGCATCGCACTTGGCCCGAGGTGCTGGCCGGCCAAATGAAAATCCACTGGAGAAATGATTGAATGAGGGGAGGAGTGGCAGTGTAGCCTACGGGGCGAACACACACATACACACACTCACACTTACTTCATGTTTCACCCACTGGAGACACACTTGACTGTTAATTAGCCAGAGCGAACGAATGAGACAGAGAGAAAGGGCGATTGCAGAGGAGAGAGAGAGAGGAGGGGGGGGGGTTAAAGTGGGAGAGGCTGATTAATTGAACGAGCTCATATCCTACAAATCTCCTCAGCCTCCCTCCATCCCCGAGATGAGTTATTAACTCTCCTGCTCACCATCCTCCCCGCAGGTGGCCATGGCAACTGCGGCGACAATGGATTTCACGTTCCGATGCTGCGCGTTTCCATTGTTTTTTATTTTCCCTTTCATTTATTCCCAGGTCTGCCACTATGACAGGGGGCCGTGATTAAAATGCTGGACAGCTCTCAGTTAGAAAAACCGCGGCTTCACTTGCCTCATTACTGCACAGATGACAGGTGGCCACATTGAGCTGTTATTACGTGGTTAGAGAGACAGAAAGTGCATGGTGCATTTGTAAAGATGACAATATTATAAATTACACCTCCCTCAATCAAATAACCGGGGTGGAATGGGATGGTAAAAAATTAAACATGTGCCAAATTGACACACAGAAACTACTAATAAGGCAATAAAAAGAGGTTACGCCAGGTTCTGTTTCTCCTCACTGGAAATAATTTACTTTTCTCAACGTGGAATCAAATCCATCTAGTGAATATTTAATGACGGAGGTGAATGACGAGCCTACTAATGCTAAAAGGGCCAGAAGTGCTGCGTTTTTCTTGCAATTCAATTTCACTCCAATCACAAAAAGTACAAGTGCTGGCAGAGGGGAAGAGACAGTCAGAGCGAGAACATATGTGTCGACATTTTGCCCAACAGTCAGAGCACCTCCTTCTCTCCCCCCCTCCCCCATCTCTCTCTCTCTCTCCACCAGCTGACCTTTGACCCGTGCTGTCAGTCCCGTAACCCCGTCCTGTCTCCTCTGCTGCAGATCTGATAGGGTCACGGGAATGACGAGAGCAACCGGGCCACTAATGGCACCGTATGGCTAACATCACTTTTAATTAGCATGACAGTCTCACTGCCAGCCGCGCCCTCCTCCTCCTCGTCCTCCTGCGGGTGCCATGGCAACAGGCCAGTGCAGCGTTACGGGGTTAAACATAGACACCTTGGTGGTTCTGGGTGTGATAGCTCGAACAAAATGAACATGTGGTAAAAGAAAAAGTTACAACACAGAACCGCCTAATAATACTCCGCGGCTACACAGCAGGAAAAACAGTATGATCTGCGTGAATGCAACAATATCAAGGCTGACATGTGACTACTATGTTTCTACACCTGTCATCGCTGCACAGCGCTCTGTTGTCGCGGCTGTCAAATCATCAAAGTCACATTTCTTAAGTTTCCTTCTTAGTGAGGGGGCAGAGAGGAAACTAAATCTGCTGGGACTGAGCTGCAAATGGGGCATTTGTGTACAGACGACAGCTACATAGTTGGAAATAGAACATCGAGGACACCTCCAGCTGTGACGAGCGTCCCCGACGTTTCCTCGTCCTCAATTGTATTTTCACTGCTTCTGGATGAGTCCAAAATAAAATAGAGAGCGTGACTCATGATGTAGTTTCACTGAAGGCCCAGATCTTTCTGGGTAGCTGCGGCGTCCCACTGGATGTGGTTAAGTGTCTTTTTTTTCATTCTTAATGACATCTAATTATTGATTCACATGATATTAGAAAATGATTGCAATGAGTTGACCTGTTTACAGTTAAAACAAAGAGTTCAGTCATCTCCAACAGACTGAACTCAAGAGAGAACCATGATTGTTTACTGCTGTTGCACGAGTAATATTTTTCTCGGAATAAACTAGTTCAGTTATTAAATGGGAGTTAAGTTCCACCCGCGGCACCCGCCGTGATTCAGAATTTCCCAGAAAGCAGTAAACATAATTTAATCAGTGGGAAGCGTTCACACGACAAGCGTTCATCTGTGGAAGAGTTTTTAGAAGATATGTACCACCCACTCCAAACGTCGTTACACTTTCTCTCAGAATGGGCCAAATTAATTGTTGCTTACATGAGGTAAATCCATTCTGATTGAGCTATTCTTCTGATTATTAGCGATATAAAAGGTTCCGCGAAAAGCTGTGAGATTTACATGGACTGCACTTCTTGTACAAAGAAATAGCAGTAACAAACACAGCAGGAGCCTGCTTGCAAGGGAGTGGTTCTGTTTTGAAAGGAGGAAAGTGGAGGTTTTACTGAAAGAGAGGTCTGAGAGAGTCGCAGGGTTGTGTGTCGCATCGATATTGGACAAAGACGAGCACGGGAGCAGAGAGCCTCAGAAACAATGAGGCGTGGGAGTGAAGAGATGAAGACAGAGATAGTGTCAACGTACTGCTCAGCACTGATGTATTGGTCCTCCTGAGGGTTGCAGGCCACCTTGCCGATGCGGACGCCGCTCTGGATGTCTTTGAACTGCAGACCCAAGTTCTCGCCCGTGATGGTCAGCATGGTTCCTCCCTGCCGGGGCCCCGTCTCCGGAGACAACTGGTTGGAAAAACAAATTAGAGAGGACATATGTTAGCCAGAACATATGGGACAATTGATTTTTTTTACCCAAAGCAGTACATCATAGAACACATATCGTATGTCAGCGTGAATGGCAGTTTACTGAAGTCATTATGGTCATCGCACATTCTCGATGAATCACGTACTTAAGTTACCACCTCATTAAGAGAGATGAAAAATGACCTCGGATCCATTAACTCCACCTCAACTCAGTCAAACATTCACAACCTGCCAACTCACACACTTAACCTGGACGCACCCATCGGGCCCCCGCTTACATCTCTCATTTAACCTTGTGACGATTAATCTACTGAACACAATTACCGCGCACGGCGACCTCTGCTCCCTGTCATTCCCCAAGAGGTCTGCGAAAGGTGTGCGGAGGTGCTAATGGCTACCCGAGGCTAGCCCAGTCGCTGATCACGCTCCCATTCATCTAGCCCACAATGCAGACAATGGCCCCTTTGGTAATCAGTCATTACTAGCATAATTAGTGTTAAAGCTAATTGGATTAGAACATGGCTGGGTGGGGTGGGGTCTTTTGTCGCAGCAGGGTGGGACAAGGGTGGAGGGGATGAGACGCTGGTGGGTGGATGGAGAGGGGGTGTGGGGAAGGTCAGACTTTGACCTGGCTTTCCATAAAGGAATGATACAATGGATGATCGCTGGTTAAGCTCATATCAGTCAGACTTTTCCTCTATAAGTACAACGAAAACTGCATACAAACACACACCCATGTATCATTTTTGATTTTGTGTAGATAATACAGTAAGATAGATCGCATGAAGCGTGATTTATGCTTGCTGCATCTGCGAGGGTCACCTGTCCGTGCACATCCAAATTTTTCTAACTAGGCAGACGCGGATGGAAGGAGAAACCCGCACATACAGTAGTATAAAAGATCCAAACATTTCCTTCATCGTGATTCCATATCAGCTCATGTTTGTGTGACTGTCCTTGTGGAAAGTATAACCGAAACACACAACAGTCTACACAGACGTGGACAAACACACGTATGTGGAAAGAGGGGGTGAAGTGACAGAAACCACATACGTATTTCAAAACTGTTGGTGAACCAATGATTTGTATTTTTGTTGGCCAGAGGTAAAGCTAGTAGCAACAGTTCTGGTCACACCAGAAAGTCCAAAAGCAAATTGAATTTGTGTGCTGCTGCAAAAGTGTATGTGCTGCCAGCTCGATGTCATAGTGACGATTTGTCCTCTTGGTTGATTTCTTACACTTGGCCAAAGTTGAACTCTACGACAAAGCACCATGTAAATTGACTTTGGCTTAGCCTTTATTGGCAAATCCACTGGCAGCAGCAATTCCAGTGAAATGATGCAGAGCCAGTGTGTGTGTGTGTGTGTGTGTGTGTGTGTGTGTGTGTGTACGTGAGAAGTGAGTGATGAAGCAAGAGACAGAGAACAGTAGCAACGGGAGCGAGTAACGTTACCGACTCCGGCCCAAGCAGAAAAAGTTAAGTGTTTGGTTTGTCCGTTCTGGGCTACTGTAGAAACATGACGGACTCTTTGAAGAGGACCCGCTCCCTATGTAGATAGAAACGGCTCATTCTAAGCTAACGAAAACACAATGATTCTTAATTTCAGGTGATTATACACTAAAGGAAACATACTTATTAATATTATTTTCCATTTCTGCCAATAGATCAACCTAATTGTCACACTTCCTTTAAGTGCATCTACCGTCTCACATATAAATTAGATCCGCTCTCTACAACTCTATTCTCCACCTGGTACCTGACGATGGTCCCCAGTCTGACATCATTATAGAAAAGGTGGCGGGCCAGTAAAAGCCACAGGTGTTCAGGACACCACTAACAGAAACACACAATGGGAACAAAGCCCAGTGTCATGCAGGCCAGAACTGAAATGCCACAGTGATACAATTAAGGAGTGTTTTCCATCTTACAGCAGCTCTGGCTTCTGATGAACATCCCTCCTCCTTCCCTCGCCCTTTCCCTCTTCCTCTCCGGACTTCTTAATTCACTCTCTGTCTCTTTGTCAGTGCGCCTGAATGCAAATATTTTAGCTGGAGACAAAAAGACTGAGTGGCACACAGTAGTGCACCAGTCACAATCTTCAGATATGGTAATCAAATCTCTCTTTCTCTATAAGCACGGGCTTATCAAAACACACACACTCACTCATACACAAGTTGTTGCAAACACAACTAAACAACACAAACAAAAAGCCCTCTCTGATAAAAGCCACCAGCCTAAACACTCGCTCCATTCTCCGCTCGCCGTCGCGGCGCTCCACACCCATTCAAATTCCCTTTTTTCCTCTTCGTCTCCGACTTGTCCCGTTGTGTCGGAGGCTTTGTGTGAGGCCCATTGTGGCCGGCTGAGCGGCAGTGCACAGATAGCATCTGCTAGTTATAGGAAGAGGAGGAGGAGGAGGAGGAGGAGGAAGGGGGCAAAGCAGGGGACGCAGAGAGAGACGATATGAACTTGGCGTAAGGTTTCAGAAGACTATCTATGATGTGGAAGACTCTCAAAAGTCACAAACAAACCGATGGAGGTAATGAGGTGAGTGATGACAGGGATAATATGAGTCTTCACCACTCAATGTTTACATGTAAACAAGTGAAAAAATAATGATTGAAGACGTGAATCCTAACAAACAAAAAGAACAAAACTGTGACCAAAGCATTTTTAGATAAATAAGCTAAATTTAGACATCAGCACATTAGTGGATATACAGTTGTAATATTACTAAGCCTGTCAATCTATTAAAATATCTAATCGTGATTAATCGCATGATTGTCCATAGTTAACCGCGATTAATTGCGAATTAATCACACATTTTTTATCTGGTCAAAATGTACTTAAAAGGGAGATTTGCCAAGTATTTAACACTCAAATATGCTTGCTTTAAGCAAATGTATGTATATATTTCTTATTAGAAATCAATTAACAACACAAAACAATGACAGATATTGTCCACAAATCCTCACAGGTACTGCATTTAGTAAAAAAAATATGCTCAAATCATAACATGGTAAACTGCAGCCCAACAGGCAACAACAGCTGTCAGTGTGTCAGTGTGCTGACTTGACTATGACTTGCCCCAAACTGCATGTGATTATCATAGAGTGGGCATGTCTGTAAAGGGGAGACTCGTGGGTATCCATAGAACCCATTTCCATTCACAGATCTTGAGGTCAGAGGTCAAGGGACCACTTTGAAAATGGCCATGCCAGGTTTTCCTCGCCAACATTTAGTGTAAGTTTGGAGCGTTATTTAACCTCCTTGTTGACGAGCTAGTATAGGTACCAATGGATTCCTTAAGTTTTTCTAGTTTCATATGATGCCAGTATCTTCACTCTAGCTTTAAAACTAAGCCCGCTACAACCTAAAAATCGCAAGTTGTGTTTATGCGTTAAAGAAATTAGCGGCTTTAAAACAAATCTGTGTTAACAAGTTATTATCGAGTTAACTCTGACAGCCCTAAATATTACTTTTATGAATATAAAGTGCATGTATTTATTCAGCACTGGCTTGTTTTATTATTTCTCTCAGCTCTGTAACAGTGAGACTTATTGTTTAGCTCTAAAACACAACCGGCAAATCACAGAGGACTGGTCAATACAGGCCTCTAAAGAGAAAGACATCTCTCTAGACGCTGGTCGACAGAAGGAGGAAGGAAGAGGGGAAGATGATAGAAGGACAAGATAGATGAAGGATGATGGAAAGGGTAGGGAAGGGAAAGTGAAAAGGATCGAGGGGTTGATAAAGGAAAGTTGGAAGGAGGGACAGAAGATACAAGGAAGAGAAAAAATAGTTAGAGAGAGATAAAGAAGTCTGGCAAAGGCCAATATCGCAGCTTAACAATACATGAGGGAGGAATCATTGGCCTTTCGCACATACGCAAGCTGTGAAACTGGACGACGACGCTGCAAATTGACACTATTCCACGCAGTGTCAGAACACACAAAAACACTTTCTCATATACAAAAGATCACAAAGAAGCAAAAAAAAACAGAGCACAGAAGTGTGCCACATGCTTAAACACTAAATATGCACACACCCACACACACACATACACACACACACATTGGCACGGCCCGTGTTGTTTTAATTGGTTTCTAAGGGCTAGCTGTAATGCTCTTCCTGTCCCCTAGGAGAAGGCAGGCAGGAGATGATGGATGATGGAGGGCCAGGCAGCATCCAAGGCCAGTACTAGGACACTGCTGCACTACACTGGGACACAGCGCCAGACAGTGTGTATGTATGTGTGTGTGTGTGTGTCACTGTCTGTGTGGCTGTGATTTTGAGGATACCATGCAAACAACGCTTTGTAAGTTGTAGCTTATGTTTATCTCTGATTTTAAACATTTACATCTGAATGTCTTGAGTGTGTTTGCCTGTTGGAGTGTTTTTTTTTTGTTTGTGCGAGTGTGTTCGTGGATGCTTTCACACCCACAGACTGTGTGTTTGCTTGTTGTGAAAGGAGAACTAATTAATCTTAGTGCACAATGTCAGCGCAGAGAGAGAATAAATGCAGCACAATAAAAATAGCACTTTCGCAGCCTAACAGCCAAATTCTTGGTCTAAAACCAATCATTTAGAGCCTAAAACATCAATTGCTGTGTTTGGAGTACAGTGCTGAGGTGCCAGAGTCATTAGTGGAACGGTACCCAACTGCACACTATTGAACAACGTCAAATGGGCAATAGCACACTTGGAAACGACACCAAATGGGTTCAACGCTTGCTGCTCTGATAGCTCTGGATAGCTTGTGTGTATAATATGTGTCTGTATGTTGTGTGTTTGGTCACACACACCCTCTCTCTCTCGTTCCCTTCCCGGTCCAACACACATTCTCCGGTCCAAATGAAATTAGCGGCTAATCCGCGAGCTAATGGCCACACAGCAGCTAGCGTGCTGCTGAAATGAACAAAGCAGCCTGAACAAAGCAAAAAGATTTGTTTTAGAAAAGAGGTATCAAACAGGGAAAGAGGGATTTTACTGAGCGGATGGTGAGAAAGTTTGTAGTGAGTGATGACGGGGATAATATGCCACTCTGCCACTAAATGTTTACATGTGTACAAGTGAAAAAGAATAAGATCGAAGATGTGAATCCTTCAAACATAAAGATCAAAGCTGAGGCCGAAGCATGTTTAGATAATAAGCTCAATTTAGACATTATCATATTAGCGAACATTAGTGCTGCACAATTTATTGAATATTAATCGCGGTCAAGGTTTTGGCTTCCCACAATTAAGTGAACATCATCGATTGTGATATTGACGTTTGAAATGTGTGCTCCACTTATAGAAAATAACGCTGCATATCAAATCAAGCTCTCCCTGAACTCACAGTCAGCCAACAGCTGGCAATCGAGATGTTTTGGCTTCACTTTCTGGGTGCTGTCTTGCCGCTGCACAGCCTGTGAAAAACTTTTGTTGCGGCTGCAGTCCAGCGTAGAAGAACATACTGTATATTACAGTATGTTTTGCAAAACAAGAATGCACTGAATTCAGATGAAGAAAACCTTATTTTAAGCCTGAATAAAGCAAAAAGATTTGTTTTTAAAAAAGGGGGCATCAAACGGGGAATTTGACCGAACGGATGGCAAGAAAGTGGAGTAATATTCAATTTGTGAGGTGGATGTGTGATGCTCTTTGGGAGAACTAAAGGATGAAATGGCAGCAGAAAAAGGGGAGAGATTTTCTTTGTCGCCTGCGGATGTTCTTTTGACATTAAATGTCACACGGTAAATGTCAAAAGTGGAGAGGAGAAGAGGTGAGGCTGGCAGCGCGGCTCACGCCTCCTCCGGTGTGTCTCTCTTCTTCTTCTTTGTCTCTTCTCAAACCTGCAGTATGTTTCTCCTCCTGCTGCTTTTTGAAGTTCCTCTACACCCGCTTTCTGACTGCCACCAACATCTTGCCCCGAGGCCAGGATTTACCCCTCAATATGCATGCGGGAGCACATGCTTGCACGCACACACACACACATCCAAACCTCAACCCTTCATACACGCCTCTCATACACACACACACGTGCACACAAAACCCAATTGCCTCTGTACGCTTGTTTCAAAGAGATAACTGAAGCGAGCAAGAAGAGAGAGAGAGAGAGCATTAGCGAACGGATTTATCTATGTGCCAGTGCCCCAATTATCCAATATCTCCATTACGCATTCAGAGAGGCGAACCCGTGTCACGCAGGAAATGTACTGAGGGCTCCAGCCATACAAGTCTGCATCGGCGAAATGGGCATGCATTATAAACCATACATATATTTCACACTCATTTAAATGAAGAGAGAAAACGGCGCTCGTTTTGACTGAGATGACGATTCGTCTTGTTTGAGATAAAATTTTATTTAAAGAAGAAAAAGCGTTTGAGGAGGAATGATGACGGAGAGGAGGAAAAGAAAGGACGAATGAGGACGAGGGAAAGGGGTCGAACGTCAGGACACGTCTCACACAGCGGTGCGCGGCTTTCAAACTCTGTGTGTGTGTTCTTGAGAGCGTGCAATTGTGTGTGTGTGTCAGTCCCAGTGGTGAGCTGTAGGGACGGTGACCCGGGTCACAGTCAGACGAGGACCACCGCCACGGTTACCCGGCGGCAACAGATGGGCACGCCGTGGTGTTTAGACGCCTTTCGCACGCTCGGCCTGTCAGATGCACACACACGTTTCTGCGCCCATGGTGGGACACAATTAGCACACTTCCACTGTTTCTTTGTCACCCTCCTGCGCACGCACACGCACTCCAGAAAACCACAATCTCTGCCTCCTCAGGTGTGTGTGTATGTGTGTGTGTGTGTGTGTGTGTGTGTGTGTGTGTGTGTGTGTGTAGCCAGCCATCATCTCTAATCATGTCAGTGTGTTCAGGCTTGGTGTGTGTGAACTGCCTCCTCCTGGCCGGCCCATCTGTGTTGTGGTTGCAGTCATGGTGATGGCTTCTGAGTTGTCTATCCTCCCTGCCGCCTCCCCTCCTACGATGTCTCCTTCACTCGCTGAGGCCAAACAATGGCGCGGCACAGGTAGCGATTTCTAATCTCTTCTTTTGGAAAACTTACTTTCACTAATGAGCTGACTTTAGCAATCCTGCAATTTGTTCCGAAAGGCGAGTCTTGAGTTTCAAGAGGTAATCACAACCCTGCTACAAAGGGCGTATTGTCACTTGAACCCCCCTTCCTTCTGACCCCTGGCCTGAAAAAAACCCCCAGACTTGTTTGTTGTTTTGGAGGTCGAGTTGCCGGGCAACATACACCAAATAGCAGCTGAAGTGTCTGCTTTAACTTTAGCAGTGGTAGGAGAAGAGTTGGATTTAGCAACTCCGTGCAATGTTGATTTTAGAGTGGGCTGCTCCCTGGACTCACAGACTCTCGGGTGTTAATATGTGTGGCGACGGCGTCAGTTAAAATTCTTGGCAAAAAGGGATCAACTTCATGAGGTTTTAGTTTTATTCATGCAGTGAGGTATATAAATCAATTTCTGCTAATTTATTTTTTTTACCTTATAAGCAAATCCTGGATAAAAATGTTAACCTCTTCCACTCCTTGAGGGCGTCTCGGACAACTTTACAGTCTTTCAGAGGCTGTAGCAGGCTCAGTTTTAGAGTGGGCAAGCTAGAGTGAAGAACTGATATCATATAACAACTTAAGGAATTCATTGGTGCCGACCATATAATGCTAGCATGTTAGGATTGAGGCAAAATAATACTCCGAAATTAAGCTTAATTTTGGCAAGGAAAAACTGGCAAGACGATTTTCCACGGGGTCCCTTGACCTCTGACCTCGAGATATGTGAATGAAAATGGGTTCTATGGGTACCCACGAGTCTCCCCTTTACAGACATGCCCACTTTATGATAATCACATGCAGTTTGGGGCAAAAACAATGCAGTGTTTTTGCATGCATTATAAATATTATTATTATTATAGTTATTCTTGCCTATTCTAAAAATGGTTTCTGCATACTGGGGTCCCTAAACAGTCTTGGAATTAGATAAAATGGATATGACTGGAAAGCTGAGACTCTTGTGGATTCATGGAGCCCAATTATATTCATGTGTGATGATGGTAGTCCCCACAGTAGCCATTTCATTGTCCCCCTGTCCCCCAGCTAAAAAAGACAAAAAATGGGTCTATAAAAAAGAGGAGTGGAGTGGAAAATGTTAATATAGCTCTGGAAAGCTCCACATGTTTGTTATACACTAACTGTATTAGGGCATATGTCGTTGCATATCGAGCACATTCAGTCTAACTCAAAGAGGTGCGCGTGTGTGTACTCGCAGATACATATGTGCAGTTAGGAATGTGTTACTGTGCTACTGAGCTGCTACGTGGTGTTACGTGGTGAGCATGTGTCATTACTGTCACGGCTTACCTTGATGATCTTGGGGTGTGCACAGCGGCTGTTTCCCGTGGTGGCGTGCATCCAGGTGCTCTCTGTGGGAGTACACTCCTGCCGCATGGAGCACTTCTTCTCCTGCACGCACCAGCCGCACTCGAACCTGGGGTTTGCCTTCAGACACATCCCACAGCTGTCCCGCAGGGCGTAGCACTTATACAGGTGGGCTGAAGAAGAAGAAAGGGACAGAAAATGAAGCAATAAGACATTTTTAATGGGGGGGAATGAAGCTAGGGAGAGAATAAAGTTACAGTAAATGTGTTGAATTATTACAGTGCAAGCTGACTAAGTAGACAAACAACCTGAGGGGGTTGAACAGTTTGAAAATCAACCTCCACTTGAAGTTTCTCAAAATCCCAAAACTTCTTCAATGTCACTGAGACTAAGTTGAGTTAGGCACTATTTCCCAAAGGCCTTAGGAATTGTACAGCGAAATCTTTTTTTTTTCCTCTCTCTCTCTGCTATTCCATCCCCAAATCCCATTGGTCATGGAGCAGCTTTAAAGCAACCCTGTACCAATTACTGGCTGCTAAACGACTCCTCTCTAATTACATTAACATATCAGTATTTAAGACAAGCGAGCATCGCTCACACTCTACCAGATGATTATCATGACTGAGAAATCGGTAGGGGGGGGGGCTGGCAGCAAAGAGCGACAGGCAGAGAGATGGGAGACGTCTTTGGGCTGTAGGTCGCCTCCGGTTGCACTTCAGGAGATTTACACTAGAGATAACACACAATGCATAGACGCTGATGCACGCTGCTGATATTCTGTCAATACTGCTGCATCTATCCGATGCCATTTAGAAGCACTTAAGAACCACTGACTGACTGTCAAAGCATTCTATGGTGGCTCTTAGAATATAAACACCCCATTATTGTGGAGCACAGTGGGGTCCCTATATGTCTGGTATAAGGTACAAACGCATCCATATAACATACTGTATCAGTCAGAGCCAGCAGCCTGAAAAATATGTGAAATTTGAGCATTCAACAGCTTGCTTGGTACATTTAGACTACAGGGAATGACATCAATAAATGGAACAAAGTGACTCTGTGGTGTTACCTTACATTACTGACAAAATGGCAACGATCACTGCTTCACAGACTTTTAGAGATGTAACATCTTCTATTCTGAAATACTACACGAAAAAAAATCTCGGCTCCTCGCTGCGCCTTTAACCATCAAAGAGCAACAAACAGGACCAGACAATACAGATCCCTCTGTTGTACAGAAGTCGTCGTGCATGTCATCAACGGGCCGCAGTGGTAGCTGCAGATTACGTTTCTTTACCTCACAGCAAGAGAATAATGTTACAGACCCCCGCTGTGCTGTACAGGCCACAATAATTATGGAGACAGCACCATAAAGACTGTCCTAGCAGTAATTATATCCAACAGACATGATCTCATTGTCTTCTCCCACAGTTTAATCATTAGCCTCACGGTCCTTTGTTTGGAGGGCGAGGCGTGGTTATACATTACTGTACATACCATAATACTGTTTAAAGAGTGCACATACTGTACGTACAGTATTGCATACATTGTTAATAATAACACCTGTCAACCTAAGTGTGAATGTCAAGAACCTTGCACAACAGGGGTTTAATAATAATAATAATAATAATAATAATAATAATACATTCTTCTTGCAAGATATTTTATGATTTAAAAAAATTTGTCTGTGCATGTTCATCTATGATTCATGCATGCTCAATTTGGAGTTATGAGCCAACTGGATTGCTACACCACTACTGCCCTATACAATAGGATAGTAAATAGTAGTAGCACATATAACTATAATGCCAAATTCACACCAGAGCTGCGGCGTAGTAGACCTGCGGCGAGCTGCCATGCAATATCTATGAAAAGCTGCGCCGTCCGTTCCCGAGTTCAGCTAGCTGCAGCCAAACTAAAAGTTGGGAAAAGTTTAACTTTAAGAGGCGAATGCGGCCAGAGATTACCCGCAGTCAATTAGTAAAGAGATCCTGTGACTTGTTACATGACCTTTGTTACAAAGAATTCCCGCTTGAAACGCATGAACACGCCTCCTGGCAGCAGAAAAATGTAATTATTGCAGTGAGCTGCACTTCGCTGCTGCCTGGTGGGAATCCAGCGTAACATTAGACACTTAAACTTAAAAAAACTTTATTACAATCGTTAATATATACATACATACATGAAATTTGACCTCTGCATTTAACCCATCCTAGGTATTTAGGAGCAGTGGCCTGCTGTAAAGCACCGGGGAGCAACTTGGGGTTCAGTGTCTCGCTCGAGGACACTTTCAGCATTCAGACAGGAGAAGTCGAGGATCGAACCGCCAACCTTGTTATTAAAGGACGTCCCGCTAAACCCACTGAGCTACCACCAGTCCATATTGATAGTTTGACTAAACTATGTTTGTTTTGTCAAAATACTGTTTCCAGGGTCAAGAATAACCTTCAAGCTCAGTTACGTTTCTCAGTGTAACAGACAGAAAATCAATTAATCAATGTTTTAGACTGGGGAAATGATCAATACCTTGAGATGCCTTCTGAAACTAAATTGTGATGGATGTAGCTTTTTTTTTTACTGTCAGTGTAAAATCTGATATTGAAATGTGTTGAAAAGCTCTGGTTTGCTATTGGCCTGACCATAATGCAAAAACAGTAGATCCCCAACTTTGTTCAACAGATTCAAATGTAACGCTCCACTGCAGAGAGAGTATCTGTGTCTGAACTGAACATTTTCACACTGGATTATCAGTCAGCCTGCTCACTTTACTACTGTGACCTGCTAACACTGTTTATTTGCCCCCTATTAGCGATGACAAAAGAGTCTCGTGGGGTAACACTAGAACCCTTACAGACATAATTATTAGTCAATATATATATTAGTGAATACAAATGACCTAATATACAGTATGTGTGCTCTCTTAAACTGGTGTGAGTACAAACTTTCAAGCACTACTTGTACATGTATATAACGTACATAACAGTTCAGTCTACCTTTATTCTCCAGTTTTGTTGTTTGTCCCTAACTGCTATTTCTATTTCTGTGTAAGTACATTGAGAGAGATACAAAAAAAAAAAACAGAGTCAAATTCCCTGTGTGTGCACACACATACTTGGCAAATAAATCTGATTCTGATTAATTTGAGCACATTCCTCGGGCTGCAGTGTTTAATGATATCTTAACACATCTTAACAGTTCAATGGTGCACTATTTCAGTACTCCCACATACAATTACACACACATGCAGTAAATAACACAGTGTTTGAGCCCCTTACAGACCATGAATATCAATTGCAAAGAGTGGGCTGGCCGAGGGATTTTAGTCATAATATAAATGATTTATTACGCAGTTGGTGCTGTTTTTTTTCAGAGTCACAAAACTACTGTATGTATAAAATGTCAGAGAATAGTGACAAATGTCCATCCCTGACTCACAAAGTCCAGGGCGATGTCTTTAAATGTCTTGTGTTGTCAGTCCAAAACGATATTCAGTTTAATATGATATAAAACAGAGAAAAGCATATTTGAGAGACTGAAAACAGTATTTTCTGCCATTTCTGCATGAAAAATTACTTAAACGATTGGTCGACTGTCAAGATAGTTGCCGCTTATTTTTCTGTCGACAGACAAATCGATTAGTTGACTAATTGTTGCAGCTCTATTGTATGAAGAATGTACATTCTAAGAAAGAAAGGAAAACTGTGTCAAATCAATGCGTTGATCGAAAAAAAAGTTCCTTCAAGTCCTGGATCCTACCTTTTTGAGATGCTCTATCAGCCATGACTCGGCTGAAGATTAAAAATCTGACACACCAACACTGCTTTTGTAATGGTATTGGAGTCTATGATGTCATGTTAAAGGTTAAGATGTGTTGATATGAAAACTAAAAGATTTAAGAATACTTCATTGATTCTTTTGTGAGAATTTGCTCATGCAGATTGAATACATTGAGCCAATAAGGGTTTGATAATGTCTGACAGCACATGAACTCACCTTGGATGTTGTAAGGGTTGTCGATGACAAAGTTTCCGTTCCAAACCACAGACAGATCCACTGGCAGGTCGCTGATGTCGTTTCCCTCATAGGTGTACTGAAACACAAAACAACAACATCATTAGCATTCATAGTCAAATATCGGCACATAAAACAATAATTTCCTTACACCAATAACATCATTGTAAGACAGTCTTTTAATAAAATATTAAATTGGTAAAAGAGAGACAGATCTGCCAATACCAAGCTCAGTTGAGCTAGCGGCTGGTAGTAATGTCATACCCTGCGGTGCTCACACAGTTGAAGGGCCATAAAAGTGAATGATGAGAGACAGGCTATATTGTGATTTTAACACGCAGCACATCCGCCGCTGCCTGGCAGAGCGCGGAGTTGATTAAGAGATTGGAATCCCCATCACTGTATGACTCATTCCATTCCAGTGATGAATGAAAAGCCTAATATATCTCCAACAATAATATTCTCATCTAATTTCATTTCTGCATCCTGAACTAATAAGAGTTGAAATGTAATTGACTCGTTGGCGGCGTAATCAGTTTTATGGAATGGCTTTAAATGAGACAACAAGCTTCAAAAAGCGGCGGTGTGATGGCGGCGTGTTAACTGAAGGAAAAACGGAGAACGAACTCTTGCGAGACCCCTCCCAACCAACTCGACAAATAAATTATCAACGATGATTATCACCGGCAAATAAAGCGCAGCTTTAGAAGTTACATCGCCTTCCCAATCATCCCTCACGAACACAAAGCAGCCAAACACTGAGGTAAACACACAATCATCTCATAATACTCATTCATCAGGAGCCCCACACACCCCCCCGATCTGAGACACAGTTTGCATTATTAACTCCTCCATTCATTAGTTGTCTTTCATACAACACAACAAGGATGCTAGATCGCTGTGAGCTGGTAAGACTTGAGATGTTAACCGATCAGTCAAAGGGCGCCCAGTCACTCTCACTACCCCTGGTATGGTCACTATCTCCGCTGGCCTCGGGCTCACAGATAGCAGGACTATTCTCTTCTAGTGGAGTGGCGATAAAATCCAATGTGAAAGCCCTGAGCCCGAGGCTACGGGGCCCTCACAGATTGAATCTAGCTACAACTTCGCCACTATGTGATATCACCCACTCCAATGTGATACAGTGAGATTTATCTTGGCATCTGTAATAATAGTGAATTGGAATGTATTTGAGGGGGGAAAAAGGACCAAGAAGTGTGCGTAGAGAAGATAAGAAAATGAGAGGACGCAGCAATGTCACAATGTGTTGAATGGCTGATTAATTCATTCTTCAATTTCTTTCGCGATTGGATGATTTAACATTCAGCGGGCCCTGGAGGCAGAGATGCTGATATCCAAATGAAGGAAGATGTCTCTCAGAAGAACTACTACTTTGCTCTTGGAGTTTATTTTAAAGGGGGAAAAATTCTTTCAAAATGTGTTTTTCAGGCACCAAAAGGTGCTGTAATTTATTTAGTAGCCATGAACTATTGAAGAGGAAACTTTTACCCCTGAGTAACTCCACCTGGAAGCTGGGCTACAGAACACCACACACACACAAGAAAACTTTTACAGAAAGTTACTGTATATCTGGCTTTAGACTGCACCACTGCACTATAACTAGAGCTTCATAAAGATGAATCAACTGGTCGGCAAATCGCTTACTTGTGCAACAGAAAGTTTGGATAATGGATTCATCTTTTAACTACTATTCAATAAAAAAAAGAGTGGAAAACTCTCAAGTTCCAGCTTCTTAAATGGGAGGATGTGCTGCTTCTCTTTGACTTATAGAGTAGTGGTGCAACAGTTCAACAAGCCAACGGTTTGCTTTGTATTGCGGTTTTTGGGTCACAGTTTTGGTTTGGTTTGTTTTGCACTTTAGGGTAAGAAAAACATAACCATTTCCAATGTGTTTGAACCCCAAAATATATAAATAGATTGACTGATAGTAATGAATGATATTTCTACATTTTATGAAGCCATAACACTGATTTAATGCATGAAATAAGGCAGGCTACTTAATGGTCACGTAGGTCTATGTTCAGATATTTGCCTCTTCTATGTCTGGCACCTCATCAAATAATGTGTTTAATAGTGGCACAACGGTTCAACATGCCCACGGTTTGGTTTGTACGTCATTGAATGGTTCATTTTTTACGGTTCATTTTTCCATACCTAATATAAAGTGTATTAGTAAACTGAGCTGTCGACTAAGACCAAAATGACGGATTAGTCGACTAATCAACCAAGAGGGAGCAGCCCTACAACACGGCATGCTACAGATACTGCAGTGGGCTCATATAGAAAGAGGAAGGTAAGGTTGAGGGTGGCAGGAAGAGGACAACCTGAAAAGTGACACTACTACTGGTCAAGAGTGCCGAAAAGAAAGGGGAGAGAAGCGACAAGTGATGGTTAAAAGACTGGAAAACACTTGGAAAGGCTGATGGGTCGGAAAGACAGAGGTGGAGTGAGCGGGGACAAGTGGAGCGCAGGGAGCAAAACAAAAAATGAAAAGATGGAGAAAGGAAGGATGAAGTGGGTAAGGAAAAAGGGGTGGAGAGAGGATGATGCAGCAGCGAGGGTGAAGGAGAAATAGCGAGGGCGAGATGGATAGAGAGAGGTGATTGTGTGTTATTCTGTGGACACCATTCATTTACACATGGAATAAGCGGCCGGGGCTGGCCTGTAAGCGCCTGAGCTGGTGGGGGCTAAAGTGAAATTGGCATTTTCAATTTGTTCCCTGACATGTCTGCCTTGGTCTTTTCACACATTCCTCTGCCTCACCCTCTCTCGCAATCCTCCTTTCCAGCCCCTCCTTTTCCTCTCTCTCCCTCTCTCATTATTCCTTCCTTCTACCTCTTTACAAACCTCCTCCCCCATCAATCTCAGTCGGACTTTCTCTCCCCTGGAACGCCCACCGTCAAACAAGGAAATATGGAGCAGATTCCTTTATCGCATATACCAAACATGTCCGGAGAAACACATGTGCACACTGTACTATAAATATGCATTCTGCACACGGGACAGTTTCCAAGAGACGGATGCTGGCGAATGCATCAAAGACGGATCGCGCAGTCTATACAGGAAATAAAAAATGATAAATAAAAACACATGAGAGCACAGGAAGATAAGACACTCACACAACAACGCATGTTTTGTATGTGGGCTATTATTTCTCTCCGCTGAAGTCCAGAGCATATGAACTTTGTCAGTCTTTCCCTCCTTCTCTCCCCCCAGGAGACCACCCAGTCTGCCTGGGAACAAGAGCACTTCCTCACCGGGTGGAGATGGAGAGAACATATGAGTGTGTTCGGGTGTGTATATGCATGCGAGGAGACAATGAGAGAGAAGAAAAGGAAGAGGGGAAGAAAAGGACACGCACAGGGACGCTGCATGGAGAACATGTGGATGTAAAGAGAGGAAGAAAGGCAGCAAGATGGAGAGAAAGTGAGGGGAGAAAAACAGATGAGACAGATGAGATAAAACAGAGACTTAAAGGCCAGAGAAGCAAGAAGGGGATAAAGATGATAAGAGAGTGAAAAGAAAGAAGAAAAAGAGGGGCGTTATCCAGCCATGGGTAGCTTCGTGTTTGGCAATTGTTCAAGCCGCTGAAGGCTAGGGGTGGGGAAAAAATCAATACAGCACAGTATCGTGATATTTTGCGTGGCAATATTGTATCAATACACGGACGTCAAGTATCGATGTTTTATTATATAAACTATTAACTTGTTAACAATCCGCCCGCCCGTCGGCAGGCACTATTCTGTCTTTCAGAGGTTGTAGCGGGCTCAGTCTTAAAGCTAGTGTGGCTCAGAGGTAGAATGGGTCGTCCACCAATCGGAAGGTCGGCGGTTCGATCCCTGGCTCCTCCAGTCCACATGTCGAAGTGTCTTTGGGCAAGATACTTAACCCCAAATTGCTCCCGAAGGCATAGCCATCGATGTGTGAATGTATTTAGATTAGATCCTGATGAGCAGGTTGGCACCTTGCATGCCATCAGTGTGTGATTGTGTGTGTGAATGAGTGAATGCTGACATGTAGTTTAAAGCGCTTTGAGTGGTCGGAAGACTAGAAAGGTGCTATATAAATGCAAGTCTATTTATTAATATATCTTATCGCAATACTCAGCATATCGCAAAATGTTTAAGATCGCAATAAGATCATATCGTGACTTAAGCATCATGACAATATCGTATCGTATCGTGGGGCCTCTGGTGATTCCCACCGCTACTGAAGGCGTTTCAAACTTTTAAATATTCTCTTGCCATTAGAGCACAAGACAACATGAAGGCTTTGCACATTCACACAGTCTCAGAAACAAGCACGGTGGCTCCAAACTGGAAGTGGTCAAAAACCCAAAACAGCAGCAGCCATAACATTTTATACAAACATTGAATCGCTGCTCGTTAAGAGAAAAAGGCTGCTAATTGTTTTAGTTGGCCGGAATGACAAAATCCAAACTCTTCCAGCTCATAATAAAATGTTGGACAGCCTCTCTGTAGAACAGGAGGCCGCACAAGCCAAAACCAGAGCTAAAAAGTTCCTCAGGTGGCAACTCACAAGACGGGACACTGGAATATTATTTGGACAGAGAGGCAGTTAGTGAGTATGTACAGTATTGAATGGCTTGCTTGTTTTTCCACAACCCATAAGCCCTTCAATCATCCCGTCTCAAACCTCGCAGTTTTCAGCTTCCAGTATTGGCTGGACGTCAGCACAGTCTCGCCATCATTTCAGAGACATGTAATGTCAGACAACAGGAGCTTAAGGACAATTTTCTTCATGTAATTCGCTGCCAAATATGTGGTAAGCTGTATATCGTATCCATTTCTCTATCTCGGTGTCGTTAACTATGTCTTTCCTCGTTGCTCTGTTACGTTCCCTCAGGACTGAAGGCGGGCTACAGTAAAGGACACGGGGTCAAGCTTCCTTCCACTTCCATCCCCGCTTCCTCTGATGACCGGCCAATCAGAGCACGGCGTGATCCCCCTCTGGATCAAATGAGAGGGGCCAATTCCGCTGATAGAGAAATAGATGATAGATGTGCGTGGACCTCTTAACCCCTGCTTTACACCCTGACAACTTGTCTCACTGAAAAGCTGCACCACACATCACGCTGGAGGTGTGGAGGTGCTGAGAGCCAAAACAACACTGCCTGCCCTCTGTCCTTTTTATTTTTCAATCCATGTTACAGGTATGTGTCTGCACATCCATCCTCAAAAGGGTGGGGAGTGTGTGTTGAGAGGGGAAGCTGGGATCTGCTTGAGTATGTACCTTCACTCAACAACAACATGAATATTTAGTTAGGGAGAGGTGTGCATGTGCGTGTATGTGTGTTTAATGGGCAGTGGGGGGTAAGGTGGGAGACATAGGAAAGGTTAGGTTATGATCCAAAGCTCATCTCCTCTCATTGCACCAAAGGCTTATTAAACTTTCATACCGGACCAGCGTTGTTGCACACAATACACAGTTCAGGGAATACACACATGCACCTTGGTACATGGTTTATTCACTGCACAGCAGATTCCAATATGAAAATGCAAACATTAAGCAGGTTGCTCTCAAGAGGTCAGGATTTGCATGTGTGAAGGGGAGAGAAAAACTGAAATAGAGCCGCAAAAATCACTATCTTCTATATTCAGTGATTTAATCTCAATATTTGAAACGGTATAGGATGATGGTAACGATCCTTTTGTCTACAGTCTTTGACCCGAGGAGACGTGGAAGGCCTAAAAACAGACTGAAGGTGAGCGGAAAGACAAAAAGTAGTTTTTTTCACAACTATAAAATACTGAAGAACTTTTTATTGTGTCTGCAATGCAAGAACTAGGAACAATCGTAGTTCTTAGAACGGCATTTTGAGGGACTTTTTTTAGCTCCTATATCAGAGTACGTACTCTCACAGAAAAAGAGGAACCCTGAGTGAGAAAGGTGTACGGTGATTGGTCGAACACATGAGCCAATGCAGCACCGGCAACCACCATTTTTTAAAACCCGTTAGCTGTGTAAACAACAGACAACAGAAAACAGCTCGTAACGAAATAAATGGAAGAAAACACGGACAAATGGATCAACAGTGAAGTCCTGAAGTTAACTTGTTCATGAGCAGATACCCACTGAGTCAAAGAATGAGAGAGAATCGCTGCTCAGCGAGCTAACCCAGTGGCACAAAGCACACCCACTAAGCCGAAGAACGATAGCCGATTCTAAATAAGAGTCAAAAAGTACAGTGAAATGGCAGCAAGACCAAATAAATCACATAAAAAGTGCTTAACAATAACGGAAATATTAAATACATGAAAGCAGGAGGAGAGACGTAACGTTGCCCCACAACATTCTCTCAGCAGAAAACTGCCGAAGCGAACCAGCTGGACCCCGTGTCACTGAAAAGTGAAGGAGGGGAGGCGAGGATAGATGGATGGAGAAGGAGGGGTGAAGGAAGGCAGGTATGAAGTAGCAGCAACGGGTACCTTCTGTGAGGGTCACAGCCTGATAATTAGTCATGTTGAAGGCGTGCGCGAGCCGGACGGCTAAAAATACCAAACTAGCCCAGGGCAGGCCCGTACCTGGGACAGAGTAGGTTACTCTCCTCCTCTTCCCTCCCTACGTGGCTCTCTCAAGGTGACGACGTCAGTTATCAAAAATTACGACCTGACAGAACACATCTTTCAAAATCAGATTATTCTAGATTTAAAATGGTTTTGTGACGCAGCTTTAACAGAAGTCACATTGGAGACGCTGCAAAAGAAAAGTAGAGGACAGAGACTGAATGTGTTTTGGCAGTCTACGTCAACGTATAGACACAGCAATGCCCTTTTATACACACACATACACACAAGTTCCAGGCAGATATGGCTTCCTAATCAAGGATCAAGTGGTAATCCTTCCTATAGCTTAGCGCGTGTGTGTGTGTGTGTGTGTGTGTGTGTGTGTGTACTGTATGTGTGAGGTCAGGCAGCGTGGAATCAGCCCTCGCTCATAATAGGGGCCTGTTAGCCAGTGCTAATCGCTAATGCTAACAGGATTGGAGGGCACGGCCGGACCCAGTTACCCAGCTTATCTCTTGGACGCACACAAACACAAACATGTGTGCACACATGCCTCGCACACATACTTTCTTCATTGATGGAAAGAGAAAAGAGAGAGAGGGGAGGGGGAGAAAAGTGCTGGCTGGAGGGAAAAATAATGCTGCCATCGCCAGTGTTTCTTATTTTCCAGCCTACGCATTAAGCTAGTGTAAGCTTACTAGACTTCTCCCCGGACAAAAGCCTGATTTCTGGTCGTTTGCAGAAACGTCCATATTTTCTATATCCTCGCCCTTTTTCCCCCCTCTGTCAACTCATGCCATTCTTCTGGTGGCCGTTCTCCCCTCGCAAACTCCACCGCTCTGACACACTACTGTTTTTTTCTGCAAGCCACCAACCAGCTACATCTATTCACTCAAACATATGACTGCAGTACCGCACCATCTCTGCTAAACAACCCACATGAAACAAGAGGAGACATTAAAGGATTGTCACAGCTACAAACTAAGATGAGAACAATTTACACATTTTTCAACTGGCTGGCGTCATTTGGTGTGAAATTTCGATGGATCTTGCTGTGTCTCAATTTGCATACTTCTGTACTTACGCTTGCTATCTTGAGTGCAAAAGTGCGTTAACACATTGAGAAATATGGCAAAATGCAGTGCACTTCTCACAGATTTTTATTAATTTTAACACCACTAATTTATTTAACACATTAATGCAACTTGTGATTTTTAGGTTGTAGCGGGCTATGTTTTAAAGCTAGAGTGAAGATACTGGCACTATATGAAAACTAGAATGAAACCTAAGGAATACATTGGTACCAACCATGTCATACTAGCTTGTCGTGAAGGAGGCTAAATAACGCTCCAAACTTAAGCTAAATTTTGGCGAGGAAAAACTGGCATGGCCATTTTCAAAGGGGTCCCTTGACCTCTGACCTCAAGATATGTGAATGAAAATGGGTTCTATGGATACCCACGAGTCTCCCCTTTACAGACATGCCCACTTTATGATAATCACATGCAGTTTGGGGCAAGTCATAGTCAAGTCAGCACACTGACAGCTGTTGTTTCCTGTTGGGCTTCAGTTTGCCATGTTATGATTTGAGCATATTATCTATTATGCAGTACCTGAGAGGTTTTCAGCACAATATCTTCCCTTGTTTTGTGTTGTTAATTGATTTCCAATAATATATATAGAAACTTGGTTAAATCACTGCTGATATCAACCAACATACCAACTACTTTATGGATTTAAAACAGCCCCAAATGCATTCAGACAGAGAGACATGGAGGCAGTCAGAGGTCCTCCCTCTGGTTTAACCACTTTCTCTCCGCTCCTCTCTTCTCATCAGGCTAATAACACGAGACTCTTGCTATGACAATTAATTCGCTCCCCTCGCCCGTCAATCCATCACACAGAACTGAACACATTGAAGGGTGGAGCACTGCGGAGAAGATTTAGAGTAAAGGTTACAGATTGCAGAGATACAAGGGGAGAGACAGAAATGAGAAATAGATGACGAGAGAGAGGTGGAGGATGGGTGGAGGAGCTGGCATATGTTGATAGCTGAGGAGCAATTAATTCTTATTTATCCAGGACAGGAGCGTGGGAGTGCTGCTCTTCACCTGTCAGAGTGGAGGGGAGCCAGTGAGCCAATGACGGGACAGAGATGAAGAGGAGGAAGCAGGAAGGAGGAGATGGAGACAGGTAGATGACTGGGAGAGAGGGAGGGTTGGAGAATGAAGGAATGTACATGGAAGCGCCTTCTCTCTCTTCCTCCCCTCACTTTCATCTGCTTCATAGGAAGATGGATCGCATAGCAGTGTGTGTAAACAGGAACAGACTGTTACCGAGTAAATGTGCATATTTAGTGTGAGCACGAGCAAATGCACGAAACCTCATTGAATTCTCACAATCTCCCTGACACAAAGCAAGCGCAATGTCATGCCCTCGAATCTAAATGGGATCAGTGCTGTCTGAGGCATCACATGATTTGGGAACAAAGTAAAGGAACAACGAAATGTCCTCAATCTGCAGCTCTCCAGCAAATAAAATCCTAGTGAATTTCCCCCATTTCAATCCACACACACACACACACGCACACACACATACCGGCACAGTCTGCAAGCCAATTAAAACAGTGTCAGTGTGTGCTGTGGCTGACTGCGGTGGCAGGTCTAGTGTTTATATCTCATTAAGCTGTGCCAGGCCATGCCAGACCAGGCTGTACCATGCTCCGCTGCGCCTACCCTCCACCGACCAGCGCCAAGGCCCTCATTAGCCTCGTCTCTGCCACCTTTAGAACTGTGTGTGTGGGAATGTACGTGTGTGTGTTCAAAATGACTGGATTTTTTTTCTATATAAATTAAAAATGTAAGTTTTTTAACAGTCAGTTACATCTTTTAACAAATCCCATAAACTCTAGAAAGTCTTCAAAAAGTTCAGCGCTGTGCTTCATGTCTCTCTCTCACACACACACACACATTATGGAGGAGTGTGTGACACTATTAGACCAGTGTGGTTTGTGTTAACCGCTCTCCCTGCAGACATGTTTGGCCTCTTCTCTAGACCTCTATTTGCTCCGTCTATCAATTTATTCATCCATCTATCCATCTTTCTTGTCCGCCATCCTTCTCTCATTTCCCATCGGGAAGGGAGCAGATTATTTGTCCTCCAAACTCTCCCTCTGTACGGTGTCATTGCACTCTTCCTCTTTCCCTCCTCCTCCTCCATCTATCTTGTTGCTGCCTCTCTTTCTCCGCCTCCAAACTTCCTTGCCTTTCTTTTACTTCCCTTCCTCACCCTGCTCTCCTTCTCTCTTTTCCTTCTCCGAATCTGTATGGCTGCTTTCGCCTCGCTGCTGTCTTCCTGTGTGTGTGTGTGCATGAGCTCAAACACACACACACACAGGAGCGTCCGTCTCCGCTGCCCGACTGCAATTCATCATCATTTTATCTGCCTTAATTGGATGCCATCAGGACCCCTGATACTTCCCATTTCTCCTTTAACAAACAGCTGCTCTCTCCGCACACAGAAGAATAACACACCCTATCCCAAACTAGATTTTCTCCTCCTGCCCCTGTGTCTGCTTTTGCTTTTTTTTTTTTCTCTCGCTAGTGAAGGAGTGAGAGAAAGAGGGTGATGGAGTGGCCGAGTGGTTTATCAGACGGAAGGTAATGGTGTACGGCCTGCGCTGATATTATCTGTCCTCTCGTTCCTGCCCTCCAGGGAGAAACAAGAAAGAGGGATAAAGAAAGAGAGAGAGAGAGAGGAGGGGAATGGAGACACTGAAGTACAAATGGGGAAAAAAAAGCTAAGACCAGGAGGAGATAAAGGAACGGAGAGAGGAAAATTCTCGAATAGTTCAATTCTCTGCTCTTCAAACGACGGCCAGCTGTGCTCCGTCAGCCTCGCTGACCTCAGAGCGTGTGGTCATTTATGTGCGCGAGCGTTGTGTGTACATGTGTTTATTCGCTCCCATGGCCCCGCTGGCGCTCTGAGCACAACTTCCCAGCCCACAGCTCAGCATCTTATTGTCCTTTGCACCTTCACCTCCAGCCTCTGATTGGCCCACACACACACAGCAGGAAGTGGCCTGGGCCGGGTCAGAGAACCGAAAAGGAACCGATGCAGACACCAGCTTGTTGTTTTGGTTGCTGCTGACCGGAGTTAACTGCTACCATAAGGCCTGGCGGATGGCTCCGTATGTGTCAGTGGTAATGTGGGCTCGTTTGGCACTAAGAAATATGGAGAGGACTCTTTTTTTTTTTTTTTTTTTTAACAAAATGAACTGTGTTTTTTTCCTCCAGTTAACTCGCTATAGGACCTTGGACAATCTGCCATTTCATCAACTTTCACAGGTTCCAAAAAATGCTGAATTATGTTTGGCTCAGTACCCGACTTCAAAAGTGAGAAAGTATGTGAAGAACCATATTTTTTTCAAAGTATGTAGAGCTTTGTGCAAATTTAAAACCCTTACCCACGAACGTGTGATTCTTCAAACACCTCTCAACACCTTGGTTATTGTGTGGCCTACTTGTTTCATGTCTCTGCTTGCAAAAGACAACCTTTCTCCAACACTGCATTCTTTCTCATGTCTTGTGATACGCTTGCTCTTTCCCCTTTGGGATCAGCTGGTATGTACAGTAACCTTATACAGAAATACCATGCCGTCAATATTTCTCCCCCCTATAAGCAGATATGGACAGTCGATACCCAACGAGCTTAGTATGGAGCTGACGTTACGCTCTCGTATATCATGTGTGTCACATATACAGTAGGCTATTGACAGCCTCCTGTTAGGCGATACTATATAAGAGTATTGAGTTATTACGGTGACTGTAAAAGGAATAAAGTATGGGAAACTGGAGTTTAAACATGATCCGACAGTGGATATCCTGAATATCCTGTGGATAGTTCTCATCTTTTGGATAGTGTGATGATATTGTATGAAAGAGAGGAGAATGAGTTTTGGCCTCAGGGGAGACTTTTGAGCTGATTTTCTCCCTCACACCCTCTCATCTCTTTCCCCCCCTCTGTTCTCTTTAATATCACTCTCCCTTTCACTTTTCTCCATTCATCTCACCTGAAATTGTGTACTACGCTCCAATTTCTGTAGTCTATCTCATCTCCATTTTTTGCCGTTTACACTATCTAGTATAAAGTCTCCTCCTGTCGTTTTTTCGCCATCCTGATTCCTTTACTCGTCTCCTTACCTCCGTCATCTCCACCTCGAGGTATTCTGTCCTTTCTCTGTCCCGCTCCCATTGGCGATTTCAGACTCTTTTTAGGGGTGCTCAAGCACACCTAAATTTCATCTAAGCACCCCTAAAAAATAATTATCAAACCATCCAAGACCCGCGGGATCGACGGCGATCCCGGCCGACATTACTGTCTTTAAGAGGCTGTAGCGGGATCAGTCTTAGAGCTAGAGTGAAGATAGTGGTATCATATGAAACTAGAAAACCTCAGGAATCCATTTGTCATGTTAATTTGTAGGGAGGCTAAATAACGCTCCAAAGTTATGCGGGATTTTGGCGAGGGAAAACTGGCATGGCGATTTTCAAAGGGGTCCCTTGACCTCTGACCTCAAGACATAAAGACATTTCCAATAGAGTTGTTCCGATACCGATACCAGTATCAGAAATGCATCCGATACTGCCCAAAATTCGGGAACGGGTATCTGCGAGTACGCCAGTCTATGCACCAATCCGATAAAATAATTTATTAACCCAGAAAAAAATGTACTTGTTTAACAGGAAATTAATTGTTCTTTGCCGCTCCAAAACAGTAGCCTTCACTCATGGCTTCCACTTGCAACTACTGTCCACTATCCATACATGGTCAGTAGTAAACAGTTGTTAAATAATACGAATAATAACTATATATTTTTTTTATTACCACGGTATCGGATTCGTACTCAGTATCAGCCGATATCGCAAGTTCAGGTATCGGAATTGGTATCAGGAAGGAAAAAATTATATCGGACCATCTCTAATTTCCACCATAACTTGATGCAGAAAAGGGAGAAATTGGTGCATAAACATTCAACAGAATGCTGGAAGTGAAGCGTTTGATGCTTAAAATGTCCTGGGGGAGGACCTACAGACCCCCAGCTTAATATATGTCCAACCCAATGTTGAAGCAAAACCTTCGCCCTTGACTGTAGTCCACACGTCACATTCTCATTAGGGGCTGAGCCCCCCTAAAGATCTGATCCGAGAATCGCCCCTGCCCGCTCCTCTCCGTTATTACTTTATAGAAATTCTCGCCGCAGCTCTCTCGCATCTGCCCTTGTCCTTGTCTTTCCTACAACAAGTGAGTGAGTGTATGTCAGTTTGACACGGTGGTAAACACTTATGTGTATCTCAAACACAAGGCTAAACTGTGGATTAGCACCCCTGTGTTTATCTCATTGATTAGCCGGCCCCCCTCCCCAACTGTCTTCATGCGGTGGTATAATGAAACAGCCAAACACACACCCACACACACACACACAGCTATCCTGGGATCCATAGCCTGAGGCATATTGAAGGATGCACATGTGCACACGCGCGCACAGACACTGATTAACCCCCATCCCCGTAGCTGTGTGCCTACAAACCGAGGCGGCAGCGTGTGTGTGTGTACGCGGCATAACAGATGAAGTCTATTTCTACTGCAGAGTCATACATGATTCATTGAGTTGGTGCTGAACACTGTCAAAGTAGGAACAAACATGGAGGGCTGCGCATGAAGAGTGGAGATATGAAGGTCTATAAACGGATAAACTAATATTTAAGACCCCTCATTCTTTTGAAATACTGCTCCGTGGCTATAATAAGACACTCATTCTAATAATTCATGACACATAATTACGCTCATAAGCTCAGGCCGTGGATGAATTATGCCTTAATGGCAAGTTCATGCAGCTGGCACCTTTTTCATCCACTGAATCTAAACCACCGTCTCGTCTCATGTAGACTTGCACGCACGCACGCGCCGCGTCGATATCTTACCGCGCAGTCAAGTTGGCACGGCTAATTGCTAACAAGGGCTAAGCGCTGACAGCCCAAGGCTAATTGCTGCTAGCATGTCTGCTTTGTGGACATCAAATGGAGAAATTCAGCTTTTGGCTGGGGCTGGGCTTTGCAGCTGATTAGCACTGGCCTTGCAGCTACATTAAACAGTCAATAAACAGACATCTCTGTGGAGAGACAACCCTATCGCTAGCTAATTAGCCCCTGCCTTCACAAACAACTTGCTAGCGTGAGCCAGCACCCGAAGACTGCCCGTCGATACCGACAGAATCAAATGCGGCGCTAGATGTCACAGCGGCTACCCAGCGAGCTGTACAGCTAAACAGAGACTGCTGCTGTAAACGTGTGTCTGCTACATGACTGCATATATACTTGTGACTGTTACGACAAGGTGTAGCATAAAGAGAGGTGGTAAATCTCCTCAAGGTGCTACAGCTTATCAGCCAGACATGACGACTTTGAGATGTTTCTACTTTATATTAATCTGTCAAAGATTTTCTTCCATGTGCGACCACGTTGTGGTGACGGCCGCAACACCCTCATCTAAAAACAAAATGAACAGCTCTCATCCCATGTCGGCTTTGTTGCATTATATGTTAAGATAGAAATAGACGGGGACACGCGAGCAGACGAGAGAAGATGAGGAAAGTAGGGAATAGCAGGAAGAAGAAAGTATGACAGACGGAGGGATGGGAGAAGGAGGAGGAAGGGGGTTGCAGAGAGAAAGATGAGCTGTACAGGCAGAGAGAGGAAGGGAGAGAAAGAGGTATAGAGTGGAGGTGTAAACATGATCAATCCGCTCCCAACTAGGTTCAGAGACAGACTTCCTCTTCACATTTTCAGCCTCAGTGAAGCGCAACGCTAGCTACCTCTTATCTGTCACGCTAGTTTGAAGCCTCACAAACATATACACACACACACACACACACACATATACACCACCATATTTCAACACGCAGAACAGGCACGGATCCACATGCATAAACTCCTCTGCCTACCTGTAAATCCTCTACACACACAAATTCTGATTAGAAAACTTGTGCAAAAAAACATCCTTGAGAACACTTTAATCCGGCGCTCATCCCTACCAGCCACAAATACATGAAAAAAAATCATAGAAGCACAGAACAAAACTCTGACCACTGCAGCTCTACACTCGATCAATGATATAAATGACGCATCGCGTGGTGATGATCTGTCATGATTTCAACCAGTGCACACACTACCTGGGAAGATTCCCCCGCAATGAAGGTTTATCATAAGTGTGTGTCAATTCAAATATGGTGAACTCTCGACGTCAGTATCTATTTGCCAACGATCAGTTCAGTGTGGGAGGATCAGCACTGGATCATTTATCTAGATTGTGAGCGAGCCAGTGTCCAAGTGGCGCGCGATGATCTGTCAGGACAATGAGCATGTTAGTGTCCACTCCAAAGTGGTCATTAGATGTAGGAGGCCATTATTTAAACCCTGACCGAGTCAATGTCCTTACTGGGATCATGATTTACTTACCTAGTGGCATTGATTAGGTGAAGAGTAATAGTGCTGAATGACTATGCTTTTAGCCGATACAAGATTCAAAGTATCACTCGTGATCCGGTCTATACAGTAGTCAGTAGTTCTGGTCTTATTCACAACTAACGCTTTACATCATCTCAATGTTCAAACGTTAATGGTTTTTTTCACTTGCCCGGTCGGCAATTGGGTCAGAAATCTACTTGCCCAAAGTAAATTTTTTACTTGCCCCTGTACAAATACTTTTATTTATTAGCAGTTAAAAAGTTAATTGTCATGTTTAATCTTTATTTACGTAAATTAATCTGGAGGTTCGCCCACATCCTCTAACGCCTCCCAACGAAACTCCTGTTTCCAGGATAATTGAAATGCTCGCTTGCACTTCAGCTCAACATTTTTTTCTTTATCCACCACCAAGTGCCCGATCAGTACTGCGCATGTGCAACTCTCAACAGAGACGAGAAGGAAGTGAGATAGCTCACTCCTTAGCTACTTCCATCATCAGCATCCATCATTTTCTTTGTACTCAACTGTCAGCATCTTTCAACCTGAATCTTCTTCATACACAAAACCGCAACTAAACAGCAACTAAATAATCTATTTTTTTACCCCCTGTAATAACACTACAACACACCACCATCTCATGCTGTGTTCTCCACTTGATGGGGCTCCACTCACACAACCACAATCTATCCCTTCTTACTCACCGCTGAATTCTGGCACTGGATGGAGGTGCTGTTGAAGCGCAGGGCGGGCACATTGTGGGTCACCCCCTGGATGTGGAAGACGCACTCGTAGTTCCTCTGTCCTGACTGAGGCTGGGGCAGGTTCTTGGCAGCTAGTGTGATTGGCTTCGTCACCCCGACAGGGATGTAGATCTGGGTTGAGGGAAGGATCTGAGGGCAGTCCTGCAGAATGACAAAAAAATATATACTTTAGTTGTTTTTTTTAACCCAAAAGGAGACAGTTACGGAAGAAAATATAGTCAGAAGAACAAGCAACAAGGCACAAATAGCAGTAAGATAAGACAAGGGGTGATGAAATAAATCCCTTGTTTGTTGATAAGTAAAGAGGAGAGAAAGCCGTGGGTTACATATTTGACTTTACGCCAGAAGAGCTGTGCCGTGATGCACTGCTCACATGTGTTACAGGCTTGTGCAACACTCCCACTGGCCTTGCACCAGATCGAAATGCTGCACGACAACACTTGAGCCAAAGAGCTTTTCATACGCAAGTTCTCAAAAGATTATCTACCCAGTAAAACTATTCGCATCACAACAGTGCTGCGTTGTTATGGCAGAAAGACAGGCTCCAGTGTATTGTGTCCATGTGTGGAGTGGACTAATGAGCTCATGAACTTCGTGTTTGTGTTCGCATCGGTCACTGATAATGGCCAGAGCTGACAGGGTCTTGTTTAGATCATCTGGAAGCAGCCCATCAGCTGGCTCACACCACTGGGGTGCACCACCCTCGAGGTGTGTGTGGGTGTCCTTGCATAGATGCGTATGGACAAATAAGTTTCTTAATGTACAGTTGGCTTAATGTGCGTCTACGCTTGCACATGTTCACTTTACTGAGGCAGAATAAGACTGGACAGTCCGCTCAGTATGTAATGTTTCCGAGATATGCATGTGTGCATGTGCTGGAAGGAATGAAGTCATTACAGTGTTCATGCCATGATTTGGCAGCGAAGCAGATCTCGTCAACACTGAGCGAGAGAGAGAGAGAGAGAGAGAGAGAAAGAGAGCAGGAGGGTGGGTGACAGATCTTATACAATATGAGTTAAAGCTTGGGTGGAACTAAACCCACCCTGTGCCGTAGTGTTTGAGCCAAAAGGATAACAAACCAGATCACTGCTGACAAATCACATATTTTACAACCTGGAGACACTGTTAAGTGACTCATATAATAAGAGACATGTGGCAGCCGGAGAATTTTTTTTTCATGTGAGGAAAAAGGGGCCTTGAAAATGTGGACTTGATTCTGATCAATCATACACCTAAAGAAACCCAAATACATATTTTAGCTGAGTTTAAAGAGGACCTATTATGCTTTTCCCCTTTCCTTTAATGTGTTATGTATATTTTTTGTGCATGCACAATGTCTGCAAAGTTACAAAACCCAAAGGGAGTTACTCTCCCCAACAGAAACACTGCTCCTGAACTGCCTGAAACGCCTTGCTTGAAGTCCTGCCTTTTTTTCCCATAACGTGATGATGTCACCGAGTAACACATTTGCATAATACCTGCCTAGCGGCTAGTTTGGCACACCCTCAAACAAAGCTAGCTGGAGCGGAGTCTAAAGAATTTGGTTCGGTTGACCAATCACAACAGCCAGCTGACCAATCAGAGCAGACTGGACTTTCCGGGAGGGCGGGGCAGGAGCTCAAACTGAGCGTTTCAGACAGAGGATGAAAAGAGGAGCTGCAGTACAGCCGGTATGAGAAAAGTAAAGTGTTTTTTTGAACATTAAAGCAGGTAAACATATTCTAGTAGAAACCCAAAATACAAGTATGAACCTGAAAATAAGCATAATAGGTCCTCTTTAAACAAAAAAAAAATCTTCATCCTTTGTCTTGTCAAAAATATAACAAGATCTATGTCACAAGAGTGAAGAAGAGCCTGATATTGACAGTGCTGTCCCATCCAATTGCAGGATAGGACAACATGTTGACAAGTCAGAAAAGCTTAGGATAGAAAAACATCGACCAGATCCTTCTAAAATATTCACTGCACATCCTCGACTTCACTTCTTGTTGTAGCTTTTCCTTTAAGCAGATAGCTGGCTCGCTGTCAGTGAATTTTTCTTTCCCCTCCTCTCCTCTGAGCTGTTGTACATTAGAAGCTACAGCGCGTCCCCGGGGCCCGAACACAATGCTGGAGTTTGTTCATTAGGCTGCTTAGCCCTGGCCTTGTGTGTCTGATCACACACAAACACATGCATAACACATAATGAGAGAGGGGAATACTATAGGAGGAAGAAGCGGGCTACAGGAGACCTGGTGTATAATCAACTAGGAGGAAGGTGGGTGAGGGTGAGGTAGGGAATGAAGAGAAGAAGGAGGGGGAAATGAAGGATGGTTGGAGACAGAAGGAGGAAATGAAGGGAGTGGAGAGAGAGAGAGAAGGGAAGTGAAAATGATGTAAGACAAAGTGAAGGAAGAGTGGAGGGAAAAGCAGAGGAGGCGAGTTTAACTGGGAACAGAGCGAAGTGAAACGGGGAAGTCAGAACAAAAGACAAGAGACAGGGGGAAGACATTTTAGAGGAATGCCTGGATCCCTCTGCACCTTTTCTGTCTCTTTACTCATCCTACTATCCATCCTTTCAATCCATCCTACAGTCAAAACCACGTACCCAAGCCCCCCGACAACATCCTACTTAATTAACAGCCTGGAGCCTCAGACGACGCTAGGAAATTGATGGAGAGGGCCAGAGAAAGAGAAAGAGAGAGAGAGAGAGAGAGAGAGAGAGAGAGAGAGAGAGAGAGAGAGAGAGAGAGAGAGAGAGAGAGAGAGAAGAAAGCAGAAAGCAGAGATTGATTTGCACTTGTGGCTTTTGAAGTCCTGCCTCAGTAAAAATGATGCTCATGTCAAAAGCTGTGGGCTCGCATTGTCAAAGGTGCCACGAGAGTAAAAGAAAAAAAAGAGAGAATGTTTTGAGCATCCTGCTGCTAAAGCTAACTTGTAGACGCCAGTGTGTCAGAAGGTAGCATAGCCTCTAGCACAAGCTGCAGCTAACCAATGTTTTATTCATCCGTCTATTGACTTTGTGTCACCTCAGCTGTCTGATTGTCGTTTTCTCTGGCAGTCCTTTTTCCTTGTAGTATCCCTTTCCTTCATTCAGTCATCTCAAGGTAAATATCGCAGTAAAAAAAAAAAAAATTTTGAATAATAATGGATTAAATACAGTTGTCTCATGTGCAATATGTAGATATAAATTGCTCTTTACAGTTATAGTACCATATCAGGAGACAGGTTTTCTAGGAAATATGTAAGAGAATAAAAAAAAAGTTAGATGGCTTTCCGCTTTATAAAATGAATCAGAACTCCAGCACTTTGCATCAAAGACTTTAAAGGTGTTTTGAAGTGGGGTTGTATGAGGTACTTATCCATAGTCAGTGTATTACCTACAGTAAATGACGGAAGCAGACAGGAGTTACCACAAAGATGCAGAGCAATGTACAGCTGTGGACGGGGCCGGCAGCAAAACCTATTTTGGCCACCTAAAAAAATATCAGTTAAAGTACGCTATATTTTGAATATTTTCGCTGGTTTACTTGCCGTGAGACAGCAATACAATCATGTTTCAGACGAGGAATTGAAGCCGTTATTTTTGCTCTCGCCAAAGCAACCAGACTCCATTAAAAAAAACAGTAATTTTACCTAGCAGAATACGGGAGATGCTGGTCTACTGCTGCCTTGATCGGTCAGTTTGTTTGTGTTATTGTATGACTTTGGTTAGTTCGGATACACCAAAGTCACACAATAACACAAACAAACTAAGAGATCGAGGCAGCGATAGACCAGCAACTCCAATGTTCTGTGAGGTAAAAGTAAAAGAAATTTCAATGGAGGCTTTGGAAAGAACATAGATGGATACAACCGCTTCAGTTCCCTGTCGGAAAGGGCTGTCTGACATCAAGGTAAACCGGTGAAAACATTGTAAATACTGTATAGCGTTCACTTAAACTGATATTGCCGTCCCTGTTCACAGCAGTACATTGATTTGTTATTGTGCGGTAACTCCTGTCTGTTTCTCCAAACTGAGGGCGTGCCGATTGTCATCTACTGTAGGTAATACACTGACTATGGATAAGTACCTCATACAACCCCACTTCAAAACAACCAAACTATCCCTTTTAAGTCTTTAAAGTCTTATTATGGCAACGCAAGCCATTAGTAAGTGAACCAGTGCTGGGATAGCTCATTGATGCCATGTTGCAAGAGTTCAAAACCCTACTGTACGAAACCCCAATTACAAGATCGCGCTGCGCTCCAGACAGACTGGAAAGGGGTTCTGGGAAAGAGATGGAGGTAGGCAGGGAGGAAAAAAGAGGAGATTGAGGGAAAGCGGGAAGGATAAAGGCAAAAGTGCTCTGCAGAGAGAAACCATTTCATCAGTATTTGTGACAGGTGCCAAAACAGTTCAAAGCCGGCATTAGGGCTACAAAGTGCAGAGTACATTGAAACAATATTTCAGCGGGGGGATTCGTTTGAAGCTGGAAGAGAACTTTCTTCTCTCTTTTTTTCACCCCCGTTTTCCTGACTTCTCAGCTTTCACTTCATCTGTTGAAGACGGATGCTGCGGTTTTCTTGGCCAGATGTGACACTTCAGGAGGACCAACAGAGGAGGAAGCGAGAGGAGAGTGTATGTGTGTGTACTATATCGGTGGGATAGGGTGTGTGCCGTGAATGGCTCAGGGATGGATGCAGGTATTAGGTGAGCTGGGTTAGGGTTAGACAGAACAGCAGCTCTCTACATTATAGGGTTCACTCTGTCTACTATAACCAGTAAGAGCCTTTTATTGTAAAGCTACATGTGCGCGTGAAGTGGAAATGATGCGTGAAGGAACGCACGCCACAGATGGTTTCTCCGCACGAGAACTCGGCACGAAAACATCTGCTCTATTTTGAGATTCTGATCACTGTCTTTGCATTCTGACATCTTCATAAGCATTTTTTAATACCAACAGATGTGGATTCTGTAGCAGAGAAATGCCTTTGCCAAATTTAAATTCTTTGTATTTGAGCGCACAAACAAACACCTACTATTAACTGAGAAATAAGCTCTCACGCCCAGGATTGGACTGGGTTGTAAAAGTGTGTATTTTGTACCTGTGAATGAGTGTATATGTTACAAAGTGTGTGTGTTTATGATGGCGGACGTCCAAGTCTCCAACTTCTGTTCAAAGCCAAGTACCCGGAGGGTTTTCTTTACCTCTGTTTGTTTTCCCTCAAAGGCCGCTGTTAGCTTTGCTGCCTAAAGCTAGTGCTGCCGTTTCCATTTGTTAACAGTAAAGGCATATACAATTATGTAGATTATTAAGATGTATTGTATATATTAGCTAACAGAAAATTTCCTACATACGGAAAATGCGGAAATATTTTAAAACAAGCCATTATTCAGAACAAAAGTATTCTTACAATGCCTGACCTATATTTGTTGACATCTTACTGCCGACACCCAGATGCCAGTTTTGATTGAACGTCGCCATGAGCTTTCTCAAAGCAGAGCAGCTGCCGTTCTAGGTCAAGCCTGTTTCGAAAATATTCCTTCCTTCATTTTCAATGCACTCTGATGTGTACCGCACCTACTCCTTCCACACCAATTGGAAGAAAAAAAAAAAAGTATAAGAAAAAAAAAATTAATAAAACAAGTGCTCGGCGGGCGGATGAGATAATCTCTACTCGCAAGCGAGCAAAACACCTTTTAACATTTGCCAAGAGCTGATAATGAGACATGTGCATGTGTGTGTGTGCATACAGATATGTAGAAGGTGAGAGATTAGATGGAGGTTGGGTGGAGGGGTTGGAGGATGAAGACGAAAAGCAGGGCGGGATGCTGCTATATAAATAAATAAATGTATTAAAGAGCCAAAAGAGTTCTGAAGGCTTTGGCGTAGCCTGACAAGATATAAATTAATAAAGCTCCAAAAACACTGCGCATATGTAATGAGGCGGGTGTCTGGTCGTTTTTTTTTTTAAGACTACCAGACCCCCCCCCTTCAAGTCCATCCATAATTAATTAGCCGCCTCTGTGATGTGGGGACTATAGATCAGGGAGGAGAAAAAATAACACGCTAAATAATGAAGTAAAGCGATATGGGGAAGCCTTAAGGGAGAGATGAGATGGCATGGGTGGTCACAGAGGAGCGAGGGGGGCACACTGGTACAAATAAGAGGGACAGTGTGTGTGTGTGTGTGTGTGTGTGTGTGTGTGTGTGTGTGTGTGTGTGCACGTGTGTCACAGGGGCCTGACAAAGGGGTATATGAAGAGTGTTGAATGCTCCCCCTTCGCCTGTCGACGTGCCCCCCCAGGCCTCGTGACAGAGGGTCTCACGGAGGAAACCAAAGAGCCGTCTGCAACCTTGAACTAAAGAGTCCCATCTACTCCTTGTTATGATCAACTATACATTAATATTATATTACAATATATGGATCTTTTTATACCAAAGTAACGTACATGACATGAGACTCCAATGGGAATGAAGCCTTTGTAAGGACTTCCAATGAACTAATAAATAATGCCGGGCAACAGGGGTGGGAATCACAAGAGACCCCGCGATAAGATATTGTCCTGATACTTAAGTCAAGATATGATTTTTTGTTTTTATTGCAATCTTAAACATTTTGCGATATGCTGTCTATTGCGATAAGATATATTACGATTTATTACTTTTTTCAAATTATACAGTTTGTCAACATCTGTTTTATCTAATAAGATACAGTAAAATTTTGCGCAACTTTGAAGCATTATTCAGCGTTCTTCCCAACAAGTTAACATGACATGGTTAGGATTAGGATTTTTAGTTTCATATGATACCAGTATCATCACTCTAGCTTTAACAACCTCTGAAATACAGAAGAGTGGCCGGGATTGTTAAGAGGTTAATATTTTATATCATAAAAGATCAAACATGACGTCTGTGTATCGATACAATATTGCCCACGCAAAATATCGCGATATAATGCTGTATTAATATTTTCCCCCACCCCTACTGGGCAACCAATATGATAATCACATGAAATATGATCAATTAAACTGTTTTTGCATCCGATTTGCGCTACTTTATAGCCCCTGAAACAACACATACAAACACACAAACCAAAATGGAGTTTTTCTCCTTCCACCAGCCATTTTTGTGTTTTTATGGATATGAAGTGGAAATATATACAAACTACAGAGAAGAAGAAGAAAAACTAAAGTATAAGTGTGCTGTGAGATGATGGCTAACTCAGACAGCGTGGTGAAATAATGAGACAAGACAAGGCGTACGGCTGGTTGATTTCTAGATGAGAAGAATCAGTTTTTGATAAAAAAAAAATAGAATATATTGTGACGAAGTAAATGATAACGACATTTTTATTGCATTGCCGACCACATTGTTAATGTAAGTCTGCTTCCAAATCATTCCTTAATTAATATAAGCATGTAATATCGTGTCATACATCACAATGTCAAAGCCAGGACCACATATTCCCTCCTCTGCCGTTTACCAGCTGGCCAGCAGCCACATGTTCCTTTCAGTGTGTGTTTAGTGTGCGTTGGGACTCTTAGCAGCCCGACAAAAGCAAGACAAAGACGCCTCCCCATTAAATCACTGGCAAAAGAGATTAGAAGGAGTGCATGTAGGCGTTAGTCTATGTAAAATATAGGTTAAAATCTACAAGATATTGTGCACAGATGTAAAAAAAAACAGTATACAAGTGTGCAATTATTATAAAAAGTGAATATCTACACGAGCTGCAGGGTGCGGTGCATACATGGAAGCATGTACAAAGTGTGTGCGTATGTGCACGCAAAGTTGAGGCGGGCTCATTAGCAGGCAGAAACCAGAAAGATGTTCTGTGACCAGCCAGACATTTACTGTTGGGGAAGCACAGGGAGAGAGAGAGAGAGAGAGAGAGAGAGAAGGAGAGGAATAACTTAATAAGGCAGCAACATGTAGAACAGTGCAGGAGCGACGGAAGTGAAGGAAGAAAAGGGACTTTGAACCTTGAAAGGGACTGTGAGATTGTCCGCCCACGTCCTACGTTTCCTAGCAGAGTGGTGATGCAGGGAGGGAGAGGAGATGGGGAGAGAGAGAGAGAGAGAGAGGAGGAGTAAATGGGAAAAGCGAGCGAGTGCAGAGGAATGAGGGAGCACAGAAAGGAGAGTTTGAATTAAAGCGAGATGCAGGCGAACGTGTGACATGAATGTTATTCAGCGAAGGATTATCAAAGTCTCACGGAGCAAGAGCTCGACTGAATCTACCTTCATATATGTTCTTCCTATACATACATACAGTCTCTGTGCTTTGATGCACCACCCAGGCACACATACATGTTGATTTCATCTCCTAATCCCTTAATTTACAAGCGAGCGAGCTGCCAAACCTACACACTTTATCCCCTCGACGTAGACGGCGCACACAGTATGCTATAAAACAATAAAAAGCAGCAACGTGTGAATATTTTTTTCAGTGGGTCTTCTTTTTTCTCCTCGTGGATTTTCATAGGGTGGAGGAGGGGAAGGGAGAGGGGGGAGACTCCTGGCACCCTGTTATCATTCTAACCCAGATATGTCAGCAGCGATCAAACCTTGTGCTTTTCAGCTTTTCAAAGACAAACCTTGATTTCAGAGGTAGATTCACTCTCTCGTCTGCCGCCGATGGCTCTTCCCTGCACACAGCGTTTCAGCGCTAACATGCACTAACTCTGGTTTTTGTTATCAAAGAGAGGTGGACATACACGCCAAAATGATCTAAACTTACATCAGGTACGTAGCTTTGCTTGACAATTAACTCTCCGCACCTATGTGTGCACAATTTACCGTACATTTCTATTTGTCCTCCAGTGTTAAAAGATTGGTGATCAAGAGTGAAAAGGTTTACTGATTATCTTCATTGTCGATTAATCTGCCGATTATTTTCTCGATTAATCGATTAGTTGTTTGGTCTATAAAATGTAAGAAAATGGGGAAATATGTGGATTAGTGTTTCCCAAAACCCAATATGATGTCCTCAAATGTCTTGTTTTGTCCACAACTCAAAGATATTCAGTTTACTGTCATTGAGGAGTGAAGAAACCAGAAAATATTCACATTTGAGAAGTTGGAATCAGATAATTTTGACTTTTTTTTCTTAAAAAAATGACTCAAACCGATTAATCGATTATCAAAATCGTTCCAGGTAGTTTGCAAACAGCCCACTTGCCATTTTGCTGCAGTATTCCTTCAGAAAAAAAGAACAGAAACCAGATGAAGGAGCCCAGAAACACACTGATTTGTGCCACTGAGAAAACAAACAAAGAGAACAGCGCAGACGTTTCAGTTTCTCCATGACCTGTGCCACAATCTATCCCACTGTGCTGAGAACATAATGCTTCATTCACACTTCACACACTCCTTCTTTTTAAGACGCTGCCTGCAACTAAATAACCCACTTCTGACTAGATGTGCCGAAAAAAACAAACAAAGCTACGATACATAAACTGGCAGCATAAAATGAAGTGTCAAAATGTACTCAAAGTACGAGTTGCATGATGCAATATATCGCTACTGCCAGGCTTATTTTTAGGTGATGCCATACATTTTCATCTACTGCTCAGTTTGTCAGAGAAAAGGCAGCTTCAGATTGTCGTCTGTAGGAAGTAACAATGCCGTCAGCCACTAGGAGGCAAATGAATGAATAAATTACTTCTTCTTTCTGGATCTGTGAGGTGCTTTGCATTTTAAAAAATAATGTTAAGCCGTTATGTGGTGGGGAAAATAAACCCATTTTACGGTCTTTAAGGCGATAAATTCAGACTATATAAAAACTCGGTGATACCCAGCGCTCCACTGGCACCAGTGTCCATCTCAGTGTCTCCAAAGCTTGTATGTCACTGACCATCCCGGGTTTCCATGGGAGTGCAATTGTGTCAGTTTAATGGAGGATGGAATAAAAATCCGTGCGGCCCACTTTACTAAAACAGCACGGTGAAAAGCCCGACATGACGGAGACAGTTAGCTGCTCTTGTGAGATTGGACGACGCAGCACGCCACAGGTTTTTTTCTCCTCTCTCTCGCTCTTTCTATGCCTCTCCATCGCAGCAGGCGGTCGCCGTTTCTCAATCACACTCTCTTTCTCCTCCTCAGCTCCGCCTGCACTTTTCAGTTTGTTTTTCCCTTCAGCTCACTTTGCAGCGTTATTCATCTGTCTCCAGCTGCCGTCATCTCTTCCTCTCAGTGACTCGGCATTTATCTCTTCCTCTCTCTGACACACACACACGAGGGGTTGATGGTGAAAATGCAATATTCATCCGTGTTCACCATTAGCCGGGGCTGACTGGGAGGGCTGCGGAAATGAGGATTTCATACAGCCTGAATAATTAAACCAGCGAGACCCGTCGCTGACACATAGATACACTCGCACGGACACGAACGCTAAAACACACTCGTGCACGGCCTGCAAAACCTGTGTGCATCTATCATGTCATCATATCCCTGTGTATGTGTTTGTGTGAGTCTTTGCTTCACGTTAGCTCTTCATTAAGCTCTAACTGATCTTGTATTCATCGCTGCAGCCAGCATGTTGGCATAGCCGGTGCCTTGCGGGGTGGCATAGCATTCGGTGTTATTATAGTAAACTAAAACTATATATATATATATATATATATATACTATAGACAACTATAGACAACTGTAAAACCTTTCTGAAAAACTGAAACTAAACTAAAACTAGCAAACACAATGTGAAAACTAACTAAAACCAAACTCAAATGAAATCAAAAAGGTAAAACTAAAGTGAAATAAAAACTAATTGTAAAGTCGAAACTATTCTAACCTTGATAGGATTACATCACGGAGAGAATAACCTAGCAGCGACGTTGCGTTTGCCAGTGCTGAGCTCAACTGCTTCACATTTTCTCAATGTCATATAAGGATTAACACTTTTCAACCAATTAGACCAAGAAAGCGTCCTTCAAATCTGCATTAAAGCAAGCTGCGTTTGCTAAACTCCACCCTCTTCCATAACTGTTTGCCGTCCTTGTGTAGAGTGTCCACTAAGCACACTTCTTAGGGTACGACAGGCTGGTCTCTCCACAGTTTCTCCAAGCCAGGGCGACACACCCTGCACTACCTTCTGCTGGTTACACGATGCGAGGATGCTTCAACACTAAGTGAGGGAATTTTAGCTAAAGCTCCTGAAAAAACATAAGCAAGAGCTGGAGGAGAGGACAAAAAAGGAAGATAAGCTGCGGGACGGTTGGGCTAAAAATAGCCACAGAGAGACGGAGAGATGAAACATCTGCATGCATATGTGACAGACCGTGCATGTGTGTTAGCCTACAAAACACATCTGTGTGTGTGAGTGCACACAAGGGACAAAATCCAGATCTCGCCTTTTTCTTTCCCTGATACAAACAGTGTGATCGAGCGGGAAGTACACACACACACACACACACACACGCAGGATTAGAGCGTGACTGAGGGGCTGAATCACATAAAAAACGCTTACACTCCTCAATTCACCCCATTGTTCTCTTTTAACAAATTAGAGGGATGTTCGGGAAGAGTTTGCCAAAACACCTGATACAATCCCTCTCTGATTTCCCCGAGGTGGAAATGTGATTATTGACTCTTGGACGAGCGTCTGAGAAGTTTCCTGAGAAAGTTCAAGGGTTGTCAGAAGCAGTTTGAACAGCTAAAGGAGGTGCACCGCTACCAAAACCAAATCAAGGGTTAAGCGCTGTACGATCACGGCCAGACTAAGAATCCATCTGGCAAAGAAGCCATGTGGTTACTTCACCCTGTCGCCTCCACTTCCTCTCCATATTCCCTCCATTTCTCCCTCCCTTTCCCTTCAACCATGGAGTGCATTTAGAAAAGAAGTTGCGTCACTCTGGATGTAATCTGCCGCTTGTTACTGCCAGGCCTCTCTGCCCTTGTCTTTGTTTTTCTCCTTGCCTTCTCTCTCTGTTTACATCTGGTCCCAATTACAGCACCTCTGTCTGTCTTTGGTTTGAAATAAATGAAGCACAGGAAGGACTGCATTGTTTCGGAGAACTGCACGGGGGATATTGCGTCCCACCTCCACCCATTTTCTCATTTAGTTGCTCCAACTTCCCAGCATTGTTTCGGTTATTAAATATGACTTTGGCACGTGACCTCTTAATATTAGCAGAAACACATGTGTGGGTGTGTTTATGCGTGTGCAGCTACATGATGCGCTTCAGTGGAGAGAGGAAATAAATGGACTAGGGCTGTCGAAGTTAACGCGATGATAACTCGTTAAGGCAAATTCGTTTTAACGGCACTAATTCTAATAACACATTGATGCAATTGATCTTTTGGAGGTTGTAGGGGGCTCAGATTTAGCTAGAATGAAGATACTGTCATCATGTGAAATCAGAAAACCTATAGAATCCATTGGTACCTACCATGTCATAGTAGCTTGTCAAGAAGGAGGTTAAATTACGCTCCAAACTTATGCAAAATTTTGGCGAGGAAAACCTGACATGGACATTTTCAGAAAGGGACCCTTGACCTCTGACCTCAAGATTTGTGAATGAAAATGGGTTCTATGGTACCCACAAGTCTCCTCTTTACAGACATGCCCACTTTATGATAATCACATGCAGTTTGGGGCAAGCCATAGTCAAGTCAGCACACTGACAGCTGTTGTTGCCTGTTGAGCTGCAGTTTGCCATGTTATGATTTGAGCATATTTTTTATGCTAAATGCAGTACCTGTGAGGGTTTCTGGAAAATATTTGTCATTGTTTTGTGTTGTTAATTGATTTACAATAATAAATACATACATACGTTTGCATAAAGCAAGCCTATTTGCCCACTCCCATATTGATAAGAGTATTAAATACTTGACGATTAATCGTGATTAACTACGGACAATCATGCGATTAATCATGATTAAATATTTTAATCAACTGACAGCCCTAAAATGGACTAACAAATAGAAAAGAAGAGCAAACAAAGGGAGTTGTGTATGGTGATAGAGGGAAAAAAATTAAGGGAGAAAGATGGTGGACGAGGGAAGGACAGATGGACAAAACTGGAGTCTGTGGATCGTGACAGTGGGCAGAAAAAGGCGACAGACCGGCCGAAACATGATTTGGGTGAAGGCCCCACGTGGGAAGAGAAGGGAGGAAAAAATAAAGGATGATGATGAGGGGAGAAGACGGATATTACTAACTGATAAAGACACCAGGAGGGAGAGAGGGAAGGAGGAACAAAAAAAGGAAAGGGTGGATATTATTCAACCACTTGCCCTCTCCCTCCTCCTCCTCCCCCCCTCACCCACACGCCCCCTGCAGCTCTGTGCTGCTGGTTGTGCTTTGTCCTGATAAGAACCAGTGACAGTCACACACACACACACACGCTAAAGCAGTATAAGACAAACACACACATATAGCCGTGCACACAGCGAGGCCCCTCAAGCGGCCTTGGCCTACAATCTGTGGGATGTCCTTCTCTGGAGTGTGTGTGTGTGTGTGTGTTCTGCTGAGTGTCGGAGTACCAGCCAGGGTAAACACAGTGTGCCAGAATGTCACGGTCCGGGGCCTTCACACCTCCATCACAAATAACCCTTTTCAGCCATGGAGAGTGTGTGTGTGTGTGTGTGTGTGTGTGTGTGACAGGGGAGAGAAAGGGAGAGAGTAAGCATGTGTTTCTGTGACTGTTTAAGAATGTGTGGGTAGGCTGCTGTGTTGCTATAAGTGTATGTGCTCGGTTAAGGGTGTGAGAGAGAGAGAGAGAGAGAGAGAGAGAGAGAGAGAGAGAGAGAGAGAGAGAGAGACTGTGATTGGGAAAATATATTCAAGCGTATTGTTATGCTTCGCTCCGAGTGCAGCCTGCACTGAGCCTCTCTTATTAATGCAGCGTCTAGGGACAATGTGTCATACACTAACATTACATTTGTGTAATTGGCAACAGACAGTCGAGCTCGAGTGTGGATACACGAGTGTGTCTGACGGCACGACTGGGGCGATGCTTTGATTCACATACATGCTTCTCTGTACCGTGTGTGACATGAACATTTTGAGTGTATTAAAAAAAGGAATAGTTCAACATTATTCACTTTCTTGCCAAAAGTTAGATGAGAAGATTGATTCCGCTCTCATATCTGTAGGGTAAATATGAAGCTACAGCAAGCAACCAGTTAGCTTAGCTTAGCACAAAGACTGGAAACAGGAGGGAACAGTTAGCCTGGGTCTGTGCAACACGTTATATCCAGCAGGCAAAATCTGGGTCTGAAAAATGAAGCCAATGCGGAAGTGCCTTAAACTAACAGCCAGCAGGGGGCGACTCCTCTGGTTGCAAATAGAAGTCAGATTGTATAGAAGTCTATGAGAAAATGAGCCTACTTCTCACTTGATTTATTACCTCAGTATACATTGTGAACATGAGTTTATGGTCTCAATAGCTAGTTTCAAGTCTTTTTCGACACAGCATGATGTTCATTTAGTAAATTATGGTCCCATTTAGAGTCAAATAGACCATAAAGCAGGGGATGCTTTAGGGCGTGGCTACTTCGTGATTGGTTGTTACCATGGCATTGTCCGGTCAGTGCTTTCATCTTAGACCTTTAACCCTTCAGTGTGTTTCTGGTTCATGAAAGTTGATTATAACCTTTTTGGTTGCCTAAAAATGTCTTATTCAGCATTTGGTTTTACTTAGCTCCTCCCTCTCTTGTCACTTCTGGTTGCAAAAAAACAAGATGGCGACGGGCAAAATGCGGAATTTGAGGCTTCAAAACGGCAGTTCACAAACCAACGGGTGACGTCACTGTGATTCTGTCCACTTCTTATATGCAGTCTATGATTATAAGTAACTCTTAACTCTCAGCAAGAAAGTGAATAAGCGTCTTCCCCAAAGCGTTAAACTATTGATTTAAAAGTTTTCCCACACACAACCACACAAGGAGGAGGAGGAGGAGGAAGAAGAAGACGGTGGAGGAGAGAGAGAAGTAGGAGGCTGACGTCGTTTGACCCGTCGTGCATCCGTGCAGACTCAGAGAGGGGACAGAAGGAGGACGAGGAGTGGAAGGTGTTGAATTTATAAAAGAGTGAAAGATTCATCGCTGGAACCACACATTCCACGGCACACAGACGTGGAGGACACTGATGAGGAAGCTATGACTGAATAAAAGTACAGAAACAGGATGCCGATGAGCACTGTATTACATTTAAAATAAAGTGCAGGACAGCATAATGTTTATAATGGCTACATCCTGACAGAAAGTGGAGTTTGGACATAAATACAAACCACGTCACCACATCTGGAAGGATTTTGATATGTTGTATGTGATGCCCATCACTGTTAGATTTTTCTCAGTCTAGACTTAAACTCAAAATAAACAATACCAGCATTGTTTAAAAGGAATGACGAAAGTTAAAACTCAAAATGACAAATAAAACAAGTGGAGCAGAGAAAGAGAGAGAAATGAAATTGGGAAATGGCAAAAATGCGACAGCCAGAGAGTTTAGGAAGGGGGGAGGAGGAGAAAAAAGCTGTGCCCACAAATCTCAATCAAGTTAACCGCTGCCTTGATTGCTCGAGTGAGACTGAGCCTTGCTTTGCAGCAAAACAAACACGTAAGCATGTCTTAACATAGCTGAGCCCAACCACCCCGAACCTTGCCTGGCACTCATCAAGGCTTTGGCTCAGAATAGCACTTTCTCCTCAGGGGTGTGGAAGGAGAGAAGGGGAGAAAAGTGGAGGAAGAAATGGCAATCAAGTTCTTTAAAAAAGTAAAGGAGACAAAAGAAAAACATACTACATGAATAAAGGAAATACACAGCTCTAGTCTTCCTCTCTCTCCAGCTCTTTTTTGTTTTTATTATAAAGTAACTCTTACTCCTCTCCTGCAATTTTCCGCCCGGTCGCTCCTTAATTCGAGAATTTGTTTGTTGTGCCATTGGAGGCATTGTTGATTCATGCATATTTGATTTGGAAATGTCACTCATTATATTTATTTCCTCCCCGCTGACTCGGTCTATCCATTTCTTTTCCCTCTCTTTCTTCCTTATCTTGACACAGTCTGTTCACAAAAAACAAACAACACTTTTACTCCTTTGTCGGCTTGTTTAATATATATTTTTTTTGTGGGATTTCATTTCTTTTAACTTCCTATTTCTTTGCCTGACAATCATAAAAGCGTAATGTAATTTGGTCGAACAAATTACAGATGGACGAGACGGCGCTGGTTGTTTGAGAGGGAGAACATAAAATAAAGCAAAAAGGGTGGGGGGGGAGAAAAAAAAAGTCCTTGTCGGCAACACGCCGATCCTCTTGGTTGCCATGGTAACACAAGATTCAGATACTGTACTGTAGGAGATGAGAGCGAAACACTTGAAGAGGAAAAAAAAATAAGGATGGAGAGGAGGAAATGTTTGATGTTCAACTGTTAAATGTTTATTATATTCAGAATGAGGACACTGATGATTATTGATTTTTATTGAGCTAAAACTATTCAAATTTAAGGTTTTAGCACATCTGTCACGGTAGTAAAGACATAGAAGAATATAAAACAAAGTTTAACCTTGGTCTTGGTCACTATACAGTACGTATGGACTTGGACATTTGACCAGCTGGTCCTATATTCTCTCTTTGCTTTACCGTCTACTCGCTACGACATCACTCGGACCACACAGAGTCAGACGTGTGGAGCAGCCACCTCTCAGCCCTGTGTGAAAACTTCTATCTGGCCTTTGATCGCGGTCTGAAGATGAGTCTTATTTAATCCCGTCTACTGTGTTCCTCCGCGGGAGGGAGCAGCAAAGGTCTGAGTGAAATGTCTGCTATCAGGAGAGACGATTTCACTCTTATGTTAAACACTGCTATTTGTATTCAGAGTTGAGCCACAGCACGGCGAAAAGGATCGTTTGAGGTCTAAATTAAGGGTGCAAGCATATGTGCACGCACACACACACACACACACACGTCCCTGATGGCATGCCAACCCATTCCCACTCCACCGGGTAGATAAAGGGGCAAAAACCATAAGGTATTAAGGATCATTTCTGTCCTCTTTCTCCTTTTCTTTAACTATATATAATCCACACACAGAGGTGAAGAAGAAGAAAAAGAGGGATGAGGAGAAAATGGGGTGAATGAGCATCAAAGTGGTGAGGGATGGGGTGGAGAGAGATGGGAGAGGAGAAGGATAAGTCTAGCCTACAGGAAGAGCTGTACTTGTTGGGGCATTGAGAGCGCAACTAATGGATATGGCAGCTAGGAGAAGGATGATGAATGACTCTGTGTATGTGTGTGCGCGTGCATGCCACTGTCACAATGTTTACACTTTTGTGCATGAAAGTATAGTAGCTGTGTGTCTATGTGTGCGTGTGTGTGTGTGTGTGTGTGACAGTGCAGATGATGGATTCTCTGGTGGAGCATGTGGTCGGTGGTTTCTTGGGCAGACGAGGTGACAGGAGAGGTCTCTGTGTCCACATGTCAGCCGGTCTGTCTGTCCCTTCTTTCTTCCTGCTGTGTCTCTCACTCTCTCTCAATCTCTTCATCTCCCTCTCCATCCATTTGTCTCTGTCTCTTTGCTATGCTGTCTCTCTTTGTTCTTGCTCATCCTGGTTTTAACCATAGACTGCATATAAGAAGTGGACGTAGTCACCGTGACGTTACCTATTGGTTTGTGGACTGCTGTTTTGAAGCTTGAAGCTCGCCATCTTGGTTATTTGAAACCAGAAGTGACACGAGAGGGTGGAGCTAAGTACAACCGAACGCTGAATAGAACATTTTTATGCAACCAAAATGTTAATATTAACTTTGATGAACTGAAAACACTGTGAAAGGGTTAAAGCTCTAAGATGAAAACATGGACAACTCCCAGACCGGACAACGCCGTGGTAGCAACCTGTCAATCACAAGGTAACCGCGCCCTAAAGCATCCCCTGCTTTATGGTCTAATTGACTCTAAATGGGACCATAATTTACTAAATGAACATCATGTTGTATTGAAGAAGACTTGAAACTAGTGATTGAGACCATAAACTCATGTTTACAATGTTTACTGAGGTAATAAATCAAGTGACAAGTAGGGTCTTTTTCTCATAGACTTCTATACAATCTGACTTCTTTTTGCAACCAGAGGAGTCGCCCCCTGCTGGCTGTTAGAAAGAAAGCAAGTTTAAGGCACTGAAAGCATTGGCTTCACTTTCCAGACCCCGCGGTTGCCCATTGGTTTGAACTAAGCTTCTACCTCGAAACATACTGCATCAAAAATACCTTTTTACATTAGCCCTGAGAAGATCTATATTTTACATCTAAATGCCTCAAAAACTGTATTTAATCAGCCTGTGGACAGAGGTAGGCCTTACTCTAATACATGTTACACTTTGAGCCCTCCTCTCCTGTCGTTCATCAACATTACTACGCAGTTTATGTGTTTACTTGCACATGCTGCTTTCCTCCGATTTTGCCTCTCGTCACTGCAGGCCTTTCCTGTTTATCCATCCGTTGCCCCTCTGGCCTCTCTCAGCTCAGAGTGTGCTAGCCAGCGCTCTCCCCATGTCTTGCAGATGGGCGCACTAATCCGCTAACATTAGCTCCGTGAGGCGTGAAGGCTGGGCCCGTGTGTTGTTTTGGATGGGCACCGTGGAGGCTGTGGTTTTAGCGTGCTAGTGTTTGGGATTCTGCACAGCTCCGGTTGAGAGAGGAGATAAAGAGGAAAGTAATTGGATAAAGGTTGACCAATTAATAAAGGCCGGTGATTCAGGCCGGCCAACAAGGGGGGGCTTTAATCTGCACGGAGATAACGGGGAGAGTCAGACCTCAAACACAAGGAGATAGGCGTGGGATTGTGTGTATGCGTGTGTGTATTTGTGCATTATTGTGTGTGAGGCGTCAATCAGATAAAGAACAGGCATGACTGTCAGTCACCTGGGAGTGCAGTGGATTTACATCCATAAGTCCATTGAGAAGATATGAATTTTTTCTGTGCCTCTTAATATATGCGAGAGTGTGTTTGGCGAGTATAAAAGAGAGAGAAAGAAAAGCACAATGAAAACATAACGTGGCTGTGTGTCCATCACTAATATCCCTGCATACACTCCAGCAGTTGACAAACACTTGTTATGCCTCGCGTGTCGCCCGCTGCAGCCGCCACTCGGCGCGATTGATATTAGCTTTTATGCTAATGCAGCATTTGGCTATGTAAGAACAAGGCAGTATTTCCATAGACAGTCATTCATTCCGGCCTGCTTATGGCCTTATGGGCCACGACAGAATTATTGCTGCACAGTACACAAGCTGTTGTCACTGCGCCAAGAGCCGCTATTACACACATACAGACAGCAGACACACACAGCGGGGCGATGTGAGGAAACCCTGAGGCTAAAGCCACAGAAGGTGCGAGGGTAAAGGTGCATGTGTGTGTAGCTGAGTGCAATTTGTGTTTGCATGTTTGAGAAAAGAACCAAGATCAACCACACTGTATGTGAAAAAAAAGCGGTTATATCACAAGGACCTATTGTCTTTTCTTCTTTCTTTTAAAATTACATTCGGGAAGACTATAAAAAATCTAATCTCTTGAGCTGCATTTTGGACTTATCCCACACTTATGTCAAGGGGAGGACACATAAAATTGCATCAGGGCTATAAAAATGACTGCTGCTGCATCCGCAGTGTGACTCTTACCTCGGAGATGTTGACGCGTCCCTCCTGGAAAGAGCAGTCGTTGGCGTTCTGGGTGCACATGTGGCGGTACTTGCACCAGTGGCACGGGAACGAGCCGTTCACACAGGAGAGGCAGCTGAAACAGAGATGAGAGGTGAGAGGTGGCGGTTAGGGAGTTAGCAGGGTCAGCTGTTTTCAGACTTGAGTCTAAATTATTTATCTTACCGCGTTTAACGCTTCATTTGACAAAGCGGAGCGACGGCAAAAAACAGGACAGAGTGAGGTGGTGTCATATTGGATCATTTACGTGTGACAAAAAAAGAAATGACTGACTTTGTATCAAAAATATCTCACTTTATGTGTTAAACAAACTGATAAAACTGGTTAGAAGAGGTCATTTTATTTTGTTAAATCTCCTCCATGTTATCTCCCCCCTAAGTAAGTGCACTGAAATAAGAAATACCAGTCCGTTCTCATTCCCAGGGCGTCAAATACCGAGGTTTTGTCACAGCCGTCAGCGTTTGGTACCGCTGCACAAGGCACCCTTCAGCGCTGGTATGAAACGCACCATGCTTTCCTTTAACTACAATGTAAACAATTATGTAAACTCATCCGCGGCAACAGTAAACACTCAGGTAAAGTGCTGCGGTGGAGTAGTTTAAAGAGCGAAAGAGACACACTGGGTGAGTGTGAGTGGAGGTGAATGGGTCCAACAAACACAGGGCTTTCATCCAGGAGACCGCCGTTCATGTCTTGTGCCTTCCCGTGCATTAAGTTTCACTTTCACATTACAATGAGCTGTTCGTTCGTGTCCCTTCTTCACAACATTCAGTGTCATTTTCATCGCACAACCGTGTAGTTCTTCCTTGAACCTAACTAAGTGGTTTTGTTGCCTAAGCCTAAAGTGACGCCAAGAGTAACTATAGTTGGGATGAGAGCGTGTTTGGTTCCTGACTATTTAGAGCCAGTTTAGGGGCATACAGAGTCGGCTTTGTTTGGGATGTTTAAATAAGCAATTTAAAAGTTTGGAAATCTTGCTTTTCCCCGCTCATCACTCTATCTACTTTGTCAACAACCGGGTGTTTACAGTACATATATTAAAGAGTATGGGAAGGATCAAAAAGACAGGGACTGAAAATAAAGGGGAAGAAGTATTGGGGGGGAAACAGGACTGATTGTGATATAACACAGCAAATACTAAAATGTAAATACCTAACCAACTGTGTTTTTTAAATCTTTTCTCAGATTTCCTTCCTTTCACCGTCTCATGTCTATTTATCATCCGATGTCAAATTTGGATTTTTTCCCACCCTGTCTGGAATCCTCACCTTTCCTCCACCCATCTTCCATCCTATCCATCAACTGTCTTAACCTCTTTCTCCCCCTCACCTCCCTCATTCATCACCTCTCACTCGCTTGTAACTGTCCATCGCTTGCCGCTCCTATATGTCCATTGATCTTTCCTCACAATCGGCCTACTCTCCGCCTCTCTTCTCCCTCTTTCTATACCTCTGCTGTCATTCTCTCCATCCATTCAGCCCTGAGCCTCTTTCTTTCTGCCTCTCTCTCTCTCTCTCTCTCTCTCTCTCTCTCTCTCTCTCGTCTCCATCCCCATCCATCCCTTTCATTCGCTGCCTCCTCATTTTAAAAAGCTCTCCCCCCTGTTCTTTGTCTAAAGCTCTCTTTCATCCGCGGGGCTAAGAGCGCTCCACCATTTTAAATTCACCTGCTTTAGCTGAGGCGAGGTGCAGATAGACGGGCTGAAAGAGAGAGATGGGAGACAGAAGAGAGGGAAAGAGAAGAGGGAGAGATCAAAAGCAGGTGGATTTCCCTGAGAGAGGTTTAGACGCCAGGTATCGTGGGAGAGAGTGAGGGGAGAAAATAGGGATGGGGGGGTAGCAGCCCGCGGGGCTTTGCGTGGGAGTCTCACGGGAGAGGGAGGAAACATTAGGTCGAAAGTTTGAAAGTGAGTGTGTGAGTGTGTGTGTGTGTCTGTGTGTGTGTGTGTGTATTTGCATCTAAGGGGACCCGCGGAGGAGAGCCAGACGGGTTCAAGCAGACAGTTTATCAACACGGCTTCCTGTTATTGGTCCTCTCTCAGCCCTAGAGAGATACCACGCTACTTGGAATCTCATTTATGTGCTCGGCATTATCTAATGTAACCATTATGAGCTTACAAATAAAATTGTTTCATTTAATTACAAAGCTTACTGTAGTCACAACTTCTTCCGTGTGACTCATTTAGCCATTACGCTTTGTGTGAGCATATGGTTTATTGGGAATATAATAAAACACTACATCTAGTACAGTCAAGGTAAGCAAGTCTGGATCCATAACAATAAAAAAGAGCGGCTAGAGGTGCTTAACATACAGGCTGATTTGTATTCAGCCACATCTGCCGGGTGTGAATCTGCGCGTCTGTCTGAACCGCTATATGAACACCACCCCCCGCTCCCCCCCGCTCCGACAAGCTCTCAAGTGTGTTTTTAACCCTGCGTAAAATGCCTTTCCTCTCATCCGCCTGAAAAATTAGGGCTTTAACTCTTGAGCTCTGAGACGGAGCGAAAGTACGATTCCATCAAACCCTGACGTGGATTCATTTGGATCAATTAGGGCCGCTCGTTTGTCAGGTGCGCACTGTAAGTGATCGTTTCCAGGCCAGACCCCTCCTTTTGAGCGAGATCAGAGGCTGGAGCTTAATTCAATCCCGCTGCCGCTTTAATTGACCAATTTAGCATTGTGCTGAGAGAAGCTGTCCATTTAGAATGAGGGATGTGCGGCTGAGGAAATAACAGGCCTCTTAATACCGCGCGGGAGCAAATAGGAGATTTGTCAATGCTGGCAACAAATGGAGGGAAAGCGATTAGGCTACGTTAGGTTAGGTTAGCATACAGTGCATCGACTCAAATGGCAGAACTGTGGGGGGGTTTTAGCTCGATGTTTAGTCCCGAGTGAGTTGGACACAGAAGAAAGGGGTGTCAATACTGAACAAAAGAGCAGATGACATTACTGATGCAAGACAAATGAACTCGTGGCAACTTAGCCGGGCTCATTGTTGGAGCTTGATGGTGTTTGTTAGCTCGGCAACAATCACTAGTTTGAATGTCAAAGAGGTTTTTTTTTTTGTGTTGGGGGCCCACCGTTGGATCGGCGCTCATCAAAATACAGTACAACACCAACTTAACACAGCAGGTAACCAGAACCAAGCAGCGAACGGTACAATGTATTAGTTAGTAGTTCACACCCAAGCACATCTGTCGCTAAGCCCTGATAATAATCTGTTTTATCTGGACTTTTATCTTTTATTCATGTCAAATCAACCTTGTTAGTGTACCAGTGACTTTGAAATAACGAGCAAAATATCAGCAGGTAACCGCTGCCGACGTTCTGCGACTTTTATGATCACGGCCTTTGAAATAAGAGACGGTGCCATTATGTGTGCCACCCAAGGCCAGCAGTGGGCCCTGTCTGACAACCCCCTACTGATCGCTCTTTGGTCCCACCAAGTAACCAGGGCCCCCCTGTCACGAGCTGCCGCAGGATCTCAGAACCTCTCTTTTAGCCTGGGTGCAGACTGTTTTTAAGGAAAAGCCCACCCAGGGCCATTTTGGAGACGTTCGATAATTCTTGTCCGGGGGTGGGCTCCCTGTTTCAGCTCCCCCCTCCCCCCGTACCTCCTTATTCCTCCTTCCTGTCACTCGCCATCGCCGTTAGCCACTCGGAGGCTTTGAGGGGCTGCAGACACGCTGCCCGTATGGCCACGCTCATCATGCTAATTTAATCCCTTCATATTCAGATGCTAATTTAGCTGCGCTAGCTTCGGAGCGGTAGTGTTTCTTTTTTTTTTTTTGCAGGGCCCGACACAATGGGATATGATTTCCTCCTCTCTCCTTTCCTCGGTCAGGTTTGGAGTGCTAAATACAATCCGCTCTCCTAGTGAGGTGTGTTTGACACTCCTGCACTTGGCAAAATGAGTTATTTATTGGCTGCTATTCATTTCAAAGGAGTGGAGGTGAATAATTTAATGACCCTAGATAGTCTCTCCCATCATTACTGGATCCCTTTAAGATTTGAGGGGGGTTAATAAAATAATAACACAGAGGGAGTAGTAACTAAAAAGTGTTTAGTTTACAGAAACAGACCACAATCTGAATGTGTCTATCACAGGGCAAGAAACTGCGGCAACATTTGGAAAACAAAATGCTTTCTAACTGCACTTGTTTTCTTGAGTTTTACCTTGGATCCAAAGCTTTTCACATTCTTCTCTATCAAAGAAAAACTGTACTCTCTCTTTCTGTGCACTTTTTCTCTCAATTACATCAAGAGCACCCTCAATCACACACCAAATGACCCAGTCGCTGCCCGAGCCACATTAACCATAAAGAGAAAAGGTGCTTCATACGGCTTTATGCAGACATTTAAACCCCAATTCACTGCCAGCCTATCTTCCCTATCTTTAATAAATGGGGGGCTGTGGAATGAGGAAAAGCGTATGGAAATATTTAATTAAGGAGCAATCATGGCCGTGGGTGATTTTCTATTTCAATCTCGGCAACCCTTAAACTGAAACAGTGGGATTTCTAATTAGATTAATACCACTATGCAAATTTATGGCATTTTTGAAAAGGCAAGGGCCACGACGTAATCAGTTGAGTAAATAAGCAGGAGGGGTGTGTGTGTTTTTGGGAGGGGGGTTGGGTGTCAATATGTGAGTATAAACTATTTAGAAACATGATGGGGCAATTTCCAATGTTGAGCTCATTCCTTGCCCTCCGAAAGGTAGTGTTAAAGGACCAGTGTGTGACATTTAGGGGGATCTATTGGCACAAATTGAATATAATATTAATTATTAGTAAGTATGTTTTCTTTAGTGTATAATCACATGAAAATAAGAATCACTGTGTTTTCATTATCGTGTATATCTACATATTGAGCGGGACCTAACGGAGCCGACCGACATGTTTCTACAGTAGCCCAGAACGGACAAACCCCTGTGTTAACCGGAGTCGATAACGTTACTTGCTCCGGAGTTAACCCCCATAACTCGACTCAGCCATCGGGAAACAAGACACGGGAAACCTCTGTTGGTCCTGAGGAGCTGCAGCATTTATTTCTGCACAAACTGCAACTTCCACTGTACATTCTCACACATTCACGGCCGTTCTCTCTCTCTTGCTTCACCACTCACCTCCCCCCACACACACGCTCTTGCTCTGCTATTCTCCAAATGACCTACGCTGCTCTTACAACAGCTCTAGATAGGGCCATTTGCCTTTTTGCGTTGGCCACCGTAGTTCTTCCAAACGCTAGGGAGGAGTTGTGATCTGCAACCTCATCTCTAGATGTCGCTAAATCCTACACACTGTTCCTTTAAAGTTAGCAGTGTACAGTAAAGACACTGCTGTATGAGACTGCAAAAATAGATGTGCGGGAATTCATGAAGGTGCAGCTGATGATTATTGTTACTGCTCGGAAATGTGTTTCTGCATGTTTTGAGAGCGTGTTTCTGCTTCCTTCACTGTGTAAAAGCCTGCAGTATTTTGAGTTTAAGCCCATTAGAGGAGAACTTGGCTCTGTAAAGAATGACCAAACATCCTGGAAATGGGGCCTCGCGTGTGGCCGTTGCGGGCCTGAAGTCATTACGCCAACGACATTACTAGTCTGATCTCATCAGACGCCACACACTGACGTCCGGGGGGCACGGCGCGTACGCGGGCCGGAGCGCCAGCTCCAAATGGGATTTTTATCTCAGAATCTCTCGTCGCCATCGGAGTCGCTGCCGAAGATGCAGCGCGTCATATCTGTAACTTCATTAAAACGTGTCCATTACATCACTCGTAGGCCGCATTAGATCAGCCCGGGGAGCGGATTTAATCAGAGTTCATTGGGGTAATATCTTCAAATGGGCGACTCTCTTGTCTGCGTCATTTCTTACACTTGCTTTGTGAGATCATTGCCATGTTAGAATCTTTAATGTCACATTTGAATACGTCCATGAGGAGACTGTTGCGTTTTTTTGAACTGGGTGTTTTCTATTTTGACATGAAGCAATTTGTACTCACAGGATTTACATCTGACGCAACATGTACCCTAGGCAGTAAAAAGGCACTGGGAGTTAGAGCAAACAGCACAGGGTCCTTATGGGACATGAATTAACTGGGAGTTGACATTGTAAACCACCACACCCTTAACCAGCTGAGCTAATCATGGTTGTTCTGGCAGGGGATTTTCTGTACGAGGGCAGGGACACTGGGGTAGCTGGGTTAAAGGTCACACTAACGGATTAGGTGTCCAAGACGTTAAGGGCTTCAATGAGCTTTAAGTGACAGAGCGTAGAGAGAGGTGTGGCTGTGCATGTCTATGTGCGTGTGTGTGTTTGCGGACAATCCTCGAAGGAGGCTCATCTAACATCCAGAGGGAAGCCGGGATGGAGCCGTGCGGTACCCCAAGGGGCCTCCGAGCCATCTGCTGCCCCTCGGCTAATACCCCAGCAGACGCTTCAGCCTCCCCTGGATCAGCCGTGGACGGACGGGAGGGAGGGTATCGTGTGGGGCGGGGCAGAGGATTCTTTTACCCCGGCAGGGTGCATCGGGCTCGTGGTAGGACTGACCTAGGGGTGTGGTTCGATGGGGCGGTGGAGATTTTCAGCAGAAGGTGGATTAGGAGAGGCAGTGAACTGTGATTGGGCAGATAGCTGAGGGTGTCTGGAGTGTGAAGGAGACTAACGCATCGGAAACGGCAAGACTTCATTCACCATATTACAGCAGAGCTGCAGTTAATCGATTTGTTGTCAACTACTTAATTAGTCGCCCACTATTTTGATAATTGATTTGAGTAATTTTTTAAGAAAAAAAGTCAAAAATCTCTGATTCCAGCTTCTTAAAAGTGAATATTTTCTGGTTTCTTTACTCCTCTATCACAGTAAACTGAATATCTTTGAGTTGTGGAAAAAAAAGACATTTGAGGACGTCATCGTGGGCTTTGGGAAACACTGATCAACATTTTTCACAATTTTATAGACCAAACAACTCATAGATAAATCAAGAAAATAATCGACAATGAAAATAATCATTAGTTGCAGCCCTATATTACAGTATTTGACTTTGTGTAACCTTGTGTAAATAAGTGAGTACCCGAGTGCTAAAAAAAGCTGTGAGTATTTGTGGGGAAGAGGCATTAATGCGGTTAGAGACTGTGATAGAGGCATTACGGCAGACTATCGCATAATGAATTAATCATTGAAGTATCATTAGTGTGTGTCGTGGGTTATGATAATAAGACTAGAATTACCATCTCATATCCCAATCGTTTCTCATATACGGCATGTTCGATTTTTAACTCCAATGGTAACAGGAGCCTCCTGTGGAGGTCGGAGGGAGGGGGGGGTTGGGATATCTGTGTGTGTCTAACTGGATCTCTCATGGATGGTAACATGAGACAGCCCATGGGGAGGCTGGACAGAGAGACTGTCTCTTTAAAGAACAAGAGGGAAACGACTAAAACAAGACAAAAAAGTACCCAGTAATATGTAATCATTGTAACTTACGACTGGTGGACGCTGCAGTTGTAGAAGACAAAGTCGACGCTGGCAAACTTCTTGCCCGTCTCCTTGGACTTCAGATAGAGCTTCACCACCCGCTTGTCACCTGCACCAAACATACACATGAAAATAAATATATTTAGAATAATACTTTTTGTTTAATCTTTACAGTTTTAGAGAAAAATTTAACCTAAATGAATTACCAAACAGCTCAAAAATACCTAACAGCTTAATTTAATCACAGGGAATAAATGTGATAAATTGGAAAACATTTATTCATCGACACGTCACATTCTTACATTCCACTTGTGTGACCTCAACAGATAACTCGCACACACACAAAGAAACACTGTAGCTTAGCAACACGGCGCTCTTGTCACACCCACAGTAGGGTGGCATTAAAAATAGCAGCACCAATCAGTGTTTGGATGCCAGAGCTGATGAGAACTCATAATGGGGCATAATGGGCTCAGTTGAAGAACTACTGAGATGTCGCTTTGAGGAAACTTAGAGCGCACTGTCTGACATGTTTTCGGTGCTTTGAGCGCGGATACCAAACAAGTTTTTATCAGTTGTGTCTTGACAGAATTGGACATGAAACAGGTGTGTAATCTCTGCAGCAAAAAAAAAAAAAAAAAAGATGCAGATATTTTTAAATACAACGATAAACCACACTGAAGTCGCTGCTTTGAAAAGATGCTAGGAGCATAACCAGTGTCTTTAGAAAGAAAAAAAATGAAACTGACAACAGTGCATAATGCATGATAATGGGAATTCAAAAACAGTTCTATTTTCAGGAGATAAATGTAGACTTGTGTTTGGGGCTTTGAGAGGGAACGGGTGAGTGTTATTGGTGGCGACAAGGTATTCTGAATATAGATGCACTAAACAAATCATCTGGTAGCATTAAAATTCTGTTCTAGCTTTCTCCAAATCTAACGTACAAAAAGAGCCCTGAGGAGGAGACGCATCGTGATAAACATACAGTATACAGTGCTATAGAAAGGGAAAGAGGGGGAGATGACATAAACGTAAAACGTGTCAAATGGAATACCATCATAAAAAGAGTTTATTACTAAATTCATCAAATATATATCACCCAAAAATCCCCGTATCCACACTCCGCCCGCCCGCCTGCTGCTACCACCCAGTGACCTCACTACCCCGATGACTTCATCATCCTTCCCGTCCCGACCTTTGTTCCTTGTGATCGGAATGATTTCCCGCACGGAGGGAGACATGCAGTAGATGTGTCCACCCTGGATGCGTCCCTCCGTCTCCACGTAGTCCTCGAAGGAGCAGTTGACCCCCGCTGACAGATCAGGCACGTTATGAGCCTGGAGGACCAGCTAGAAGAGGGAGAAGGAGAGGGACAATCGGTACAAGATCAATGGAAGGACATGGTGTACATGGATTGTTATAAGATATGACATGAGGGTTAATGGGTGTTGGGGAAGGGAGGTGGGCGGGGGGGTGGAGTGAAGCGTGGGTATGAGTATATGTGACAGCAGCAGGAATAAGGGAGGGTGAGTTCTTGTGTGCGTCAGTCGGAGCAGCTATTACAGCAAGGTTAATGTGTTCGTGTTAATGTGCAGAGAGAAAGTGTAATCAGTCAAACCTATGTGCTTACATTGAGGAGCTGCTGACAGAATGAGAGCTCTCATGCACATGCATACGCACGCTTAGAGATTTCCACGATATAGATGGCAAGACCGAGAAAAGCTAATTCCTAGTTAAAAGTAGGAATGTCACGAGAACCGATACTTCGGTACCAAGTTGATGCCAAAATGTTGAAAACGTGACCGTCAAGGCTCAAAACTAACGCCGTCCCGGGGACGATAGAAAATGTGTTTGGGACTCAGTAAACTCACTATTGACACGTCGAAGGGGGACGCACCCTATTTTTTTCCCTGATAATGCTACATTGTGAAGAACAAATCCATGTTGAAATTGATAGGATGAGAGCTAGTTAACGTTAGCTGTTAGCAGCCGGTAAGCAGCACAGTCCTGCATGGAGCTAACAGCCAACTTTAACTAGCTCTCGTCCTGCCAAATTCAACACAGGAGGCGCCATTATTATTACATTATGATGCGTTCAGGCTCTATTCAGTAGAAATGAGTATAGGGCAAAGGAAAATTGTAACGTCATCATGATGTGTTCAAAAGTAATCTTGTAAAATGTAAGATGTTTTCACAGCAATATAAATATAGAGAGGGAATTATGACTTTTTTAACTTCTTAGCAAAAAACAGTCTGCAAACAGTAATAAAGGAGTGGATGTTGAAGTAAATGGAATTTAATGTTTTATTTTATTTATTTTTTTTGCTGTGGTATCGGATTGGTACAGAGAATCAAAGAATTTCACTGGTATTGGTATCGATTACTACATTTCTGGTATTGTGACATCCCTATATAAATCTACACATGGAGTTATAGTTGAAACAGTTGCGTCCTTGGTGTAAACACGTGTGACTTTTAATTTTCACATTTCGCTTATTTGTGTACGTTTGGCAAACGTATACGTAGACATAGATGCATAAAGATAAGGATACGGCAAAAGGATGGTGCAGCAGACTTCTTTCTTACAGTCAGATTTTTAAGGAGCAGGTGGAAATGAATCACGGAGCCACTGTTAAATAAACTGGCAGCTTTTGTTTCAGACAACAGCACGCTTCATGAGCGGGTCTAAGCCCTTTTCAGAGGACACTGACCTTAAGTCACTGGGCTTTCATAACCTCATTCACTAAAGTTTATCCCTTTCTAGACTGATGATTTATTGTTTAAAACAGTAAAACTGTAATTTCCACCACAGTTGGGACTATAGAGAAGTGAAGACATACCTGGACTTCAGACATGGTGACAGAGATATTTCTCGGCTGGACGGTGAGCTCCACACACTGCCTCTGGTCGGAGGCAAACCTCTGAGGCTCTCCGGCTCGTTCACACCGGTCCTTGCGTGAGCAGCTGGGGAGGAGCGACAGCAAAAGAGGAGCAGAAAGAGAGGATGGAGGGAAGGAAAAGAAGATGGGGTGAGGAGAAATGGAAGGAAAGAACAGATGAGTGAGACAAGAAGTGAGGGGAGGAGAGAAGAGAAGAGAGGAAGAATATGAGCAACTGTTAAGCTAATATGACAATCATATTAAGATGACAAACATTCGCAGCCATCACCGTCACACAGAAATGGGAGCAATAACGGAAGACAAATAGGCTAATAGCTTCCCCCAGCCATTACAGTGGGCCTTTACATCATTACCTTATTGGCCCTGACATTTGTGCAAGAACCGCTAAGCTATACGAACATCTTTTCAGTTTACAGCCCCACCCGATTCAAACTTCTAGGGGAGATATACAGGCAATCATTAAAGTTCCCCCCGAACCGTAAAAATGATACAATTCCTACCAGCCGCATATCAATGGGGTCAGCAATTTCCCCTGCTTATTACGAGCCAACTGATCGTGCTAAAAATCAGCATACAGCCCCCGTATTGTAGCGGTTTTACTATTAGCTATTCATAATGCATTAGCTATCACTTCACCTTCGCGCTAACAACAACTGGTCCCGGTGGTGATGGGGAAAGTGCTGATGCGGCGCTCTGCGAGGCCTTAACAATAAGAGGGAGGCAGAAAAAACTGCTAACTGCCTCCTCTGAGCGGCAGCCCCCCCATACCCTCGTTTAGTTAGCCTTCACTCGAGCTCAGCAAGAAAAAGCTGTCGCCAACCACTCCCCCGGGAGTCACTAACTCTCACACACACACGCACGCACAAACGCGCGCTGTACAGGCATGAGTAGAGATGCACAAAGGTATGTACACGTTTTTCTCATTATGGACCTTCTACTGCTCCTCTGGTGTGTGACTGTGTGAATTCGTTTAAATGAAGTGTGCTCATTTGTCTAGAAAACACCTGCATGTGTGTGTGAGTGTGTGTGTTTGTGTGTGTGTGTGTATTCCCCGCTCAATCCCACTGCTGATTGAAACTACCACAGCTCTTTAATAAGATGTGGCTAAAAGCACCAGAGGGCGGAAACGAGGCTTATAAATAATTTGCCTGTTAATACAAATTTGCCTGCGAGGGGCCTCGGCCAGATTTGGCAACGCTGTCAGGTAAGAAATGAGCGAGCCGCGTTCAAGACACACAAGGCCAAAATGAGCCTAAACGGAAGGATATCGCTGGATCAAGTCCATCATGACTGTGTGTGTGTGTGTGCTAAAATGGAGAAACACAGGTGGTGTGTGTGTGCCTTGAGGAGAGACAGGTTGGTGATATGTTTTGTAAGTTTAATTAACACACAGAGAGAGAGATGGCTTTATGCCAAAATGCTTGAGGTGTTCCAACTGTGCTTTAACATCCCGTCACCTTTCAATAACTGTTCTTACGCTCTCACACACGCCCTCGAGTCAAAGGGAGGAAATGAAGAGATTACATTCAGATACAGTGTTACCATGTTTAACTACACATGTGAGTGACTAGATTTATTTTGTAAACCACAAACCTCCACTCTCGCTGTTACAAATCTAATCTTGAATAGTAATCTTAGAGCAAACATAAAACCTAGTCCGCAAACACTGGAGATGACTAATCCTTAATCTGTTGCCAAAAAATTCCCACGTTAAGTATTAAAAAGTACACGTGTAATGAGCCGTGTTTCCAACACACACACACACACACACACACACACACACACACACACACAAAAACAAGCTAAATACCACTAAGATGAATGGGAGTGTCAGTGATGCAGGCTGCCAAGCTGCGTTGTTATTTATGTGCTATTAACAGGTTTAGTCGGTTGACAGACTTCCACGGGATGAATGTATCTGTGCTGGCGGGGAGCTTTCAAGTTGCAGAAGTTAGATTTATTCTATGAATCATAATTATGTGACTAATTAAAAGGTGTTAGAGGCACTTTATTAAAAGTTATTACGAGATGTTATAAATAGCTCCTGAGGTCAACAGAGGCCACATTCAAAGCAGCAACTGGCTGTGTGCAGTGTTTAGGTTCTCTGTATGTGTCAGTCCGTGTAGATTTCACTGAGCAATTGGACAACTCTTCACCTTTCAGTTAAGTATTCCATTTATGTATTAAAACAAACATGTTTCATGTGTACGATCGATACTTTATGAAGAGTCAGCTATTTAAAGATGTAGCAGTTAATTTAACAGAACATCAACAATCCCATTTTAACGCGGCTCAGGAAGAGGAAGGGGGCTGAGGAACACTCATTTAGGGCGCTTTCACAAGCTAACATTTAGTCCTTTTAATCAAACTGGTGCGGTTCATTTGGGTGATTGTGGATGCAGTAATCGTACTCTGGTGCGGATCAAACAACCGCACGAGACCACTTGCGAAAGTTTGTCTGTGCGGGTATTTGTTGAGATGGACACAGGTAAACAACAGGTTAACATGAGCGGTAGAGGACGGACCTGGACATCTGGGTCAAAGTGAACAGACAGAATACGCTAAATAAAGTCACAGAAATAGTGACATTTATAAAGTAATTTGAGATAAACTGGAGGAGAAGGGATTCGTGCTCACAGTAGATCAGTGCCGAGTCAAAGTGAACAAACTTTGACAGCGATATTTCAAAGTCTGTGATTCCCTGCATAGAGGTGGCAGCTCTCAAGATGAAAAAGATAAATTTGCTCCTTCGTACACGCCCCTCATCAAATTATGTTTGTATTTGGTACGCTTTAATTTATGCACTGTAAAACCAAGCCAGACTAAATACAAAATGAACCAAAAGTATCAATTTCACTCTGATTGGGACTAGCCAAACAGACTTTGGCTTGTGAAAGCGCCCTGAGTGTTAAAGTTTCATGTTCTCTGTAAGATTCAGCAAGTTAAGCTTAAGTCTTTACAAGACATAATCAAATGTACAACTAATGCTACAACTGAAAAAAAAGGCTCAAAGGAAAGTAACTACAGACATCTTCACAGTTGTAGACGCCCACAAAAAGCCCCAAGGCCAGACCACAAATTTATCTACAGCCTCCATTCTCTACAAAAACTCTCAAAGGGAAAATGCACCCCACTGAGTCGAGATTGGCTCCTTTCAGCCCTAAAAGTGAAGGCAATTCATTATTTGTCCCAAGTGGGCAATTTGTGTTGTAGCCAGCATAAAAACACATAAAAACATACAATATAACATAAAAAAATAGAAAAATACAGCAGATGACATAGAGGAAGCACAGGCTTTAAGTGTCTACCGTAACCCCACAGGGGCTAGAAACAATATGGTAAACATTGAATATTATCAACATCACCATTATCAATAAATATACATCACCAACAACAGATCAAGACTCATCTCCGTAATGGACATCGGTATCACCTCACAAGGTCATCACTACAATAAATATTATAGAACCCATTTTCATTCACATATCTTGAGTTTTTCCTCGCCTCGTATCATCACTCTACCGTTAAAACTCATTGCATGACAACTTCCGAAAGATTGATTGCGTTAATGCGTTCAAGAAATTAGTTGCGTTAAAACAATTTTGCACTTAACGTGTAATTATTGGGTTAACTTAGACAGCCCTAATAAATATAATCCAAAAAAACTCTGTTAACGTGGAATATATCCAAAACCTGAGGACCAAACTGATGCCTCATCCTGTGTCAATAGAGTATATCTCATCACTGATCATCAATTCAAGCCTTGATACTGCCTTGAAGAGCACAACCTGGAATCTATTTTAGGGTGGATTTTAGAGGTGACAAAAGGCTCCTGAGCTTCATGTGTAACCATTCAGGTCAGTGCTTCCACTCCACACAACATGATCAGCTGACACGCAACTAAAAAAAAAAACACTTCTCTCACAATTATCTACTATACAATGCAACGGAAAGGTGCCAGGGTGAAGTGTGTTAATGTGTCAGCATGAGTGTGTGTGGTACTTACACATTGTGGAGGACACACCATCCACAGTGAGGGTCTCTGGAGCCCAGACACTCCCCGCAAGTGGTGTACTGCTCGCAGCTTTCCACGGGAACTCTCACCACCTAGAGAGACAGAGAGAGAGAGAGAGAGAGAGAGAGAGAGAGAGAGAGAGAGAGAGAGAGAGAGAGAGAGAGAGCAGGGAGGTGATGAAGAAATAATTAGTATCCTCGTTGTAATCAAACTCGTAAAATGAGCGGGATATTCGGCTGGATGGAGACGAGCATTTGACAGCTTACCAGACTGATTCAATTCAGCAAACCGTCAGAGTGTGTGTCTGTGTCTGTGTGTACGATGCTGAGATTGAAAGAGTCTGTGAGAAGTGTGTGTGTGTGTGTGTGTTCTGGTGAGCGATTCCAGTCCAGCGGTGTGTGACAGCCTCCAGTGAAGCGTGTACAGGAGAGGCTTCGCGGTGCATGCTGGGACACCTGACAGGTGGCCGTGGCAACATGTGCTGTGATTGACAGGTGACCTCAAAAACCAATGGGAGGCAGAGGAGCAGAAGGACAGACCCCCAGTGTGTGTGTGTGTGTGCGTGAGAGAGACAGTGGTGAGTGGATTAAAGTGTTTGTATAGAGCCTGTGCAAGACCTGGTGTGTGAATATGTGTGTGCGTGTGTGTGTGTGTGTGTGTGTGTCAGTCACAGCCATACTGGATGTTAGGAGCTTGGTGATAGGCTACAGATGTTGCCTTAGAAACAAGATCAAGTGTTCAAGTTAGCACTCCACTCCTGCAAAAGGTGATGACAGATGGTTCACAACATGGCCCCAATGGGTCTGAAAGTGTGTGTGCGTATTTTAAGATCTTCACGAGAGATGTGAGTGTGTTTTAAGTGTGTGACAGACAGATTGCTAGCATATGCGCACAATGGTAGTGTGCGACAAAGACGCAGGCGCGTGTGTGCGCACATGTGCTGGAAGTGTCAGCGCCACGTTCAGCTTTTCTTCACCAGCGGGCCCCAAGTTGATGAGTCGCTTGATCCTTGTTTCATGATTTGTGTATGTGTGTGTGTGTGTGTGTGCATGTGTGTGTGTGTATCAGATTGCCACAGACCAGCAGGCCAGTTTTAAATCATGCAGCAGAGAGAGGGTGAGCCGGCTGATCAGTAAGTAACAGCGTTTAACAACCCTACCCTTGGGTAACGCTATTACAGCGTGGACACACACACAGATTTAACCATGAGAACCCCGTCCAAGTGGTATTTGGGGACTAAAGTAGTGGTTGACCCAGTGGGGGATGACCTTTTTATGAGGTAAGGATGGGAGGGGAGACATGTATGGAGGGATGAGAGGACAAAAAAAACATATGGCAGAAAGAGAGCAGAGGCCTGAGGTAAGAGATAAAGCTGGATAGCTGCAGGACGGAAACCAGGCTGACAAAGGAACGCAGCGCTGAAATATTAAACTGCAGTCGGGATTCCTCAGTTAGCTTTAAGTTAGGGCTGTCATCAATTAAAGTCTTTAATCGCGATTGTCCATAGTTAATCACGATTAATCGTCAAGTATTTAATTCTCTTATGAACAAGGGAGTGGGAGAATATGCTTGCTTTATGCAAATGTATGTATATACTTATTTTTGAAAATCAATTAACACAAAACAATGACCAATATTGTCCAGAAACCCTCACAGTATGTAAAGGGGAGACTCGTGGGTACCAATTGAACCCATTTTCATTCAAATATTTTGAGGTCAGAGGTCAAGAGACCCCTTTAAAAATGGCCATACCAGCTTCTCCTCGCCAAAATGTAGCGCACGTTTGGAGCGTTATTTAGCTTCCTTCCTGACAAGCTAGTATAACATGGTTGGTACCAATAGATTCCCTAGGTTTAGGCTTAGGTGTAGTTTCATATGATGCCAGTATCTTCACTCTAAGCCTTAAAACTGAGCCCGCTACAACCTCCGAAATATCAATTGCGATAATGCGTTAAAGAAATTAGTGCCGTTAAAACAAATTTGCGTTAACGCATTATCGTGTTAACTTTGACAGCCCTACTTTAAGTACAAACACAGATACTGTATGAGATAGATGTGACGTGGTTGAACTCATTTATGCACTGAAATGCCTTGTATCTGACTGGCCTTGAGGCTTTTTGACGGAACAAGCAGAGAGCAGACAGACAAAAACACTTGACACTGTGTGCCACTAATCCCCCTTTTCCTTCTTTTACCCACTATATATTTCCATTCCTCTCTATGCTCCTTCTGCTTCTCTCTCTGCCCCACGATCTCCATCCTTCTCTGAGCATCTCATTCATTCACTCCGCAGACCCCTGTACAGTAGCTTTCTAGCTGGCCAGCTGCCCGGAGAGAGAAAGACGGATGAAATGATGCAAACGAGCGGAGAGACGGAGGTGGTCATCTCCTGGAAGTGCTGGCTGGCTGGATGGATGAATAGAGGGAAAGAGAGGTGTAATGGAAGACACACACGGGGCGAATCGGCGAGGACATTGTGCTGAGTAGATGGGATATGGTGGCAGACGGCCGCGATGTGTCATTGTCAGCACGAGTGTGAGTCTAGTTTTCATCTGAAAGGAGAGCTGAAAGAAGGATGGAACAAGGGATTTGGTGCGTCTTAGATAATAAAAGGATGACAGGGGGAAAAATGAGTGCGAATGAACGAGCAGATAATGGAAAAGTGGATGAGGGGGGAAATCAGCTACAGTTGAGGATATGTGATTGGACACCCCGGGAGAGAGAAATCATCACAGGGTGTCTTTCAAATAGTTTATGATTTAACAAAAAAATGGAGAGAAGGAGCAAGAATGGCCTGTTCTTCATATCATCACGGACGGGAACCGATTCCCCCCATCGTCTTCTCCATAAATCATTATGACTGTGATTAAGGACAATGGTCCACATAAATCATACTAACACTATGGGTCCTTGGTGAGCTAGCATAACCTTATCCCTGCCCTGTGTAATGATAGATACGGTCTATTGTTAACAATTGTTCCTGGACTAGTACAGGGCTCTATTCAGTGGGAGTGGCATGCAGCTGTTGATGTGGGAAGGGGGCTATGATGGTTGTTTTTCCCAGTGGGGATATAAAATGCTTTACTGGAGCCGGGAATGCTCTTGTATAACCGCATGTAGATCCGAAAAATGTGTGCCTGCGTGCGTTGGGAATACTGCTTACCCACAGGCACACACTCCCTCGCCGTCTCCCTCTTTCTGTCTCCCTGGACGGCTCTTTTAATGAAAGCCAATTCCCGACAGGGTGCCACATTACTCCTTTAAATGACCTTATAAACCAAGGCCGCCATCTCCTCTCTCTCTTGCCATCTCCTTATTTACAATAGCATCCGCCGTCGTAACTCAATTCTCCCTTCCTTCCCTCGCTCTCTCCTCTCCGTGTTGCCGGCCCTCTACCCGGACCATATCGCAATGCCATGACATCTCCTTTCTGCTATAAACTTTCCACCTTTCCTCTCCAATCTGTTTTTACAGAGCGCCATCACCTGCCTTTAAACGTCCGGCTAACAGGCTTTGCGACGGTCACCCCCAAAAACCCAGAGGACCAGTAAAGCTTTCAGCGCGGCTTTTCATTGGTTGTTAAATCTACAGACATAAAAGGATCAGCCTTGTTGCGGCTTCTTTTTTTTTTTTTAAACATTCAAACACAGGGAGAGTCTATACTGTGGTAGAGGAGAAAAGGAAGAGGAGGAGGGGGGCGTAACGGAGATGTCTACCAGAAGAGAGTCTCATCTATGGGTTACACTGTCTGGGAGCCAAGAGGAAGAAATCACTGTTTATTTTCAGTTATTTTTAGATATCTGCAAGAGACTCAGCATCATAAATTAGTAACACCAGTTCCTCCTTCAACAATCATTGCTGAACCGCTTGTGCTTAACCCTTAACCTCATATGGCTCTAATCCCAAAGTTCAGGGACAAATTTGGTTTCACTTGGGAGCGTCAATTTCAAGAAAGAGCCCACATTCACAGTCAGCTTTCCATATTTACATTTAAGAAAACTGCGTGTATTTGGGGGAAAGTCACATGTTCAGTTTAAAGAGAAAAATTCAAAGAAATCTCATAAACTTGTGGCTCTTTTATTGCTCCTTTCCTTTCATCCAAACCGTACTCTGTAATCTTAACTAGCTGTGGTTGAGCAGAAAAGAAAGTCAGAGAAAGAGTCCAATTTAAACTAAAAAATGGATTTAACTAGTAGCTGACAGAAGGAGCAGACAGCAAGGAGAGGAGGAGGAGGAAGAGGAGGAAGATGAGAAGAGGTTATCACCACCTGTCATCATCCCTCCATCGCCTCCTCTCTGTAAACTAACATTAACCACACCTGCATTATTTCAACAACCGTCAATCATCTTCCATCTTCAGTGAAAAGCCATGTGCATGAAAATAAAAACATCAATATCAACCAACATAGTAGAGCTGGCCGATAATTCAATATGATAATTTATTGTCTTTGAATGGAATCGTGATGAAATTAAATCATATATCCAGACAACGTGATACACAATTAAGTCGTCTAAATTGATAATAACAAGCACGTACTAACTCAAATTTCTCTCTCTGTAGAATATTTTGAGTGAATATGCGGTTTTGTTTTTACATCCCGCTTCACATTACTACTCAGTTCAATGAGATTCATAAATCTGTATATATGGAAAAAAATGTTTTCTATAATTTCACTTGAAATTGCTCTGTTCATTTTGCACTAAAGTTCTTAATTAAATGAGAAAATACTCTCCTATACTTTTCATTTATCAAGTGTTTAATTCACACGAAACTAGGCTTAACCATGTGATTATTTCAAATAGACTATTTATTAGGGCTGTCAATTGATTAAAATACTTCATTGTGATTAATCGCATGATTGTCCATAGTTAATCGCAATTAATCACAAATTAATCACCTATTTTTTATCTGTTCAAAATGTAAATTAAAAGGAGATTTGTTAAGTACTTCATTTTATCAACATGAGAGTGGGAAAATATGCTGCTTTATGCAAATGCCCGCTACAACCTAAAAATGGAATGGAATAACCAGAAAGCATGCTATATAGGGATATACTATATCGTTATCAAGATAAGAAAAGACCTTTATTGTGATAGAAGATTTTGACTATATCGCCCAGCTCTACAACACAGCCACTAAATGCCCCAGAACAACAGAGAAAAGGAAATAAAAAGACAGATGCGCTCATTTGTTAGTCTGCAGCTGTAGCTCTAAAATGTGTTGTCATTACTGTGCGGTGACTGTTATTCATATTGCCACCTTCTGCTTTGGCATCAGTGTGTCATTCCTACAATCGGTCTTTAGAAATGGGAGTTGTACCCAGCAGTGGTCCGGCTATCCCTTAGGCGTACTACATGTCTCTCAACAGGGTGTCCATGTAAGCGAGCTAGTTCTTCCAGTGCTGGGATACCTGCTCAGGGGGTGTTGTATCTAAGGCTGGGTTAGCATGTGTGCATTGACTGGATTGTAAGGGGCTTAGCAGATCAATGACTGGCTAGGAACTCGATGTGTTGACTGACTGGAGATAAGCAGCAAAGCAAACAGGACTCGGGGAGTCTGGCACTGAAGAGGAAGGCGAGGTGCCGAAGGACGGGTGACAAGAGGGAGGATGGGTAAAGGTTGTGTAGTAGGAGAAATGAAAAGTGAGAATCACATAGTTGTCCTCCATCGAAAAATCATCTGCTGTCACATTCAATCTGCTGACCGGTGTCCTAAAAACTAAATCACTGTTACACTGCAGAGATGTTACTGACAGATGTGGCCATTGTGGTCAACTCAAATTGTTTGCTGCAGACCTGTTTTAGTGAATTACGTCTTTATGTGTCACTGGAAGAAAATAGTGCCCGCTGTGATAGCTGTAATCTCTTGTTTTCTCTCTCCAAACTCACTCCCTGCAGTATTTTTTTCGCGCCCACTGCCCTTCCCGCCTCCCTCGTTTTATCTTTATCTCTCTCATATTGTGTTTTGTCTGCCGTTTCTCTCTCCCGATCAGCTCTCCTTCTCTTTCGCCTCTTTAATTTATCTTTTTTATCCTCTTTCTCCTGCGCTGGGCTCAATTATTCATCCGCTCCATTGTTTTTCCTCTTCTGAAATACTGTTTTGATCTCTTCCTCTATACTCCATCCCGGTGAAAACAAGAGGCAGATCAAACAGCTTATTTATTTGTCCTTTGTGTGTGCACACAACGTGAGTTCAAGGCCAATAAAGTTGACAACTCAAATTCCCTTTTCCTAGGAGACGACATTATATATACAGTACACAAACACACACACACAGGGTATACACCATACGACTGCACTGCAGCTGTAGGAGTGCTTTTTCACTGTATATGAGTGTTTGTAAGCACATTAAAACTAATATAGAAGCACCTTCAAATTAAATTGTAGAAAAAACTTTTGCAAAGCATTCACCTAACTACAGTTGTTCCGATACCAATACTAGTATCGGAAATGCGTCCAATACTGCCCAAAATGTGGTATCGGCGAGTACGTCAGTCTATGCACCGATCCGATACCATAATTTATTAACCCAGGAAAAAATCTATTTGTTTAACCGGAAATCTATTTTTCTTCCCCGCTCCAAAGACTGTGCTGTCGCCCTGGATGTATCATGGTTGCAGGATCTGGTGGTATCTAACTGTGAGGCTGCAGATTACAACTTCTCTTGTGCCAATCAATTAGTAGAGCTACGGTGGCCAATGCGAAAACATGAATGGCCCTCTCTAGAGACAGTTGCTGTAAGAGTAGAGTGCTTAGAGTTTGCATGTACGTGGGAAGTGAGTAGTGAAGCAAGAGAGAGAGAGAGAGAGAGAGAGCGGCGGCGACGGGAGAAAGTAACATTATCGACTCCGGCCCAAGCAGGAAAAGTTAACAGTGTTTGGTTTGTCCATTCTGGGCTACTGTAGAAACATGGCGGAGCAACATGGCGGACTCCGTGAAGAGGATCCGCTTCCTATGTAGATATAAACGCTCTCATTCTGAGGTGACGAAAACACAACGATTCTTATTTTCAGGTGATTATACACTAAGGAAAACATACTTAATATTATATTCCATTTCTGCCAATAGATCCCCCCAATTGTTACACATAGGTCCTTAAAGAAACTAAAGAATTTGTCTCTTTTTCTAACAAAAGTAGAAAGAATAACAAAGTGTGAAATAAGAAGTGCAACAGTTAGGACTGAGGCTACACAAACAAAATCAAGAGAAAACCCAGAGTGACTAAAAAAGACAAACAAAACTTTGAAAAAGAAAGATGTGAGACCTCATCACTCATCACATGGACATCCCCATTAACTCTTCCAAAGAGAGCTAATCTAAACTATAGGTCAATACACTTTCTCACCCTTTGTGTAGCCATTTGTCCATAATACTCATGAGAGAGAGAGAGAGCCTGATAGAAAGAGAGAAGAGAGAGAAATGAGAGAGCAAAAGAGGAAAACTGAGACAGAGACGGAAGACGAGGTGGAGATTGAAAAAACACAGAAAACAAAGAATGGGAACAAAGAGACTGTAGAGAGAGAAAGAGAGGAAGAGGTAAATGTGAGCAGCTAAGGTAGACAGGCCTAGGGGTCTTCTAATTAAGTGAGGATGGGAGAGGCCGGCGGCCTGGTAAATGACTCTGTCACTTTAGTAAATGGACTTGGTGAGGAGTGAGGAGCCACACAGCTGGCATTTCCATTAGCACTGCCAGGCGACCCACCACCATATACACAGACAAGAGAGAAGCAGAGGAGAGAAAGAGGACAAATGCTGCTTTCCTTTATTTGCTCTCGCAGGAGTCGCCGTGTGGAAGTCATGCCTCGTAGGTGTATGGGCGGATTGTGATTGTGGAGAGAACTGAGCCGAACAAACAAAATCGGTGTGATTGACTTTGTGCTAATATGTATGCTGTCATTCAAAGTTACTGGCAGCGAGTTTTACAGGAGCTTTGGAAATATTACGAGTAATATTGAAGAGTAAATTGCAAATCAAGGAGAATTGGTTGAAACATCGGCTGATGTTGCCATATCTCTTGATTGCACCAAAGGAAGAAAAAACTAATGCATACAAGCATGATTCATTTGGGAGACAAATAATTGACTTGGGCCTTATGGTTGTTATTAAAAGTGTGAAAACAACTAATCAATAAGGCAAAAAAATAAAGAGGTAGTCAAGCAATTAAGTATTGCAGAATGGTTAAAACTGATGCAGCCGCGGAAGAACAGTCCTGATTTTTAGTCTCTATTATGGATCAAGCGTTTAACATGCTGGATCCTACATTCCTCATAATGCAACTTAACAGCATCTTGCATCTTTAGACTCTCCTTGCCTGGTAAATGGCAGTCTTTCAAGTTTCATGCTTCCAGTTTGTAACGCAGGCTTTCTATAAGAAAAGGTAAGTCTCCGAGCCCGAGAAAAGAAAACCCTTAAGACATCATCGGGGTTATTATCTCATATTTCACAAAGTCTAGAAAATAAGAGTCAAAGAAGACCTTACACACCTGTTTTCATAGGCTTACTGCGAGTAAACTGATCTTCATGCCGCTTTAATCTTCAACAATTTTGATAATTGATTAATCGCTTAAATCATTTATAAAGGAAAAACGGCATTTAGGGCTGCAACTAACCATTATTTTCATTGTCGATTGATCTGCTGATTATTTCCTAGATTAATCGATTAGTTCTTCGGTCTATATAATGTTAGAAAATGGCGGAAAAAAAATTTATATCAGTGTTTCTCAAAGCCCCAAATGACGTCCTCGAATGTCTTGTTTTCTCCACAACTCAAAGATATTCAGCTAACTGCCATAGCGGAGTAAAGAAACCAGAAAATATTCACATTTAAGAAGCTGGAATCTGAGAATTGTCTTTCTTAAAAGATTACTCAATCAAAATAGTTGGCGATTCATTTAATAGTTGACAACTAATCAACTAATAGTTGCAGCTCTACAAACATTTGCCTGTTTCAGCTTCTAAAATGTGAGCATTTGCTGCCAAACTGAATCTCTTTCTGTATTTTTTACACTGTCGGTTGAACAAAACAAGGACTTCTAGAAATTTGTGGACGTTTGATGGACGTTTTTCGACAAAAGATTCATTGAAAAAAATTGGAACAAATGAATAAATAATGAAAACAATAATTAGTTATTATGCGTAAATGTCATTCCAACTGTAGTTATCAGTATCATGTTCATTCTTTTTGTGATTTCTAACTGGAAGAATAATTTGCCATTCTGCTCTTCCGCTCCCCGTTGGATCCTTCATAACTGGGTCTGACGAGGCCCTGCTGTGCATGAATTTGAAAAAGAAAATTTGACTTGAATTCAAAACAATTCCCTGTGCTGTCATGCATGAGCGACACTTCATTGTTCTACCAAGTGTGGCTTGGCGGTTAAGGCACGGGACCGAATAGAGCGATGTGCCATTCGGAGCGGCTCGGTGGGTCACGCCAGCTTTTGATTGGCCTCATCCAACGACAATCAGCCGAAGCCACGTCTTTCCGCCCCAATCACTGTCGAGCAACAGGAGGACCGATTGTGCAGCCAATTGATAGTGATTGAGAAGAAAGGGAGAGGAGGGGGAGATGGAGGGAGAGAGAAACCATTAACCTCCCTATCCATCTCGCCCTCTATTCTAACCCTATCAGTCTGCTCTATCACGCCATCCTCTGGGAAAAGACGGCGGAGTAAAACAGAGAGAGATGAGAGGAAGACAGAGCTATCTAGTGACAGCTAGACTTCCATTAGGACTGATAGCATCACGCCAAAGACAAGTGTCTGAGCACACTTTTCTGATGGGGCATGCACACTTTCAATCAAGTGGTTTTTTTTTTAAAAGGGAAAAACCACAAGAGAGAATGATACGACAGGAAAGAGGGGAGTGAGAGAAAAGGCAGGAAACACAATTAAGAGAAAGAGAGTGAGAGAAGTGAAGTTTGAGATATTAAGAGACATGGAAACCATCCCTCTCTGGCTAATGATGGGATCTTGGTCAGTCTTCTCACATATCTGCACTGTTAGAAGGAATTAACACCACTTTTCTCTTCTCTTCAGTAAGGAGGAGAGCAGGCCTACAATTAACAATTATTCTTAATATTGATTCATCTGCAGATTATTTTCAATTGTCTCACTACTCTTACGGCCGGGACACATAGAGTTTGCCTTTCATAATGGTCATTTGTATTTCATTATAATTATTCATTTATATTTATTTTAGACAGAAAAAGGTTAAGAAGCGTGTGCTCATTTGTTATAATAAAAACCTGTTGAAAGCTGGTACTTCATTCATTCATGGAGTCATGCAAGTCACTGCATTTTCTACAACACTGTTCTGCAACTATTTCAAAATAAAAGCCTTTTGTTAACAAATCAAGGAATTCTGTCCTCAGAAAAAAAAATGCTACAGGGCTTTTATTTTGAAATGGAAACAGGAATAAAAAATAAATTTGAACTTTTTTTCATGTCTGTGACATATTCTACTGATGTCTAGACATTGAAACTGTAGTAATGTTGCTGGTATGATGTCACGCTGTGAAACATATGCAGGATGTGGAAGAAATAGGCGAGACCTTGAATCTCTTCAGACACGCGTGCTGTGTGGCTGCACTAACCTGTTAACATGGACGGCAAAATAAAAAGCAAGAGGTTCCGTGACGGACACGCGCTACCCACGTTCCCAGTGTGCCCCAGCCGTTACAAATGTGACTATTTTTATACACACAGTACAGACATTTACCGTTACAAGGTCTATAAATGTGGACATCTACATACGTGATATGTGAGCGTGCACTAATGCGTGATTAACAGTATTGTGTGTGTTGTGTATGAGTGTGTGTGTTCAGTCCTGTGCTGACGAAGGTGATATAATGGTTTGAACTCTTGTAATTGAGTGCCATATACCTACACGGCTACACCGCCACCCACGCCACCGCTTCTCCCTTCTAGTCACCGTACCCCCCCGTCTACGCCTCGCTGCACCAGGTCTATTAACATTTACATAACAATGACCACCTCCTTGCTCAAAGTCTGTGTGTGCATGGGCAGTCCTGATGTGTCAGTGGTTGGTGTGTGTGTGTGTGTGTGTGTGTGTGCGTAGGACATGCAAGTACTCATTCAAGCTTTACACTGTCAAGCCAGTGAGTGGGAAAGGTGAAGCTGGAGTCGTGCTCATAAATCTAAATGAACAGGTCGGACGTTTAGTGGGCTGAACCAAACTGAGGAAAATAAATATTTTTTTAAAAAATGGTGGGGAAAATTTCCTCCTCCATCTGTTCGAGCATTTAAAGCAAATCACATTTCCTGCGTTGCTCCACGTACGATCGGAGTGATAAAACAAAAGTGTCAGCCAACAATCGCTGATGTTTAAACGCTGCATTACGCACTTGTTAACTTCCTCAGTCAGCCGGCGTTTGATGAATTATGGAAAATTAATCTTTGAGCTGCTTAGAACTGACTGATTAGCTGTATCCAGTTCACTAAAATGTCAGCCTTGATTGATACAACCAGCTGCTTATTATGTGTGTTGATGTCAGTCTGTGCTAATGTGCTTGCTAACGAGATTGGCAGCGAACCAGTAATATGTGAATGTAAACAGATCGACACACACACACACACACACGCACACAGACACACACACACATAGAGAGTGGATTGATGTCTGACGAAACCCTATGGGTAAGATATTACTTGATGAGGCCTTGTTGAGAGAGCCAACAGCACAATGCGGACCATTGTTTGCTATTGTAGGGACTCAAACCAACATCTTGTGAATGGCACGAGAACTTTGTGTGTGTGCATGAATACAGATTCCTTGGAGGGATGAGAGCCTCGGTGAAATGTGGAGTGGGAAATCTCTTTCAGAGGCTGAATGGAAAGTCAGACAATGGTGTTAGCCCACACACACACACGCGAATACTGTATATGTTTGTATGCTGAGTGTGTGTGATTCAAAGACATGCAGATGTGGGTGAGTCAACGAACGAGCACATGAACCATCGCTAGTACAAAATGCGATTGAGACATACATGCTTTTATGTGCTCGCACCCTCGCAAACACACACATGCTTGACACTTGAACAAAGGTTGTCTCATGCATACACATAATACATAATTTCCCCTCCACTTTATCAAGCCCTCCAAGTCCTTCTCGTCTGTTTCCAGGACGCCCGTTCCGAACACGGTCTCCCTTCTCACACCGGGGGAGATGAATATTCATGCTTTCGGCAATTAGTCGGCACCGCACTCCACGCCGCTATCATATGCATGGCTGCCATCAAAGACGCGTTGTCCGTATGCGTGTGTGTGACACTGCGAGGTTGAGTACGTGTACAAAGACAGGAAGAATGGCAGCTGGGGCATCAAATTCAGTCGGAGCTTTCTACCTTTTTTTTTTGGCTATGAAACAGAAAAATTAAATGATTTTATGATGGGAAGTCTTGACTGAGCCAAGACACCATGTGATGATTTCCCACAGTGGCAGTTTTTTGCACAGAAGAGAGGTGCTTGAAAAAGTTAGTGTTGAGTCAAAGAGTGACATTGTTCTTCGTGAAGCAGCTTTCACAACTCTAGCTAACAGGCGGCACTTAAACGAAGTTGCTAATCTGAGAGCAAGTATTTCCTTATTTACTCCAACAATAACACAGTTTTGAGAGATGACTAGTGTGTGCGTGTGTGTGGTTGTGTGTATACAGCCTGAGGGTGAGTGAATGGATCCTTATCGATAAAGCAGGGCTCAACAATAAGGCTTGCCCGCTTGCCAAGTAAAATGCCACGTGGGGCTCGTAAATCTAGCAAAAAAGAATCAAACACATTGGGTTTCTTTCCAGAGCTGATGATGGAAGTAGATGAGGAGTGAGTATTTTCATATACTGTATTGCTGTTTTACCACTGTACGGCACTTTGGTTTTAAATGTGCTCTATAAATAAACAAAATTTGAAACTTTCATCATTCGCGAGAAAATGGCAGCGGGTAAAGACAATGAGCTGAAGTGCAAGTCAATTATCCTGTAAACAGGAGTTTAGCTGGGTGGCGTTAGCGAGGATGTGGCCGAAACTCCAACTATGTATTGCGCAGTTTGCTACAAGTTTAAGAGCAAGGCGGATAAAAAAAATGACAATTAACTCTAGTCTTTGTTGTTATTTGATAACCACTAATAAATAAAACAATTTGTATAAGGGGAAAGTAAAAATTCACTTCGAACAAGTAGATTTCTGACCCACTGATTTCTAAAAATGTCAGCTGGTGCAGACTTTTTCCTGTTTGCTCACACACACATAGAGAAAGTCAAATGTGCAAATGTGATAAACACATACAACGAGCACACAATAACAGACAAACTATAATGCAGCATCTGCTGCAGTTCCTGAAATAACATACCGTCTCATGAAATGCACACACGCATAAACTCACACACACAGCAGGCCGTCCTCTCCTGCTGTCATATCCTCCATTGATAATAATGACAGTGATGAATATAGCTGGAACAGAGCGAGTCATAAATCACCGGGCCTCGCCCCTAACTCTGACTCACCGCGCCGGGCCTTCATGTGTGTCTGTGTGTGTGTGTGTGTGTGAGTGTGTGTGAGTGAGTGAGTGAAGAAGGGGGGGCGAGAGAAGGGAGGACTTGTCGTGGTGCTACGCATCAGTGGATATGTCCAGTGACACCTTAATGTGCTTGGCTTGTCTGAGGAACCCCCGCAGGCAACCAGCTACACACACACACACACACACACACACACACACAGATGTCTACTCGCAGGATGAGAGCAGGGCTGAGTGTATCTATTTCATGAGAATATGGGGGAAAGGGGAGCATGGTTGCATTCCTCATGCAAGCTTGCTAGTGTGTTTTTGTGTATGTAAGTGTGTGTGTGTGTGTACTACAGTAGCACCCTGCTCCATCTCAAAACCAGCCTCCTACCGCCATCAATTCCACAATTTTCCACCTCTGCCTCCTTTAAGAAAAAGACCAAGTGTTTGTGAGTGTGTGAGAGAGAGAAAGGGGAGAAAAGAAGGGGCGCAGCAGCGATGGTGAGAGATCATTAAAAACATGGGAATGGGATCAGGAGAAGGCAGTTGAGAGGGGAGGACTCAATTTGGGCTTAGATGGAAACATGGGAGTTTGTGTGAGTGTGTGTGGCAGTCGAGGCATGGATTTATAAAAGTAGGGATGGGGGAGGCATAGCGGGATAGATGGAGGGCAGAGGGATAAAGATGAGGGTAGGACGGAGGGCGAGAGAAGGGAATTGCCCCCTCTAGTCATTAGTGCTGGAAAGGGGGTTTAGCTAGGAGGTCTGGCAACCGCAGCCCCCCATTCTGCTTAACCCGAGCCTGCTAACCATTAATGGGGATCAAACACACAGCGAGATGAAGGTGTGTGTGTGAGAGAGAGAGAGAGTGTGTGTGTGAACATGATGGGGGGAGTTCTGAAGAGAAGGGCATGATGGGAGGTGGAGGGAGACAGAACAACCTTGAGTGTAAATGGTTGTACGGATGTGTGTGTGTGTGTGTGTGTGTGTGTGTACATGAAGCGTGTGAGCCTGAGTGTGTTCTTGTCTAGTACGAGTGTCTATAAGTAAAAATGTGTATGTGTGTGTGTCCCACATGCCCTTAGCTGCTCTAGCTGCCAAGATAAAGTGGAGCAGGCCACCAAGTCACAAAGACACTCAACACACAAAAACTAACACCAACTGTGTATACCTCCACCTTCGTCTCCACATATTGGCTAGTGTGTACTCCGCCGCCTGAAATCTACAGAGTGCATCACATTAGCAGTCTTCAAAACTCACAATTGCATCATAAAATATGCCAGCGGCAAATCTAACTAATTTAAGAACGTGACATGTGTACTGACAACACAAAGCCATTGCTAGCAGTTAATGCTACTTCCAATTGTCCCCCTAACTCCTCCCGATTACTGAAGCCATGTGCTGATTTATCTCCAGGGACAAACGCCCATACAGTTTTGGATTTTAGTTTTTGTAGTGTAACTGAAACTCGGGTATTATATTGGTACTCACATTGAGCAATTTCAAACAATACCAAGCCCCCTTTGCAACAGTAGTTTACTTGGAATACAAAGAGTGTATCGCAGATTACCAATATCATTAATGCAGCTCCAGTCATAGACCACTGGAAATAGGAAAAAGGGACAGAAGATTTCCTTTTCATGGCCAGACTTTGGGCTCGCCTAGCCTCAAACAACCTTTCACAAAACAGACACATATCTCAACCTTTTTAATCAGACAATCTTTCCCCAAAGCCCGTTTTAGATCTATTAAATACAGACATATTCGCATCATGTACAACCCCACTTTACTTTCTCTCCCCCCCCTCCCTCCATCTCTGCTTCCTTCACTCACCACACTAATGAGACAGAAAAACAAGGGGAGCAGCTGGGCCTGGGGAGCAACAGAGATGCGACACGCTCTCCTCCTCCTCCTCCTCCTCCTCCCCCATCTCCCCCCTTCTCCTTCCTCCCCCCTCCCGAACTCACCATCAAAGTAGACACAACTCTCGCCAGTGGTGGGGCTGGTAATGACCGCGGGCACACACACACACTCACACCACATGTGACCTATAACACTCGCTGTATGTCAGTGTGTGTGTGTATTAACGTCTTGATTATTAGTGAACCGTCATGGTGGTAGTGTGTGTAGCTGGTGTGTGTTGCGGTGTAATTACATCCAGTGGGGATGAGTTGTGTTGTGATTGTACACTGGGTAGGAGGGTTAACATATACAGGAACTAATGGCTAATGGGGGTGAGGTTTGCACTGAACAGTTTGTACTAGACTGCTGTGGTGGAAATGACCGTCGCAACATGCAATACAACACGATTGCATGTGTGAATGTGTGTGCGTGTCGAGCTTGTGGGTCCGCCCCGAATGAAATATGTAACAGGAGCCATATGTGTTAACAAGGCATTGTTAGCTCTGTACCTGTGGTAACTGCCGTATTGAGGCATGCTGGCTATGGAGGCTAATGATGGCTACATACATACATACACCCATCATTACAGCAACCATACTGGGTGTGTTCACCACATGTAAGAATTTCGTAAATCCATGTGACATGTTATGTGGTCACTCTCGGTTCCCGTGTCACAGCTGCACACAAACGTGTATTCTGTGTGGAGTTTAAGTGTGCATGTGTTTCTGAATATGTGCATATTTTTGGTGTGTGCATCTCCAACACTGAACTCACCTGTTTGTCAGTCAGCGTGTAGATGTGCTGCAGGTCCGGGCTGAACAGCATGTCTCTCAGTAAGGGACTGCCTCCCTCGCTCACAGTCACCTTCTCGTAGAGCACCGCCGGACGGTTGGGACTCACAGAGTTCACCAAGATCTACAGAGAAACACGAAAGGAGAACAGTTAGAGAAAGACTCACATAAATACTGTAATCAAGATTCATATAAAACTCTTATAAAAGTAGGGCTGTGCAATTAATTGAACTTCAATTCCAATTACGTCACACCCTCCCCTTGCAATATCCAACAAACGTATCTCACATTGCACGTTTTCTCAAGTTGAAACACACTGACCGTGTATGTTGCCCTCCAGCTGGGGCTATAGACTGCATTTGCTTCAGCAGTAACAGGTGGTTATTATTATAATGTGGAAGGCAGTGTGAAATTATCAAAACTTTGGAGATAAGTTGAAAGCGCCTGCTTTACAGGCCCATCTGAACGGCTTAATTGAAAGGCTGCGTTAATAGCCGTATTGAATATCGTATCATTATTGTGAACACAGACATGATTACAGGGGTGTATGCACAGACAGGAACATTATTGACTGGATAATGATGTTATTACACCTGCAGAAAAAAACCCCAGCTCTATTCACCACCTGGGAGGAAGGAACTAATGGAAACACTTTGAAAACTGAAATAATGACAAAAAGTGGTGTGTGTATGAAAACACTGCGGCCCTGTATGAAGCCCAGAGAGGATAACAGCGAGACGCTATCTGTGGATTTCAATGGAAACGTAATCATCCGCCATCACCTGTAGACAAATGTAACTATTGAACTCGCAGTGCGAGCGAGCAGGCGCGTACACACACACACATACATATGCGCGGACGCTGAAATTTTCTTTGTGAGCTTTGGCGAATAATTTGCCCAGATATGGAAAGTAATGGTGCAGATACAAGATAGGAGATTGGCTGGCTGGGGGATGGCTGTGAGCCAAAGTCATCCCGGCAGCAAATGAAAAGCGCAGAGCGACGGGTTGGGGTGGGGGGGGGTTGCAAGTATCAGCTCTCCATTACTGAGCTTTGTCGACTCGCGCCGCTATCAGCCCACAGTGACAAGGAAGGGACAGCAGGCAATGACTAGCTGGAAAATGATACTGAACACACACACACGCACACACACACATACACACACACATACATACATGCAGACAAATAGGTTCACACGCTGATAGATGAAAAATGATAAGATGAAAACAGACACACACACACACACACACACACACAGACGATGATAGATATACATACGCTAATATGTGTTTTGATAGATATGTACATGCACACGCACAGAAACAGGTTTGCAGGGGTGGACGCCGGGCGCACACACACACACACACACTTTGCGATGAAAGAATTTATTTACAATCTCACCAAAAGAAACCAGGGGCAACAATCCCATTATCTCTCCCTGCCTGTGTGTGTGTGTGTGTGTGTGTGTGCCAGAGAGAGAGCGAGAGAGGCCAAGACAGATAGAGAGAGAAAGAGCTCATAAGGCTGTGATGAAGCACTGGAGAAGAGAGGAAATATGGATGTTATTATCTAGATAATGGGCCCGTAAACAAAGGATACATTTCATTCACGGATGGCTCGCATCTCAATGAGCGGGCACACACACACACACACACACACACACACACACATACCAGCACACATAGCAACATACTGTAGTTTTAAACACAGACAACCGGAATGAGAATAAATTGCTGGCTGACACACACAAAGGTGTAAGAACAGTTTTTTTTATTTTGTGGGCTCCCGGCATCATTTTCTCCCTCTCTCTTTCACACAAAAAAAGGATATTCCAGTTGGCAGCCACATCTATCTCTGGAGAGTCCAGTTCACTGGCTAATGACCAGTCCCCCCAGCCCAGACTGGTTTTGCACACACACAGCAATACAGAGAATAAAAGTCTGTCTTTCCTATCTTCTGTTTGCATCCATCTGCTTGTCTCTCTGTGCATCTTCCAGCCTGCAAAATCCCAAGTGTCCAAACGACTGTCTCTCCATAGTTTACCTCACTTTGTCCATGACTGATTCCAGCATCGCTTGGCGTTCGTTGCACACGTCACTTTTTTTTCCCTCCTGTGTTTGTTTCACTCTTCATTCTCCTCCCTACCCTTTCTCTGAGGATGCAGTTCATATGCAGTGCTAACATGTTCTTTTTTAAATGTGTGAGGAAGAGTGAGAAAGGTGAGAAGAAAGAGAGGAAACGGAGGAGTGGGCGAGTGAGAGTGGGTGACGTGCGAAAACAACAGGTAATAAATCGTCTCAAATCAATTTATTCCACGGGCGCTGCAGCCAAGACTGGCCAGAGAGAATATGGAAACCAGGGAGAGAACAAAGGACCATGGGATATATAAACTGAACAGATGGATGGATGGATAGATGGATGGATGGATGGGAAACATTTGTCTAATTGAATCACTATGAGCTACTGTGCCGGGGAAACAAGCACTAGAATCTAATAATCAGGTTAACCAGGAGGAGCTGTACGTTTAGGAGGGTTAAGAGCTTCCTCTAGACATGTACACATACGTGTGTACAGTCACGTATGTGGGCATGTAAGCTTGCATGCCTGCACATATGTCTATCTGTTTTCACATTCATCTACACAAATCTGTATGATTTCACACATGTATGTTTACATGCATGCACAGCTCTATGTGAATATGCATGAATGTGTTCTGAACTAAGTCAAGAAATCAATGTGGTAGTCAGTGATGATCGGAGACACTGCTGCTGCTGTCTCCTCCGTATCGCTTAGCTTTCCGTTAAGTGGTTGATGGATGGATTCATAGAATGATGCTGTGCTTGTGTTTTTCAGGAAAAGCCCATCTCTACTCTCTTGTCAACATGCATAATGTAACATTAACAGACTTTAAACACATTAGGGGCGCTGTCTTAAGTGAGGACGTAGAGAAGCACCGAGAAAGGTTCGGAGAGGACGAAGACAAAGCGCAGTGTTTAAGAGTAGAGAGTAATGAGGAGCGAAAGCCACGTGAAAAGAATAGCAGATGAATAATAATAACAGTGGGAAATACTACAGTCTCTGTTGTAAAGCGCCAAACCTGGCTTTTCATAACTGCTACTCCGAGATCCTCCATGACCTACAAGTGCTATTTCTTCCTGGATGTTGTCTGCCAGCTCAACAAAACAGAAAATAAAAAGAGATGAAGTAATAATAACTTGTGATTTCCGCTACAACTGTGCTCTCTGGAGAGAAGTGGCCCAACAATGTTGAAAACAGCTGAAATCTGATATCTAACGCGGTAAATGAGTGAAACAAGTTGTAGTATATAACTTGTAGTGTCCCATTTTTAACATTCCCCAACATCCCCAGGGATTTTATCACCATCCCTGACTTTCCCCATCTGCCTCATGCCTCTTGATATTCATAAACCTTGCATAATTCCTGTATTAGAAAAAAAGATTGCAAATAAAATCAACACTGCTCCATCTAGTGTTGTCACGATTCCAAAATTACTACTTCGATACGATGCCCTGCCTAAATATCCTGATACCGATACAGAAACGATACCACGGCAAAACTCTAAAACATCAGGAAAGTCATGGAATAATAGATTTTATGTGATTAATTTGATGGTAAACTGTATATTTGTATCCAGATATCACTTATTAAACAGCGCCCAGTCCTAATTTTGTCCACTAAAGCAGAGTGCTGCACATAAACACTGACCCGCTGTTGCACATCGATGCATCTCATAGGAAATAGCCTAGAACCTTCATTCTTAAAGTAACACTATTAATAAAATTGGGTATTGTACCGTTTTTAACGGCAGGGTATTGCGATACCTTTCTAGTATTGGTGTACCACCAACACTAACACCATCACCACACTGAAACTACCATCCTCCTCCTCCTTTTTTATCTGTTCGCTGTGCATTAACACCTCCCTAAACCCGCCGATCCACCCAAAATCCCCTAATGCCGAGTTTTATCTGTGCCAAGCAGGCCTGGTTAGCTCTGATAGACACACGGGATGGCTAGGTGGTGATAGGGAGCGAAGCTGGCGGTACGAGGGTGAGAGAGCCGGGCGATAAGACGGTGACGCGTCAATGAGAATGATGCCTGTCATAGCCGCAAGTGACAACTGATGGAGCTTGTGTACATGAAAGTGAGAGACGGAGATTGTCAATTGTGTGTCCTCTATTGCACGGTTGGGAAGAAAAGGAGGAAAGGAACAAAAAAGGGGGGAAAGTGGGAAGAACTGGAGGAGCTACAGAAGGATGGAAGAGTAGAAGAAGAAACTTATTGTATAAAAAAACTTCAAATAAAAGGATGGAAGGAAAATAGAGAAAAGAGAAGAAAAGGAGAAACTTCAAAGACTCCAAGGAAATGAATTAGCAGCTCGTAGAACGGAACCAAATGAAATGGTCCAGGTGTTCCCATGTCTGACTGCGAGCCATAACACACCAGCATGAGCATATAGCTCCAGTAATGGCTCTGACATTTCAAAGCAGATTTGGAGATGTGCGTGAACACAATACTTGGCTCGCTCATAGCATGTAAGAACACACACACACACACACACACACAAACACATACAAGCACACATACGCTACCTTTATTGAGGGGTAAATTGGACATAAGGTCTACCCGTGCATAATGGTAGCAGGCCCCACATTCCTGACTTTGATGTGGAGGGGGCCCCTGTGTGCATGAGTGTGTGTATGTGTGTGTGTTTAGGGGGCCCTATTGAACTGGGGAATTCAGCGTGGCCCTCTCCAGAACAAAAGGAAATGAAGAAAAGCAGCAAGAGGGTCATGAACAGAGGAGAGGAAAGTGTCCGGGTCCTCCAGTCATTGGACTGTGGGAAGGAGTGATGAAGAGGGTGAAGGAGTGAACAACAGATGACGATACTTTGTATTAGTGGACTCTAGTGCCTGGGTGATCTTGTATATTGTAATATACCACTTGGCTGTGCTGAGCTGGGCCTTACGGTTGTTAATGCTACCAATTTTTCATGTTTAAATCAGTGATATACAGTCATTAATTTGTATCTAGGAGGCACCTACCAGCCCCTTACAAGATGTGATCCTTTCTGTGATTTATCCCCCCCTTTTTTTGCTGTTAAATATCATGTGACCCTACAGCGTGGGATAATTTCACACAGCCAAATAAACTCATACAACAGTCCCACACATCATATTGTGCTCAGTGGAGAGACTACCCTCTGACAACTCCATGTAAACGTCTCCGGTATCCTCTGTGTCCCTCTTAAAGCTGTGTTTTCTATCTGCAGCAGGGGCGTTCAGATAAAGGGCTGAAATCACTCACTTCCTATCGCAACGGTGAGCTTGGCAGAACTTGAGCGCAGCAGGACACAAAACAAATCCATCAATTGTTCCTCGAAACGGCAAGATGTTGCCATTAGAAACATCAGAAAACATACATTTTCCCTATCGCTGAGTGTGTGTGTGTGTGTTTTCAGTTCCTAGCAGTAATTCAAGAGGACAGGGCCACTAGCACTGAGCACTTGAGCCTGTGCTTTCAAACACACACATGTGCAGGTACAGCAAGTGGGTACTAGTACACTCATTCTCTGTGATACTGCTGCAGTGCATTGTTAGTGAGAGGAGAGCATCCCCTGGTTATATGAATTTATTTTTTGATGGAATAAGTTGTTTTATCTAGCACAAAGAGACTCTCTTTTAGTCCCATAGCTCCAAGGTTGTGTGTGTGCGTGTCTGGGTGAGTTAGAAGCTGGGAGCAGATGGAGCATCACACATGAGTGAGTGATCGCCCCGATATATCTATGAGACAAATCCCCCAGCACCACCATCACCATCACCATCACCATCACACACACAGTATATACAGCCGGCCACATAGAAGAGCTCAGAGTAAACCTATACCATATGTGGGTCAGACAGCCTTTCCTTCAACAGCACCAAGACAGACAAAGAGCTATGGTGACAATGATGGAGGAGGCGTGCACTCAAACACATATATATACAGACACAGTCAGAGGAATGTCAGTGTGGCTGCTATCAAAACACAGCGTGTGTCTGGAGCGGGTTATTTTAAGGTCTGGGACGGAGAGCAGATGCGATCATAAATTTCGCTCTCTTTTATTTTAGTTTAAACGGCCTTTATTGGTGTGATAGTTGATGGTGTTTGTGTTTTTTTGAGAGGGTGTGCATAGATGGAAGCCCTGCTATGGTGAGAAGCTTCTTAAAGGGATAGTTTGTATTTAGAATATTTTTGCCAGTTTACCTTGCCATGGGTCAGCTATACAGTCTATGTTTCTGACGGGCAACTGAAGCAGTTATCTATGCTCTCGCCAAAGCAACCAGACTGCATTGAAAAAAACGGCAATTTTACCTCACAGAACATGGAAGTTGCTGGTCTACCGCTGCCTCGATTGGTTAGTTTGTTTGTGGTATTGTGTGGCTTCGGTTAGTTCGGATTCACCAATCACACAATAGCTTAAACAAACAACCGATCGAGGCAGCGGTAGAACAGCAACCCTCTTGTTCTGTAAGGTAAAATTACAGTTTTTTTCCAATGGAGTCTGGTGGCTTTGGCGAGAACAAAGACGGATACAACGGCTTCAGTTCCCCATCGGAAAGGGCTGTCTGGCTGCAAGGTAAAGAAGTGAAAATATTCAAAATATAGCGTACACTCAAACTTATATTGATTTTTTTTAGGCAGGCCTTTCTTTCAGGTGGCTAAAATACGTTTTGCTAAAGGCCCCGTCCACAGCAGTACATTGCTTTGATTCCGAGCTGTAACTCCTGTCTGCTTCTCCAAACTGGGGGCCGATATAAATAAATATATAAGCACTCAATAGACTAAATAACCTAGAAGGAGAAAAGAGAGAGAATGACGAGAGTATGTGGCAAAAAAATCATCTCCTCAGACACCTCTCCGGTAATTTTTCCACACACCACCACACATTACTGACACTAATGCACACACCTTCAAGTCGCCTGTACTCAAGCGCTCGTCTATCATTATCGCACGGTCCATTAAAAGACAATTCTCTAAAAGTCCTTTTTCTAATGTTTCTTCCCCTCCAAAAATTCTGTTATGAAGTGAGATTTGGTTGTCAGGATGTAATTTTACGAGCACTTTATTCATCTAACAACACAGTGTATTTTAAACGAAGCTGCCACCTGACGGGTTCAATCAAGGATCTTGAAGGTTACGTCAAGCGCTCGCCAATGAGTTCAAATATGCGGCCGTGTAATCCGGTGTATTCTGTCATATCAGGTTACTTGCTATGCCAACTCTTATTGACTGGCTCTGGGATTCACCCCCATGTCTGCACCATGGTTATTCATGTGTGAGCCTGTGGCCTTTCACCAGCAGAGCTTACAAAAGGTCACATACTCATTCTCACACACATACAGCTACAACGGGCTGTGGAGGAAGAGGAGGCATGAAAAAAACAAGCAGGAGAGAAAGGGAACAAAGACCCAGCCACATGTTGTATGATTCTCCAAGCGCACATGCATGCATGCAATATAGTGTTAACACAGTGAAAGAAAGTGAGCCGCTTTAACAGCAAATTAAACCTATTCATCACCGTTAAGGCCTTTTAATCCTCATGCTCGCTGAAAATAAAAGACCTTGTCATCGCTCTATCCCTCTATCTCTACCTATGTGTTGCACCCTCAGCCTTCCTCTGTGATGCATTTCTCTTATTCATCTCCTTTTTTCCCTCTTCTTCTCTCCTTTCCTTCCTCCCCTCCTCTTTCCCTCCAAATTAAATGCCTTTAGCTTGCAGTCGTCAGATAAGTGTGCGTAGCGAGTCGCTAGACACGGCAGCGGCGGCGGCATTTCATCTTCCGACCATCACTAAATCACGTTAACTCAATCATCTGCATGGAGTTACACACACGTACACACACATGCGAGTGTGAGAAGCGCTGCATCTAGAGAGGTGCTTTACTATGACTGATTTTATCAGCTGTCTTGCAAACGGGGGAAGAAATTGCACCACAACATTATCATATACAATAAGATGAGACTGGAAGATAGAGCTTTCCAATTGAATGCCTTTTTAGTGTCGCCATTCAAATGAGAAAAGACCTCCTCTTACATTGAGGAGCAACACAAATCCCTTATGGGATATCTCAACCGAGACAATATTACACATTTACATCAAGGACTGCTGAGAGGATATTTATGTTAAAGACATAACGTGCATACACTTAAAGGCTAGATTTCATATTTATATGGCTATGGGTGCTTGCACGGAAGAATAGCAACCTGGCACATGATGCAGTGACCCTGGCATGTTTGGACCCATAGAATTTTTATGTGTACCGTTGCGACTTGCAGCAAGTTGCGGGATCACTGAGGTGAGGTTTTGCAGTAATGACTAAACGAGCAGTGGAGTAGTACCGTTACAAAGCACAGAGAGCCAGAGTAAATGAGTCAAACTTAGCAAATTAATGCTTCACCCACACAGCAGAGGAAATCACATTGCCATCGCCAGAGGAGTGACAACTTTTTTCGTCTCGTTTTCTGTAGCGATTGAGACGTTGAAGCATGGTGGAATTAGCAAACTAGCTAGCAACAAACACTGGACTTTCCCCAAGGAGACCGCTGTTTGTGTCCCGTGTGAAACGCAGTCAATTTAAGCCAAACCACAATGTTTTTTCACTAAACCTAACCCAGTAGTTTTGTTGCATTTTTGTTATCATGTGTTTAAACCGGTTTAAAACTGTTTAAAACCGCGACCGTAATCCGGGAGAAAAATACGTTTCCCTCAAAACGTATTTTGGTTCTGCAGTTAAGTTGTAAGGGAACGTAGTTTTGTGGGAGGCTGGCCTCCGGGAGCTGCGTCCGTTTTCTTCGCGGCAAGCTTCGCTACAAACCACACACTTTACGGCCCTACTGACGTGTATTCTGTTGTCAACATAACAACTAGGGCTGACAAAAATGCTTCGAAGCTTCGACCGTTGCCATGGTATTCAACCTCCTAATCAGTATTTGAAAGCTTTGTTTTTAAAAAATAACGATTCAATATATTGGGATACTGTAAGCAAGGCGATATATTGCTATTAGGGCTGACTCGAGGCTACGAAGCTTCGACCGTTGCCATGGTAACCAACCTCCAAATCAGTTTTCGAATGCTTTGTTTTGGGTTCTTTTTGTATACAAGTATGTAATAATTATGTATAGATCCCAAAATAGCCCATGAAATAAGGATTAATCCCATTATATTATTCATTATTCATATCCAACATCAATTATTATTAGTTATTCTCAGACAGATATCGTTTGTTGTGTGTAGAGGTGTGTGTGTACAGTAGTGCTGCAGCAGCACTGAAACGGGGGAGATGGAGACAGACAGACAGAAGAACGTGTCAGAAGCTTCGAAGCTTCGAATACCTTTGAATATTTCTCACCGAAGCTATGGTATTCAAAATGGTATTCTGGACAGCCCTAATAGCAACAAACAACAATCTCCATTTTCTTTTGTACAAGTCGAATTACCACAGCAAACAGTTCTATGACCCTTCTACTCCTATCTTATTCCCAAGTTTGGATCACTGCTAACTGTTCAAGCCATTGAGAAAAAGTGAGAGCTATGCTAACAAGCTGCCTTATCAGACACAGGAAGGCGGGAAACCAAACAAAGATCTGGGAAGAGTGCTAAATGCAATGAGGGGGGACCGATGCTATCATCTACAGAGTGTGTATGTGGCTTTGAAGGGAGAAGTGGAGCACATACAAACACAGGAAGAGATCGGCTGGGGAGCAGAGTGTTTGTGTAGGAGTGGGGGGGGAGGGTGTGTGTGTGTTTGTGTGCATACAAAGTGTGTCTATCAATTTGCATTTGTAGCAGAAATGCTCACGTGCGGTGAATTCATGCGAGTGTGCGATTGTGTGCGCGGGAGTTAATCTAAAATCAGTCACATTAAAAAGGCATCAATTAATAGCTCGGAGAAACGAAGAACATAAACACACTCCCACTCCTGATGTGCCACTATGCGGCGCCGCTTGACCCAACATTTACTGACTAGATCAGCCATTCACTAAGATTACAGCGAATAGGACCTAATCTGCAGCTGTAATTACCAAGGTAGGTATGTGTGTGTATGTGTGTGTTTGTGTGTGTTTGTGTGTGTGTGTGTGTGTGTGTGTGTGTGCGTCTTCCTGTGGGAGAGCCAAAGTGATTACATGGCCACTGGTGCCTCTAATAGCATCTTTTAGGGAGAGAGAGAGAGAGAGGGAGCGATGAGTGATTTCCATCTTTCTTGGGAAGGACCAGAATTATGGCGGAGGAATTCTATGGTGGTTAAGATGTGGGTCTGTTTTGACGGTGCCGTCATGTACAGTAAGAGTGTGTGTGGGTGGGTGTGTGCGTGTGCGTGCAGATGTTTGTAATAGATGTAACACAAGAGGCTAATGGGAGCCAGGCCAAAACCACACCTCAGCGTAATGTGTGCCAAACCATTCCTGGCCACAAATGCCTGCCTCTCCTCCGCCTCTTTCATTTCTCCATCGTCTCCTTATTTCATTTTATTTCACCACCCTTTTCCCGAAGAATTTCTGTTTTTTCCTTACTTCTTTCCCTTCCCCCTTTTATTTGTGTTTTGACACTTTCCATTACCCCTTAATCCTCCTCTTTTTCTCTGATTCCTCGCCCTTTTTTCTAAACAGTGTCTTCCTCTTCTGTCTTTCCAAAACACGAGCAAAAAAAGTGAAAAAAAGAGCCTTACACAGCTCTTACTCACACACCACAAACACCCACGACAGAAAAAGAAACACTGTGAGAGAACAGAAAAGAGAGAAGTTGATGTAAACAAAAGTCAGGATGAGCACAGAAAACTGGCGAACCACAACGACAACGTCAGTCGGTGACACAGAAGATGTTTTAAATTAGGAATAATGTTGGCTGGTAACAATAGGAAGCTTGGTGGCTTAAATGAGAGGAGGTTTAGTGGGGGGGGGAGAAAAGTAATGACAGAACACGCACACACAAATAATGTCTGGCAGTTGTAAAGAACGAGGAATGCAGATGGTGTTTAAAATGAGCTTTTATGGCGTGGTTTAGAGCGATTTACAGCAGCGGTCGGCCTTGTGTGTGTGTGTGTGTGTGTTCAATCAGTGAGTGGCAGCATGGTACACTATTCAGAACAAGGTCCTGTAACTTTAGTGTTCCAGTAAGATGAACTGCTCCACCCGCTTTTCTACCATCCCTTCTTTCTTTTTCCTGGTCTTCATTTTTGTTTTCCCTTCTCGTTTTGGTCTATAAAATGTCAGGAAATAGTGAAAATTTCCCATAACAATTTACCAGAGCTCAAACTGATGTCTTGTATTTTTTTGACCAACAGTCATAAACCCAAAGATATTCAGTTTACAATTACATACAACAAGGAAAAGCAGTAAAAGGTCAAATTTAAGAAGCTGAAGGCAGCAAATGTTGTGTTATATCTTGGTTTAATAAACGACTTTAGGCCCAGTCACACCAGAAAGTGGCACAGTGAAAATTCAAGTGCACTGTTTGTGAATTAGTGACGAATAGTAAAATAGGCAATGCCAGAAGATTGGTGATGTAGGGACTACTCCAACAAAACCACTTAGTTAGGTTTAGGAAAACATCATGGTTGGGCTTAAAATAAGTATGTAAACCAAGTAAAATACATACGTAAACAACGTAGCATCATTGCAGAAAATGGACAAATGCCACTAATGTAACTTACAAAACAAAAGACAGGTCTGCTGGTTGAAAGCCCTGTGTTTGTTGTACTCAACATACTACCCTCCCACCAGACATTAGCGGTCTTTTTCCTCTTTTATTCTACATCATTACATTACAGTCAACAGCCAACTGTCCAGTTAGCGAGCTTGATAGCTCCTTGTAAACAGTTCACATACTTTATTCAAAAGAAGTATTCGTGCCATCAACTCCTACACATTACAGTCTGGAAACTATTGCTCTTTAGTGGAGCAGTTTATACTCCGACAGAGGCGGTTTGAAAAACAGCTAACAACCTACGATAGATTCCTCCATTACCATTCTCTCAAAGGTCAGCACGTCAAAACAGGTCGCTATGTTGGTGTTGCCGAGTCTTTAATGGATTAACTCATTAATCGACTATTCATTCATAAGATGTCAGTATGTTGTGATAGTTATCGCTATACAAGTTTTGCCCTTATCACTAAACTCCCTTTCAGTGTCTGTTACACAATGTATAACTAGGTCAAAAGTGCAAACCTCGCTCCTGGTTTCTGTAGAAGAGAGGAGGAGGCACATTCCTGCCATGACTGCTCTAATCCTGTCCTTCAATACAACCCTCTACTGCCTCACCAACTACTCTGTGTGTCTGTGTATGTTGATGTATGCCTGAGAGTATGTTAATATCTCTGTATGTGTTAAAACACAAACATAACAGTCTAGTTGTATCCACCAAGACGCTCCATGTGTCAAGGGGGGAATGGAAAGACATCGGCATAGCAACCTCATAACAATCAGTGCAGGGAGGTACAGAGGAAGAGAGGAGTATATATGTGTGTGTTTGTGTCAGTTCCACATTACAAGACAGTGTCAGTGAGGCAGAAAAAGAGCGATGGGGGGGGGGGAAGTGAACTTTGGGTTCGAGTCAAAAGCACCAAAATATGTGTTTTTCTTTTGAGTTTAATGGTGATGTAGTACGTGATCTGTAGGTCCGGTGGGGTTTCTGCTGTTAGCTTAACACGGCTGGACTCTATTTGTGTTTGTCCAGGAGGCACAACTCTGTTTTTCTTGGCATGAGGCTAAATGTAATGCCTTCTGCTGAGAGCTGAGGAGAGAGATGTACTGATGGATGAAGTTTAAGTTACTGATGCATCGAATCAGGGCAGGGAGAGGGGGCGGGCAGCTTTTTCCAAAACTAAAAATATAATTATGTAACCTGTACGTGAATGTGAATAAACTTGAGGAAGTTCATTGTTGTGCATCTTCAGAGAAGAGAACTGGTTTGCAGATTGTGTTGATTAACAAATGTTTTTCAGCAGAGTTTGGCTCTTGAACGCACATGTGCACTCAATAACTAGTGTGCGGTAGCATCGCTTTTTCACTTCCTTCAGTGGAAGTCGCCCAGTTCTCTTCTCCACCCAAGCAAAGACAACATTAGTTTCTGTCTGAAACCTAAAGCCTGACCCTGCAGTGCGGCAAGACAAAATATAACTCTTTTCCTCCCCTCAGCCCTCCATCTCCAGGTGAGACCACCCACTTTTTTGCCCAGATTACTAACTCTTCTTTGGAGGGGGAAGCCAGAGGAAAGTCCCTGGCTTGGGTTCGGGCCTGGTGCGGGGAATCCACCTCTGAAACTGAGGCGGAGAGGAAAGGGAGATCTGGGAAGACTGCCATTGACAGGAACACAAATGAGAGTTGGAGCGGTGTGGCTTTCACGCATCCGCTAAACTCCTTCAACGCATTTTTCTTCCACCGCTTCATCTCTGTGTTGTTCATTCAGCATTATTCTCCTCTTTACATTTTTTATATCTCACTCCATCTTTCGGCTCGGTTCCCATTTCCCTCCCTTTCCCTCACCCTCCCTGCCCGCTCATTCCACTCTCCCGGTGTGTGTAATGGTCCACGGGGACGGTCTTGGCTGCTGCCGACCAAATACAACGAGCATGACTGATTTAAGAGCCAAAAGACTGGACGGGACAGAGAGAGGGAGAAATTATGCGTGTTTGTGTGTGTGTGTGTGTGTGTGAGAAAGAGAGTTAAAGAGAGGGAGAGAAAGTGGAAAGCAGTGAAGTCCAGTACAAGCTGAAGAGAAACAATTAAACAAGTGAAGGATGAGAAAGAGAGACTGAGCTGCTACAGTCATCCTCAGAGAGAGCAGGGAATAAGAGACCACACATAGCTCTAACCGGACCTTATTAAAACACACTAAACACTACACTACTGTATGTGTGTGTGACAGAGGAAAGGGACAGCTGTGGTGACATTTAGCAGATGTGCCAGCCATGTGTGCAGGCACGCCGAGACATGACCTAGTCCCAGGTGCTGCTTAATCCCTTACAGTCGTGATATTACTCATTAAGTGACACCAATGGAAAAGAGAAATGAGGAAGTTACATTTTTGACCCTCGCCTTCCCTATTTTGAAATATTGAAAATATGGTCATTGCTCAATATCTGACCTTCCCTTTTTTTTGTTTGGATCAGCTAACTCAGCATCTCCTGAGGTAAACAGGTCATCTGTAAGTGCAAAACTCCAACTGAAAGCAACATAAAAGGTCTTCATAAGCTTCGACAGTATACAGGGATAAAAGAGATGACAAAACTGAAAACAAAATATTGCATTTCCAGATAACACGTAGGTCGACACATTTCCTGGTGTGTGTTGAACACCGGGTGTGATTTAAACACAGAGTGGTGTATAAGGAGAGTCTATCAGCTCCCTGTCTGTCCCAGCTGTTGTTTAGAACTTGATCTAGGTTTGCTGCGGCAGACAGTGTTACAGGTGTTACACGGTGTTTGGGCATACATCAATTACATTACTTGCCCGTTCTACGGTCTGTTATTTCTTTATAGCAGACCGTTGCTATGTATAACAGACCGTTGCTATGGCCACAGCTCTGATGTCGGACTCTGGCGGACTGTTTTTGTTTCAAATTATTGATTTCTTAATTAAGTAGCTGTGTATTAAGCGGGATAATGTACAGCTAGCGGATCATTGTTGTGAAATAAACCCAGACAGGGCAATGCAGCAGGGGTCTTGCATCGCCCTGAAGTTGGACGACGGACACTACAAACCTGCAGCCCCGCAGCGAAAGCTCGACCGGAGAGGCCATACACACAGTAATCCAAGGTTAAAGAGCACAGTAAGCACTCTACATATTAAGCGTCATCTTTTCTTGTAGAATATCCGGTGTAATCAGTAACATCGGTGTCACGAGTTTATTAACCGGTGGGAAAATTTCCTCACCGTGACTTCCCTAACTTCATCTCAAATTCAATCTCACTCCTCCTGTCTGTTTTATGAAAGCACACAACCACAGACTTCTGCTGACACAACGGTGCGGTTTAACTGTGTACACAAACTGGGTGAAGGAATATCAGGAATGTGGTCTGTTCTGCCTCTTTAACACACCTGTTCACACCTGTCCACAATCATTAGGCATAGATGCAGGTCTGTCCATTTCAGGAAGTTAGCCCTTCCTGTCATATCAGTTTACAGGAAGGGGAAATCATTGAAGGAGGCTGATAACGGTGTAAAATTAGTCCTTGTCTTCTGGCCAATGAGCGGAGGTGAATACACAAAACCAGGAAGCGGATATTGTCCCGCTGCCAATGAGAGGAGCTGAGCAATAAATCATTCACCCACCACATTGTAGTCGATGAAAAGCGACCGCGGGTACACTGAACCAGATAGTGGGTGCAGCTCTCCAGCCTCTGGACCCAGATGGGTAGACACATCGTATGATTCTATATGTGGGCTGCAAGTTTGGCGTGCTGCACTCAAATAACGTCTATTAATACATCCGCTGCTCAACTAGAGGCCACTTTACACTGCCTTATGTAACCGCAGGGTCACAGAGGGCACAGATAGAGATAGACTATGGTTGTGTGCAGTATGCAGATACCCACGGGAATACACTCCTCTGCACATATACATGCATGCCACTCACACTGGCATGCAAACAGACATAGAAGCGCACACACACACACACACTCTACAGGCATGCCATAGCAGTGCCTGAGCAGCTGGTAAGACCAGGTGGAGGACAGATGCCCCGCCTCTGGTTTGGCCCGTAGCCACGGTAACACAATGGGGACAGACCAATGGCTGTAGTCTCTGGGGAGAAGGTGGGGGTGGGTCTGGTTGACACCCAAAAGCTATCCAGATGATACGGCCCACCCACGTTCAACCACATTCCTGCCAAATTATGACAATTAGAAGCTGTAATCGACGGGCTGTATGTTTCTGCGGGTTCATCCGGGGCTGAGCGGCAGTCGTGCAATTAGCGAGAGCAAATCTGGCAACATCCAAATCGACGGGGACAATACCAGGAAAAGCAGGATGGGATTGTTTGCAAACTTTGTAAGTCTTTTGTTTTAAATAGCATTTGTTTCCCACATGGAGAAACTGTGTTTACGTGATTTACAGCACACTAAACCGTAACTAAAATATTATGTTGTAATGTGTTGAAAGAGCTGAGCTCTGAGCAGTCTCACAGGCTCAAAGTACAAACAGACAGAAGGGCAGCGCTGGAAAAAGAAAAGAAAGGACAGAGACCAAGGAAGGATAAAAGGAGGCATGATGGAGGAGAAAGCTCGAGAAAAGCCGAGTGATGAGTGTGAGACCTTTTTAAATCAGAGGCTGCTGGCTGACTATTACTAACAGATAATAGTGTGTGCGTGGTTTGTCTCTTTGAGTGAGAAAGAGACAAAGGCAAACACAGAGAGAGAAAGCGAGAGCAGAGTTTGTCTGAAGTGGTGGCCAGCTGGGTCAACTCTCATTCCTCTATGTCAGCGAGGGAGGACATGGCGGAGGTATGGAGAGAGAGAGAGAGAGAGAGAGAGAGAGAGAGGGGGGAGGGGGAGAAGAAAGGAGGTAGATCCAGGAGGGGAGGGAATCAAAGAAAAACAGAAGAAAAGAATGATCGCACAGCACATGACAAGGAAGGGAGATGAAGACACTGACTATTCGTCACTTACTATCAGGGAGAGGGTTGGGACACGATTTGAGTCGAGCCAGGAACAGAAAGGAAGGAAGGAGTGACATGAAAGATTAATCTGTGCCCAGCCCTGTTTTTCCCCCCAACCAGCAAGTCTGTCATGTCTCTTCAGTGTCTTCATAAGCGATAGTCAACCTGGACTGAGAAAAAACAAACCCAAACCAGAAAGTGATGGAGGAAATACTCGCTCTCGAATACACTCAAACCTTTAGTCCTTTTTACTTTTGCCATGGGATGTGTAGTGTCCAGACATATGTGATCATTCAAGGCCCAGATATACTCCAAAACTGACTTGGACGCATAAACGGTTGAGTTTATCCTACATTTGGGCATTTGGACATGATCTGAGACTCAATTGACCAATCCTTAGTTACTGTTGCTAGGTCGATGGAAGGATATAGGTCTATTCACGATGATAAACTTTACTCAGGTAACTTTTCCCATTGGGATGATAGACATTGTTTATATAACATTGTTTATATAACGCCAAAAGTTACTTTGAGGCAGCACGAAGCAGAAATAATATAAACAAAGGAAGGAAATCTGATGAAATTATGCCGGTTCACCAAAAACACCTTCAGCTCAGAACTCCAGCGGGGCCTTTAGGCAGCGACCTGCAGTCGGAGCTCCAGCGGGATGTGGAGAGCAATACGCCCGGCAGCAGCATCTCCTCCTCTAGGCCAGGAGCAGAGCTTCACATCGCTGCTGGTCCCCGCTGGGAGCCAACACCGACACCACGCTGCTGGAGACCCAGGTCATATTTCTGGTTTACAAAGTTCCTCGTAGTAACTGTGACTATATACTATGTAATGTGTCCGGAGAAAAAATTTGACACCAATGTAATGTGACTTACATAGTAATAGTCCCTTTGAACATAGAAGTAGCATATCTAAGTATAACCCAACAGGAAAGAGGGAAGTTGACCGAGGCTGGTGAAAGATAAGTCAAAATATAATATCCCAACACACACAAACACACAGACTGATGGCAGCGTGGCAGCGTAGCAGCACCACTTGATAAGGAACGGCAGAGGCATCAGGATACTGTGCGCCACCATCTGCATCTAAGAAAAATGCCTCTAGTATCTGTGTTTATTTATGTGTGTGTGTGTGTGTGTGTGTGTGTATGCGTGTGTGTGTGTGTGTGTGTGTGTGTGTGTGTGTGTCCCTGATAAAGCAGCCTCTGACACATGTCACTGAGCATTAAATCTCGTCCTCTTCCTCTTCAGCCCGCTTTCTAACCATCTCTCTCGGTCTCCTCCTGCAGGGCGCCGTGCTTAAAATAAAGTTCAAATCAATGCTAGTGAGTTAAAGGAAAGAAAAAAAAGAAGTGGAAGGGAGTGATAATTGTGTTCCGAGTTAATGTCACCTCTTTGACATACGCACGGAAAATGCTAAACTACAGTGCGGAGGCTTCCCCTGGACCGAAATAGGCGAGAGGAGGAGAAAGCAAAGTTTCCAGACAGTCAGCTGAGCGCGCTGGACTGTCACAAGATTGCTTTTTATAGAAGTGCTCTTTATTGTGTCTCATGCTGTCACTCTCTTTCTGTCCCTCTCGCTCACACACACTCAAACATCTGCCAGCTTATCTTGCCCTTTCACATCCTCCGGTCTCCCTCCCACTGCCCCGCAGACAGAAACAGGAAGCGTGTATGAGCGGGGGGGAAGTCGTCAATATAGAAAACGGAGGAAATCCTTCGCCCCAGATTACTTTCTCTCACACATGTGTGCAACCACAAAAACACACAGACAATTACACCGACATGCAATCAAAGAGATAAGGCCAGTAACACACACACACACACACACACACATATTGATCACTCTATTCCAGCTGTGCTGACTTGACTTGAAGCCACGGAGAAATGAAATACCCACTCTGTCACACAGCCTATGTTGATTCCATGCAATGTGTAATTTGTGTGATTAGATTAGTTTAAAAATCAAAGCGAATTGTAATTGAACTGCCACAAAGGCAAACAATCAGTTGTTTACACACACAGATATAGCTTCAAAGTGACTAAAAAAAGACGCAAAATGACGTACCAAACCCAGCATGGATGTCTATTATTCAGTCTCCCGTTCGCCTGCTTCCTGACTCATGTAAACACACATACACACTTTATGAAACTACAAAAACACAACGCACGCTAATAGATTCCTCAAAGAGTAACCACACGTTGCTATTAGCTCATTATACACAGAAGGAGCCTGCATGCCCGCTCACTCACTCTCTCCACTCACAAACACAACCATTCACGTCCCAGCGGACCGGACACATGCGTGCACACGCAAAACACACACACACGCACGCGTGCGCACACACACGATTAAGCAGCAGCATGGGCGCCCAGCAGGATTTAGAGGACAATTAAAAAGCTCAATTAGACTTATATTCTTATTTCCAGAAACGAGCGCGCTACAGATGGCGTGGCTCGCTCTTTTGCGTTTAAAAACACACACTTTGCTGGTTTCCTCCTGGGAGACAACACAGGGGAGATGTAGAGGAGAGGAGGGAGGGATTTGATGTAAATATGTCTAATGGTGCTGCGTTTGCCAGGCTGTTGAGATAAGTGCCCGATGAAAATGTATCCCACATCCTTAAAATGCAATATTGCGGATACTAATATGAAATTGCGTGTTTTCAAAAGGCAATTGGCTTGAGTTGAAATCTCTCTGGTGATGTTTGCTCGCTCCGTGATCGTAGCTCGGGACAGATTGTGTTTGTGTTGTTCCGCAAATACATTCACAGCCTTGTTTTGTTCCCTATCTCCGTCATTTCCTCCCTAAACTATTTACAATCCTTCCCTCCCAAACCAATTCTCCAGCCTTTTTCTTCCAAGTTTCCTTCCCTCTCTTTTCTCCCTCTTCCCCCTCTTTGCTTCGTTTCCAGTAAAACTAAGCATCACAGTCCCATTGTCTTCCTCTCCTGCGTCCTCCCAAATTGCACGCTGCCAAGTCTGTTGAGTCAGCCGCTGCATAAATCTACCGTTTGTGGGTAAATTGCTCTTGGCCAGGTCACAAACTTTGAATAGACAATACCTTCCCATTCAGAAAAACAAGTCACAAGACACACACATGCTCACACACATGGGAGAGGCATATGGTCCAACCTGTAGGTTTTCCATGGCCCATTTGCAGAAGGGCAATGCTTCACTGTCCGCCTTGACTGGGCACACGCACACACAGAAACACACACTCGCTCTCACATGCAGAGAGGGCAATAAATTCAAAGCAGCACAATACAGCCCCCGCATCGGACATGGTGGGAGCTACGGCCGATGCCAGAAAAACATACCAAGTCCCCGAGTTCATCTGGAGGTAAACTTGATTCACGCTAGCAGGAGGGCATGTGATGCCGTTCTTCAACGCTGAAGGAACTTGGCACCGTATGAAAGACTTGGTTTTTTTTCCGCCATTCAAACTGTTTCCAACTTTAACTGTTACAACAAGCTGAAAAACCTGCACAGCAGCTGGATTATTTTTGGATTGTTTTACTTTTGTTCGTTTATTATTTTGGCAGTTAAATGTATTGTATCAATACTGAGTCATATTCTCAAAGTCATTCAAGTTTAGCCGCTTATGGAAGATAATGTTTGCTTTCAATCACAAAGAAAGAAAACAGTACGATGGGAAATCTGTGTTTCCTGTGAGTCACCAGCAGTATCTAAAAAATAATCCCAGATCTCATCCTGTTATTGTCCATCCCTTTGTGGACTAAGGTTGTAGAGTTAAGAGTAGGGATGTCTGATGAGAACCGATAGTTTGGTAACAAGTCAATGCCAAAATTCCGAAAACGTGACAATACTTGTTTTTCTACAGTAACATAAGTACCATCAGGGTTTGATACTAAAGGCCTCCCACCATCCCAGGGGAGATAGTAAATACGTTTAGGAAGCAGTAAATAGTACCCTATTTTTTACCTGATAATGCTACATTGTAGGACAAGAGCTAGTTAACGTCAGCTGTTAGCAGTTAGTATGCAGCACAGTCCTGCACGGAGCCAACAGTTAACGTTAAGAGGAGGTACCATTGATTACATTATGATGCATTCATGCTCTATTCAGTAAAAATTATGATATTGGACGAAGGTAAATTCTAACGCAATCATGATGTGTTCAAATGTAATCTTGTAAAATGTAGTTTTTGGTGAGAAACTTGAATAAATCCAGTTGTTTGAAGGAGATGTTTTCACAGCAAAATAGAAAATAGAGAGGGAATTATGACCGGTTTAACTTCCTAACAAAAACAAGCATGCAAGCGGTAATAAAGGAGTGTATGTTGAAGTACATGAGATTTATTGTTTTACTTTTATTTTTTTCGGCGGTAACAAATCGAATATCGATAATCGTGGCATTTCACTGGTATTGGTATCCACGACTAAATGTATGGTATCATGACATCATTAGAAAAGACTGTAGGCCTTACTTAATGAGTTGGTGGGGGTCTCTGAGGAGCTATGAACCATCACTGAGAAAATATCAGACGATAAAACCACCAATATCTCCCTCTGGCTGAAACTCTTTACTCTCTAATCCTCCCCCTCTTCCTCTCCTCTTCTTCCAGCTGTCTTTTCCTCTGCATCTATAGCGATGGTCCAAGCCTTTCTAGCAGTTAATTGGTGAAATCTCACAGAGAGGACGCTGCCCTCAATTTCCACCATCGCCTCCCTTCATACACACTCTTTCTTTCTTTCTCTCTCTCTCTCTTTACCCACCCTTAAATCACATGGAATATGGTTTGTAGCCCACAGCAGCCTGGAAGAAACTGTGGATGAACACACACACATACACAGCCACACTTCCCTGCACTCAGCAGGCACATGCAGAACAATTGGCGTTTACACACCCACAAATGCAAGAGCAAGAACTGTGGCGTGCACACACTCACAACACACAGAGAGAGTGCTAACTCAGAGCTGGAGTTGAGAAGTCCCAGTGGGAAAAGCCACTTTCCGGAACATTTTACCCAATTTGCATTGCTCCTGGCTCCATCGCTCTCTCTGAGGAGAGGATATGGGAATGAAGAACAAGTCACATGGTGGGTGTGTGTTTGTGTGTGTGAATCAATGCATGTGTCTCTACAGAGTGTCTAAGGGGTAGGAGAAAACATGTACGTCAGTTAAGTCAGCATTGAGAAATATGCATATTTTAATGCTTGAGAGTAAAAAAAAAACGTGTTTGTGCATTTTAAAAGCGGCATTCTCACTTGTTCAGCTACTCCATCCATATATCCAGGCATTCAATACTCCCATTTATTTAGTCCCAAACTGTTTCACTGAAGGGTGAAAGTCGGGTTTGACTGCTAATGAAACTGGTGCTATATAAATGTGCTCTCTTCTTGATAAACGTTATACACATAATAACACTCGCGGACTTAACAGACTTGACTGGATGTGAATCAGAAAGTCGTTAACAAGCATGCACAAGCACACATTTTGGTGGACATCCAAGGTTTCATAACATCAGGACATGCCCCTTGTGGCTTTTACCAGTCTACTGAGGACCCTGCATTTCTAAACTGCCACACACACACACACACACACTCACACGCGCACACACAGCGGGAGAGAGTGATGCAGGACCAATGCATTAGAGAGATGATGCAATGAGAGGAGTCAGAGCCGCGAGCAATCAGTCTGATTAAGTGTGCATATGTGTATATGTGTGTGTGTGTGTGTGTGTGTGTGTGTGTGTGTGTGTGTGTGTGTGTGTGTGTGTGTGTGTGTCGCCTCTCCTCTCATCTCCTCCGCTCCAGCTCTCCTCTGTGATCCCCCACTCGCCTCTTCCTCAGAGGAATCAGGCTGTTTTTCCAAGGTTCGACATTATATCATCTGGTTAGGTGCACGTTGGAAGTGCAAATGTGAGAAAAATACAGCTGTCAATTCATCAGGGGGAGCCAGAGAGGAGGGGATGGAGGGACGGATGATGAGAGTGCCCAAGTGGTTAAGGAGCCACGTGATAAACCTCTAAATATACAGTGTAAAATATAGACGCTATAAAATGAGGATTGTCTGAAAACGGTTTCGAGCTGGATTTGGAGATGATTACATGATTACATAATGGTTGTAATGACCATTTTGTTGCTTTCCAGATACCGCTGGAAGAGGAAGAAGAGATTTTTTTCTACGGTTTAAAACCTTGTGTGGACACAAAACTTTCAGCAACATTTTTAAATCAATCCACATTACTGCGGACAATGTGTCTCACCTGATCTTTACTTTCTGCTCCTGGAGGTCACTAACAATTACAATACCCTACCGCTTTATCAGAAGGTCCAATCGAAAGCTAATTTCCCTTAAAGCCTGCCTTTTAACTCTAATCACCTAGAGGGACAAAACAATAGCCAGGAGCTCCTGAGAGCTATACCTTCTTTCCAGATTAGCTCACCTCAGGTCCTTTCCAATAACTCTAAGTGGCTTTGTGCCTTTAATGTGCTCCTTGATTTTTTTAGTGATGGAAAAGTGAAAGATATGCGAGCAAGAAAAAAAAAGTGATTTGTGGAATCTCTGTATGATGAATTTAGGGCCAGGCATGATGAGTGTTTCGATGTCAGTAGTACCATGTCATGTCCTTATGTTAGCTATGTGTAGTGTAGCAGCCTGTATAGAGTGTTGCAGTGATGACGTATTTGTGTAGGCCAAACTGGTTCCCTCAACTCGGTTCCGGGTTTTAGGACTCATTCCTGCAGCACGCTAAGTGGATGATTTATGTTAACAATTTATGCAAGAAAATGTATGCAATATGAAGTCAGCATTATATTCAAGTCATTGCACTAACATGATACATCATTAATAGTGTGACTGGCTACAGTTCACAAAGAGCCGTGCATGTTCAGTACACTTCAATCTGATTACTGCCATTTAAATTGCGTAGTATAGGAAGCACTGTGTATGTTACTGTACATAACTTCAGTAGGAAATACTGTCAAGGAAATGTGTAATATATGTCATTATGTCGTGACTCACAGCACCGATGTCAAACCCTATTGTGAGGTCCGTGACACGCTCGCGCAGAGACAGTGTGGCAGAAGTCTCAAGACATAAGGTGAGTAGGGTACGACTGCAGCTGTGCCAGTTACTGCCCATGAACTTTATCTGGCTGCTTCTCTCTGTCTCTCTAACAACCTTCATTCCCAGCGGCAGCCTTGACCCTCTTGCCTCCTCTTCACTCCGCTGCGTCACTAAATGCAGCCATTTTGGCTCCCGTAGGGCTCATGATGGAGCTTTGGTCGCCTCCCGGCCACATTCATACCACTGGGCCTGTAATGAAACTATGGATTTTCCATCGCAGTCCTGACACTAACTGCCTGCTTGTCGTGCATCTGGTGTCTGCGACGCTATTCTGCACTGTATACAGTGTATGGAGAGGAGAGAAAAGATCCCTCCTGCAACACCATTACTGTAATTCTTTTCACATTTTTTTCCAGCAATGGTGTCGGTTTGTCAGCTGAATAGCATTAACCCACTGCTGTACTGCCTTAGAGTCAAGAAATGTGAAGACAGCTTTCGACTGGTAGTAAAGGAAGCCAAGATACTATTCTTATATTGTATATAAATTAGGGGTGTAAGAAAATATCGATATTGAGTATCTCGATATTACGTTTTGTGATACTGTATTTATTCTCCAAAACACTGTATCGATTTTTAATTAACCTCCGGCAGACCCGGCCACTCTTTCAGAGGTTGTAGCTGGCTCAATTTTAAAGCTGGAGCAAAGATACTGGCATCATATGAAACTAGGACACCTAAGAAATCCATTGGTATGTCAGACTTCCATGTCACAAAGGAGGCTAAATAACAGTACGCTAAATTTTGGCGACGAGAAACTGCCATGGCCATTTTCAAAGGGGTCCCTTGACCTCTGACCTCAAGATATCTGAATGAAAATGGGTTTAATATGAGAACCCACGAGTGTCCCCTTTACAGATATGCCCACTTTATGCTAATTTCATGCAGTTTTGCAGTTGTTTACATTGTAAATATTGTAAAATTTTATTTTCGCCTATTCTAAAAATGGTGTATTTGAATATTTCTGCATACTGGGGTCCCTTAACAGTTGCATAAATTGGGTATGACTGGAAAGCTGAGACTCTTGTGGATCCAATGAGCCCAATTGTATTAATGTGTGATGACATTAGTCCCCGTAGTAGCCATTTCACATAGTGACTTTTATTTACTCAGATGGTGGTGTATCTTTATATTATTACAATGATAATATTTTTTAAAAATTGCAAAATATCGCCTTGCTTACAGTATTTAAATAAACTGAATCGTTATCCCTTCATCAATATTCGTATCGTATTGCCAGATTCTTGCCAGTACACAGCCTAATATAAGTATTACATAATACCCACTTTTTACTACCAGATTAGGAACATTTACATCATGTATATTGTTTTTTTCGTGAAGTCAAAATTCTATAGTGTGGTTGTAAGCAGATGTAATATGAAAGCAGCAGAGAGTGTAGACTGAATCCTGTTCGCAGCCACTGTGTTGTGCATGGTTGAGCATGTCCTCACAAACACAGAGCTCATCTGCAAGCGCACAAACACCAAGACAGAATGAACATGCCGAGGGAGTTAATGAGCGAGTGTGCTGTCTCTGCAGTTTCATCTCTCTCTCTCACATTTCTGTCTCTCGCTCCAAACACTCACACACACGCACACACACACACACACACACACACACACACTGGGGTAAACATGACCTACAAGCCCACTTATTTCCAACCCCAGTTGAAACTGCATTCCCAGCGCTGCGCTGCTGCTGCATGCAGCTCTAACGTTCAGCAACGTTGCAGCAACCCAGTTTCAATGTTGTGACTGTGTTCAAATCCCCTGCCTGCACCACAAACGTCAATGCTCCCAGTGACTCTCTCTCTCTCTCTCTCTCTCTCTTCCTTCCTCTTCCTCACTATCGCCAGCCGTGGCTGCCCTGACTACTGTTGCCATGGCAACCGAGGAGCAGGCCCGCCACTGGGGGATTTGGAGACAACTTGGAGTAAAGACCCCTATGTTATTGGAGCCTTATTATTGGGTGTGTGCTCGTGTGTGCCCGGGTGTGACTGTGTTTATTGTCGTGTGCTCAAAACCCTCTGATATCTTCTGCACAATAATAAAACGGGTCTCTCGCGGGGGCGTCGGTGCAGTCGAGAGCCGTACCCTCGCCACGGCACGGGAGGACAAATACAATTTAGAGGGAACAATGAAAGCCAAAAAGTATACTCATATTTAACGTCAGACCTGTCATCGATTTAACTACAAGGGAATACAATGGAGGGGCAATTGAGTGAGAGAAGGAACAGAAGAGTATGGAGAAGCCCATACACTCATCGCTTCCTTCCTCCCCCTCCCTCTCTCTTATACACACCCTCTGTGCTGCTGGCCCTCTCCATTCCAAGGTTATCAGTAATCCAATAGGTTTCCCTGGAAGCAGGCAGTATTCCAGAGACACAGCCAATATCCTGAAGGCAGAAACATCCGGAAGGAATTCCTACCAAGTGACACAGCGTTCCTCTCTCTTCCTGTCTTTCTCCATGACAGGATGAAGGGGTTCCTTCCGTCCTCGGCTATTTCTTTCATCTTTTCCGCCCATTTCTTTTTTGTCTCAGGTACATTTTTCACATTCAAGCTTCGGTGCGTAGTCACACACCGTATATGTGCGGACTTGTTCGACATGAACACTGGTATTCAGATGGCTCCCACACTAACCGGCAATCATGTCTTAAAAACATCCACACTACTGAAACTATCAAACATATTCTCTCCGGCCGCTATTCGATCTTTCTGAGGTATCAGCAGACTCAGTTTTAAAGATAGAGTGAAGTTACTGGCATCATATGAAACTACAAAACCTAAGGAATCCATTGGTAACAAACTAGCTTGTCGAGAAGCAGGCTGAATAACGCTCCAAAGTTACACTAAATTTTGGCGAGTAAAAACTGGCATGGCGATATTTACAGGGGTCCCTTGACCTCTGACCTCAAGATAAGTGAATGAAAATGGGCTCATGGGTACCCATGAGTCTCCCCTTTAAAGACATGCCCAGTTTATGATAATCACATGCAGTTTGGGGCAAAAACCATGCATTTTTTTGCTTGCAGTATAAATGTGTTATTTTTGGATTTTCTAAAAATTGTGTATTTCTGATGTGTTCTTTATACTATGACAGTTTTCCTAAAATCTAATTTTAAAAATATATTTAATTTAATATGTTTAATTTTATTTGGGTTTTGAAGCTTTGGTGAGAAATATTCAAAGTATTCGAAGCTTCGTGGCGCAGCAGGCTTACATGTTCTTGTCTGACTCCATCTCCCCCGTTTCAGTACCGCAGCCACACTACTGCACACAACAAACAGCAATATCCGTTTGAGAATAACTAATGATAATTAATATTGAATATGAATAATGAATAATGTTGTGGGATTATTCCTTAATTCATGGGCTATTTTGGGATTTATACATTATTATAAGATACATACATACAAAAAAGAACCTGGAGGTCGATTACCATGGCAACAGTCAAAGCTTCGAGTCAGCCCTAAAAGCAATATATCGCCTTGCTTACAGTATTGTAATATATTTAATCGTTACCCCAGTATCATGATACCTATCGTATCAACAGATTCTTACCAATACACAGCCCTAACACACACACAGACACATGAACACACACACACAATACAATATAATAAGCAAGGTTTAAGTGAGAGGGTCTGATGTTATTTCTGAGCCACTGACTAGTTCCCTGCCAGTGACCCAGAAATAGACAGCACAAGGCTCTTATGGTTGATAACACATAACTGGGAGTTCGTGGGCTGAAGCTTGGAGCGAAGATGCAGGGTTGGCATCAAACGGTCGGGTGGGGTTACATGGACTTAAGCTCAGTTCTTCACTAATGACAAATAATTCAATCTCTACAGAAATCCATTGAAATCCACTGAAGAGGGTTTTTAGCTTGTTTACACTGCAAGAAAGTGATCCATAAAGTATTTACATGGTGCTCTGACAGGACCATATAATGACCACCACTGTAATGTACGGCATCCTTTAGTTACCGCACATGTAAACACACTATCTGCAGTTCATGCAGCGTGTGGTGCATGTCTTTGTATGTACATGTTCCCATGTTTCCTGCCTGTTTTTTCCTATGGTGTACTTGCATCCGTTAATGAGTGTCCGTGTGTAAATGTGTGTGTGTGTGTGTGTGTGTGCAGCCGCTCTCTGGGGACCCTGTTCGCGGTGCTTTAATTAGCTTAATCCACCAGCAACACATGGACGGAGGAGCGGAGAAGGAGAGGGGTGTGGGGATGGTTTAGAGGGAGAGGTGGCAGAGAGGTAGACAGAGGAGAATATCTCTCCCTGTGCCATTTGTTACTGCTCCTCCAACGCACACACCACGCACGCACACCCCTCCATCTTGGCTCTTGGCAGTGTCAGTAGCTGGCCAGACCATTGTAAAACCCACAGGGAGGAGGAAACTGTCTCCGAAATGGCCACATGTGCTGTCGGAGGCCAACTGAGGCATTTCCAGGGAGACGCTGCATTCAAACAGTAGCCAAGCTAAATGACCAATTAAATATAATAGTGAGGGCTTAATTGGTGTTAGCCAATTTAGAATGGCACCGTGCAATTAAGGTTATAGCGAAGGTATGGAGGAGACTGGGGAGTGTCTGTGGACGTCGGTGTGCTAATTCAGCAACCCAAAGCAATATTTGCGGCCAAGATCGCATTATGGGAGAGACGGCGTGGAGGAAGGAGGGGGTGTAAAGTAGGTAGGTGAAGTATAACATGGGAGGAGAAGGAGAAAGACTGAGTTGGGAGAGAGTGGGTGGGGAGAGAGGGGGGAGGGAGGGAAAGAAAGAAGATGCACAAACAAATGCTAGCCTTGGGAATAGATGCAATCAGCTCAGTCAGTCAGCTAATGACTAATTCCATGGAGAAAAGAGAGGAGCAGAAAGAGAGTAGCAATGGTGTGAGTAAATCAAAGGGAGGAAAACAGAGGGGCTGGGTGAAAGAGACGAGGACTGAAGGGACGAACGAGAGACAGAAGAGAGATAGATGCATACATGACTAATTAAAGACTCCATCAGTTTGAAACATTTGAACCAAAGGAAAGGATGGATAAATATTTTACTATGAAGAGGAGACGATGAGCTCGCTCTGTCTCTCTGACTTAAGAGACTTCTGGATGGGGGGAGAGGAGACGGAGGAATGCAGGGGAAAATAGAAAAAGAAAAAGAGAGGCGGTGAAAAAAAAAAAGAAATAACCCTCTACAAGAAAGTGAATAACACTCTGTGCCCAGTGAGCCTCCTCTTAAATGCCTAATTCTTCATTTTTAAGGGCTTAGCGGATGGAAATGGTGAAGCCACAAGGTCAGCTGCACCAATAATGGAGCCATTAGCTGTTTCTTTTGCTAGCTCCACTGCTAAAAACAAGAAGCTAAGCCACTGCTGGAGCAAGTTGCTCCTCTTAATTAGGACTAAATGAAATCTCAACTCAATAATTAGAGTGGACTTGCCGCCCCTGCACACAAAGAACTAATAACAAACGAGCCAAAGAAACTGATGTGAGTTCACTTTAGCCCAACTGTTACGCTAAAAGATTAGCCAGAGGGTATTAGACCGGCATGGGGGGATTGGCTTTCCGCTTGGCTATCACCAACTCTTATGCTAACAGGATTAGCCACGGGGTCAGTGCAATATGGCTAGCGGTGGCCAGGACGGAGGCGAGCCGGATGCAGACAGGCAAGCTGGGGGCAAGTTAGCAAAACCAGCTAACACTGTGGAAAAAGCTTCAGGCTGAAGCGTCGTCCCTCTGGGGGACGCGGGGCGGGGGGGTAATTAGTTAGACGGCGGGAGACGGCCACCATGCTGTGTGAGGAGGATGAACACAGGGAGCTGTTGCATTTAGAGTTGTTTATTTGCGTGTATCTCAAGGGTGTTTGTGTGAGTGTGTGTATGAGGAAGAGAAAGAGAGCGAACTCTATGCCCGGCTCCAGCACCGTGGCCATAAAATGCTCCCAGAGCACATGATAGCCCACAAACACAACAATAATTCCAGTAATCGCATTTTTCTGTTAACTAATAAAAACACTTGTATGCAAATGTATGCGGGGCGAACACAAATGTGTATTTGTTTCTATACGCAACAAACAAACGTTAATCATCTTAACGTCACTAAACCAGAGGAACTAATCAAAAACAATCTATTAAGAATCTATTAGCTTGGCAACGGGTAATCTGATAAGCCCGCTGCAGTCGCTTCCCATAGGAGAGTGTGCATGTGTTTTCCAGTGCTGTCTGCATTCTTCACAGTAGATTAGCTAATTTGATAGTAACTCACATATTTACACTCATTTACACCCGTCATTTGAGTATAATGAAGATGAAGAAGCTCCTCACATCCTGTTATTTACAGAGATTTAAAAGGAGCCATCGAAGTGCTGTGTCTTATGTTATATCTTATTATTATGTCCTACGTCTATGCAAGTGTAGTGCTGTGTCCATAATCACATAAATGGTAAATGGACTTGCAGTTATAGAGCGCCTTTTTTGTCTTCCGACCACTCAAAGCGCTTTACACTACATGTCAACATTCACCCATTCTCACACATATCCATACACTGATGGCAGAGCCTTCAGGAGCAATTTAGGGTTGAGTATCTTGCTCAAGGACACTTTGACATATGGAGGAGATCGAACCGCCGACCTTCTGACCTGCTCTACCTCCGAGCCACAGCCGCATACCATGCACTGCATACCAAATATGTTTACTATCGTTCAACATACTTTTGTGTGAATAAACAGTAGTATGTATCTTTAGGACGCACTAAGCTTTAATTTATGTCGTCACTCCCTGAGAGCCTACTTGTAACCATGGTAACCTGTGCCAACCTCATGAGACCAAAACAACGATTTGTGAGAATCAAAGTCTGAACTAATATCTAAAATATATTATGACGTGAAATTGTATACTTACACTTCAATTTAAGCATTATTGATGTTACAAAGCTGTCCGTCAATGTCTGTCATGAATGTTGTCGTCACTGCTGCATTGCATTGTGGGATATTTAAGCCGCCGTAGTGTCCAGCGTTTGCATACTGTCATATTTCACTGAAAATAGTATGCAATTTGCATACTATTGGTTTCATAAATCTCACATACTGTTTTAGCGTACTAAACAGCATGTTAGTACAGAATTTCAGACACAACCGAGCCCTCTGTAAACAGTTGCTCATTCCTGCCACTTTATGGCTGAAGGGTCATGCAGCTTCACAACCGTTTGAAGACAGTCCTTTCTAAGCCAAGGCGTATACTGTGAGCTGCTGGGCATAATTGCAAGGAAACGAGTGTGCGAGACGTTGTGTGTTCGTGTGCCCTCCTGTATGTCAAGATACAGCCACTGCGGGCCAAAGGTAATCTATGCCCGCTGTGCCACTCATGCCGAACCCTCTGGACACCGTGCCGCCGTCCAACGTGCCCCAGTGTGTGTCCAAGTTTGTATATACCTGCGTGAATGGGCTCATTTTGGCTTGTTAGGTTGAGATATGACATCCCTTATGGTGTCGGCATATGTGTGTGTGTATGTGTGTAAGTGAGTGTGTGGGTGTGTCTCTTGCCAGAAGTGAGTGTGCCCGTGGTGGCTTGGCACAGTGCCATCCACCAGGTGTGCCGTTAGCTGCATCAGATGGTATGGACACTGATATGCCAGGACACTAAATCCTCTACTCACAACTTCCCTCTCTACAGGCACAAATCATGCTCCATGTCTACAAATTACACTTTCCTTTATTTAATCTAAAGGCCAATATAATACTATGATGAATACCAAAAAACATGTGGTCTTGGCTGATAAGAAATATACTTAAAGGTTCAGCGTGTAGGATGTGGTGGCATCCAGCGGTGAAGAACCAACTGAAACATCTCCCATGTGCCAAACGTGTAGGAGAACTAAGGTGGCCGCCTTGAAAATGCGAATGGCTCTCTCTAGAGCCGGTGTTCTGGGCTACTGTAGAAACATGGCGGACGGCTCTGTGAAGAGGACCCGCTCCGTATGTAGATATAAAAGGCTCATTCTAAGGTAATGGAAACTGAATTCACATTTATTTTCAGGTTATTATACACTAAAGAAAACATACATTTAATATTATTCCATTTCTGCCAATAGATCCCCCTAAATGTTACACACTATTCTTTTAAAGGGAACATATCATGCTCATTTCCAGGTTCATACTTGTTTTTTAGGTTTCTACAAGAACATGTTTACATGCTTTTATGTTCAAAAACCCTCTGTCTGAAACGCTCGGTTTTACTGCCAGTCTCTCTAAGACCCCCTCCTGATAAAGCCCAGTCTGCTCTGATTGGCTTGCGAGATTAAATATGGTAAACCTTTGCAAAGGTAGTTCTCAAGCTGTGGGCGGTATATTCTATTGAGCCCACATGTGACATAGGAAGGGGAGCCAAATCTGAATGGCTTGTTGAATCCCATGTTTTCTGATCTAGGCAGCTCATAAAAAAACTGACTGGGTTGTCTTATTTTACAGTTTATGGGTTGGTAGGCACTCCAAAAACCCAAATTTATGTGCACAAGCACTAAAAAGAGTTTTTCATGATATGTCCCCTTTAAGGCATAAACCTTATATTTCTCAATGTTGCATTATACAACAAATGAGAATACATTTTACAGAAATACTAAAAAAGTAAAAAAGAATATAACTTTTACACATATATATATATATATATGATATGGAAAGCAGGGATTCTTTGATGTTCTATCCTGAGATGTCTAATGGAGATGACCTAGAAACAGGCTGGCCTCGTCCTCACTTGGATCATGTGAGCATCCCGGCTCGCATCTAGACTCTTCTAATCTTCCCTTAAAAATGGATTCTAGCATGGTACATTTATTATTCATCTCCCTCGCTCTTTCTTTTCCTCCTGTCTCCCTTACCCCCCCGACCCAACTTTCTTTCCCCCCCCCTCTCCTCTACTCCTTACTTTGCCTCATTAACCTCTAGTAGTAGTGAATTAGGATGGGAACGCCGAGGTAGTGAATGAGCGCCGTGCGGTGCGGTCACACGCTGTTGGACCGGGCTGAAGTGCATTAGCGCCGAGATTATCAAGAGCTGAACTGTTCTCATCGATGGCATTAATAGCTAACATAGGAGCCCACTGTAACTTATCCGGCGCTTTAAAGTGATTCGCTTTGAACATATTGCACTGCACGGGTGAAATTACTGGGTAATAGTTTTGAGTTTGAGAGGAAGATGATTATTAAGATTTGCATTCGAGTACAATCAACTTGCGGGAATTTATAGTGTCCCTTAATGTCGTGTTTGGTAGTGAGGTAGGAAATGTGGATCATTATGAGGCTCTTGTAGGATAAAGGTGTGAAGTTAGAGACACCGGTTTAATGAGACTGCGTGGGTGGATTCTAGGAGATTGGACGGCATTAAAACTTTTAAGAAGACCCCTCATTATCGTATACCCTTGCAACCTTAAATGCTACAACCCATTTTCCAAGTAAGTATGTGTGTGTGTGTACGCCAGGTTGTATATGTACATTTACATGCAAACTCCTAACATATATGTACATTTCGCTATCTGTACTCTGTGTGTAGGTGTGTGCGTTCTGCCCTTCTCTTTAATGAGAGAAAATGATTAGAGAAAAATAGCGATCACATCTCATCTCAACGCGTGCACACACACACGCACACGCGCACACACACAACGCTCAACTGTTATCAGGGAAAGGAATCTTTGATCACAGAAGGAGACAGACAGACAGTGCGGAAAGAGAATATGTGAGCAGCAGATGAAACGGAGAAGAAGAGAGAGAGAGAGAACAGAAAGCGGAGAGGCGACGTGAAGAAGCAATGGATGATTCATTTTACTAATTCATAACTGTAGTTTTACAGTGGCTATTTGAGTTACAATGAATGAGAGTTATGGATGCCTTTTAGACATTCTTAAAACTCATAATATCCAATAATATATGGCTGTTGCTCTCATGCTGATAAAAAGCATCCGAGGCCTGAAGTCACACATTCACAGGGACCCTTCATGCATCGAGCACGTCTTTCGCTGGGTTTCCACCAAGAAGTGCCAGGTAATTTTGGTCCTAGAACAACTTTTCAAGGAACCAAAAAGTTCCCTCAGCCCATTGCTGTCTGTGTTTCCATAGCAGTACTAAAGACCTGTGAAGATTAGGCAAATTAGTCCTCTGACGTGTGAAAAAGCAACATGACATGGGACGAGGGCTGCAGCAGTAAACACACTCTGCAGCCTGCAGTTCGGTGTGCTCGCCTGTTTCATTTATAAAACATGTTGAAAAAAAAATTAAGCTGAGGTTTTGTCTCATTGTAACATTTATTGTTATATTTACTGTAATGAATGAAATGCGGAGGAGTAAAATGAAACTGAGAGTGTCTGTCTCAACAGTAAATCACTTGTTGATGGTTATTTATTTGTGCTTTAGAACATAACCACCATGAAACAATCAGATAATAAAAAAATGTTTCTCTCATTCACAGCATCATTGCTGATCTCGCTCTCGCGATCGCTTTCTCTCTTTGTCTGTTCTAAAATGAGTCAGGACGCCGACAGCAAAACCTAATTTTACTTTTAATGTTATCAATATCAAACAAAGAAAAATGCACTCCTCTTCTTTTTATGAATGAAGTGGTACAGTTGAAGCAGCGGCGCTGTGTGTGTGCGTTTGACCAATCAGTGATGGTCATCTCTGCAAACCCCATCCCGAAAGTTCCTATACTTTCAGTAAGTTCTACCCCCCGACCAGGGCCTTTTTAGGGGGTAAAATGTCCTCAAAACTTAATTTAGACCCTGGTCGCTGCAGTCGAAATGCAACGAGTTCCTCAAAAGGTTCCTAGTTCCTGGGGAATGTTCCTACAGTCGAAACAGGGCTTTTGTGTCTTAAATACGTATGTCTGTGTGAAAACGTGTCCACATGTGCTTTGTTGAGTGTAGCCAAACAAGAGGACACGCCAACAGATGGGACAAAGACTCGGGCTGGCAATGACGAGAGATAACTGATATCCACATGCTTCAGCAGGACGTACACATATGGAAGACACACTTAATCTCAAAACCTGACAAATATGCAGTGTTTCCTGTACAGATCTACACACGAGTCCACACCACATCGTCCTCTGTACGGGAAACTAGTTGGCCGGCTACTAGTCCATCATTAAGTTGATTTCATGCTAGGTTGCGTGCTAAGAGAGGGTACTTGCGGCGAGAAAAAGAAAGATATACTGTATATGCTTGGCTTGTCACACTCACATTATGGCTTAACGGGGCTTTATGTAATCGGAAAATGCCATTTAGAAGCCGCGCTGTCAGGAGAGAGAGGCAGAAAATGACACATTTTGCTTCTAATTTGGGAACGTCCCGAGAAGATTGGATGACTGATGGCGCTCTGGGAAGGAGCTAAATTAAGTGGAAGAACTCGGCGTTAAATGCAAAGTGTGAATTATCTGTTTTGTCTTGAACGCCCGGTCGTAACTTCTATACCCTCCGCCGTATCTGATCCCTTTCATCATCCTCTACATCTCCATTTCCCCCCGTCTCTTTCTCATCCGTTCTGCGTTTGTGTGTGTGACCGCATGCAGTTGTGTGAACTAATGACCGAGGGCTACCAAGCGCCTGCACAAAGCCGGCCTCTGTGCTGCTGCCCGGGCCATGCAACTCGTGGCGCGGCTGCCTCAGCCAAATGATGACACAAACACCCCCCACCCCATACACATACACACATACACACACACACACACGCACAGCAACAAAGTCACTATATCATATTTTCTGATTAGGATTTTCAGTTCAGTCGTATCGAGCAGGAAGATAACACACATACCAAGAGGGAGAGAAAGAGTTAACACAAACGCGTTTCTTCCCTCCTCCCTGACTACATCTACTAGTCAAATATTATCGGTGTGTTTCCACAGTGTGTTTATTTGTTCCTTTTTTGGGTGGAGGTCTTGTCTGTAAAGGCTGGGAGGTGGGCACACATTTAAATGCAAACCACAAACACTCACACAACCACACACACACACACACGGGGGGGAGTTTGACAGGCCAGCATTATGCACCCGTAGAATAACAATCATCAGTCAATTAGGCCGTGACATGGTCTCTTGATGGTGACACCGGCAGTCCCAGTGGAATACATCAGTGACTCCACACAACAATATACACATACAAACGACAAAACTGTCACTTGTTATTAACCCCCAGAACGCCTGGTGACCAGAGTGGTTACTATAAAAACACAGTGGATGTAAAAGATGACAGCAAAAACATGAAGAAGCAAGCTTTTTAAAGTAGTGTATACTGATAGTTATTCCACCTTAAATTAGGCATCAGACAATAGACGCCACTGTTTTCACAATATTCATACTAAATATTACCAATACTACTGTTAGCATTTGTAATTAATTTCTCTAGTGCTAAATCAATTTATTGCAGTGTCAGCGTTAACCAAAAAACACAAAATTTAGATTGACTGATCATTCACTTTCTAGACAAAAGTTTTACTTTTCTTTTTTTTTTTTAAATCAAGTTTTTATGCCAGAAAGCAGGTGTGTTCACTGTTAGTATGCAGTTAGTGTGTTTCAGAGTAAAACTTTAACCGAACTAATCACAGCTTTAATGGTCAACTAGCTGCAGCAAGTATTTAATCATACTTGTTATATTTTATCGAGGTTAGATGTTGGACATTTTCACCCTTTCCTCTGCAAATTGATTAAACTTAATATGATAATTTTTCTCATGCCTAACTTTAATGTTGGTTGTCAACAGCTTTTGATCAAATTCAACTTGCGACCAAACTCAAAGAATCTGATGTCAAGATCCATTATTCAAAAAAACAATTGTGTCTTATGCCTTGTTTCCACATAGCTCTGTGTACGTATGCGAGTCAACCGAAAGTTCATTCATTCCAATGGGAACACGTCGTCTCCATACTTTGACCCTGCCATCCGACTTTCGCAGACAGAACCTGGACTCATCACTGAACATGACATTCCCCCACATGTTCAAGTTCCATTGTCTGTGTTTTCGACACCAGCGCAAACGGGCCTGACAGTGAAGGGCAGTCATTGCAGGCTTCCTGGTAATACAGCCTGAGAATACACTGTTTACCATTGGCAGAGCATTTTGGCACATTTTTCTTGGGCGCTACCCACATAATCAGCTGTGCTGCTCATCCCACAAATGCATGATCCTTACAAGTTGGACATCATTGTGAAGGTAAATAAACAGGCTTTCCAACCATGTAAATACAATGACAATTAGCATTGGAACAACAGAGAAATAATCCACCAAACACAAGTTTCCAAACTTTGTTTTTCCAGTATATTTTGTTAAAAGACGTATGAACTATCTATGTTACACAGCTAGCATGCTACCAGCGAAATATGCCGTCAAACGTTTTACTTACAAAAAATGTAACGTTATAAATGTGACTCGTCTAACTGTATGGTGAAAACAGTACCTCATAGATATAAAAACACTGTTTTATATGCATGTAGTAACTTCTCCTCTATATCTGTGGTGGGGTTTCTATACTATACAGATTTACGGACACAAAACAGAACTGTGTGGAGACAAAGCGTTTAAGAGGCCGACTGCATGAGGTAACTATTACATACAGTATCAACTCCCATCGATCACTTGATGTTTAGATTGTAGCTGCTTGGTTGATGCCGTCATCCTCTCGTGTTTTAAGATGACAGATCTGATAGGGGTTCATGTTCTTGCTCAAGGACACCTCATCAGAACCAATGCTAATTAGTTTACGGAAACACTTTGGCTGGTGCAGAGGTCAATAATGTTATCTTGTGGTTGTGAGATGTTCACACTCTGCTGCCCTGAGCTTAAAGAAAGGACTTTTGTACTGCATTGATGGACTTCTTTTTAATTCATATTAAAACAATGGTTTTACTTTCCCAGTTTTGTTTTTTGTTCCAGTAGCCATGAACAGACTGGTCCTGCTGTTTTTAGAAGTCTTTAGTTTGCTTCATTGATGCCCCGATCAGATGAACGGCAGCAACTTCCCACCGGAGCCCACCTGAGCCTGGCGCGGCCACAATGGGCACGCAGCGGGGCACTGGACGCTCCTACCACCTGGCACAGCGGCCACATAAACACAGCAGATGGTTCGAGTCGGCCCCCCAACGGAGGGCGCAGCTGAGGAATCCCAACGTGTAGTTTGTGTGTAAATGTGTGTGCAGTTTTAAAAAAACAAGCACTTACAATAGGTATTGGATTATCGACTTGTATCCTCTCTTTTGTCTGGTGTCCTCAGACCACCTATTGAGTTATCATGGTGAATGCCCTTTCATTGTCAATGCTCAACAGCGCCTTAAAGAGCAGAAGTGGCCGAGAGAATCAAGCCGCGTTTCACTTGAATGTCCATCTGCCGACTGCTTTACAACACAGACAGAGGCGGCTTAGCTACGGTGTTTCTTTAAAAGGGAAGACTTAAAACAGGAGAGAGTGAGGTATGATACAGTATGTAAAAGCTGGCGTGCTAACAGATGAACACGCGGTGACCAATGACAGGCCGAGCCAAGAAGACAGAAATAATGAAACAGTCAAAGGGAATGGAGGCTTTTAATCCTAAATATTAAGTGCAGCGGATGATGGCCAGACCGCCGCTGTGTCCTTGACCGCAGCGGTATCCGGATGACCGCTGGAATTAGTTAATCACACCGGTGGATGTCACCTCTCTTCATCACTTCCTTCTCTCATCCGCCTCCTCTTTCTATCTGCTCCATCTTTATATCTCCCTTCCTCTCGCTGTATCTCTCCTATCGTTGCCCCATCAAACCAGGACTCATTAGTGAGAGCTTCCCCTGTGTGTGTGTGTGTGTGTGTGTGTGTGTGTGTGTGTGTGTATGCGTGTGTGTTAGTGTGTGAGTGAGTGTGTGCGTGGCCAACAGAGCACAGAGGGACTTCATTAGTGCATTAAACGTGTTGTTTGTGCCACCGTCTTGTTGCTCTGGACAACCTTGAGCATTAGAGCTGGTTAAAAATAGACTCTATGTGGAGATAACGCAACATATCAAAGCACTTTGGGTCCAGCCAAATGAAGAGATGCTTCAGGTAAAATAATGTTACTTAAAGGAGGCTTGCCGCCGTAGTCTGTGTTACCGGTGTTACACGGTGTTCGGGCATACACAGATTACATTACTCGCCCACCGTCGTTTTGCTTTTCTTTCATAGAAATAAAACCCATTTAGTTATCAATACATAGTCTATTGACGGACACTACAATCTGTAACTGAAATTGTCTTCTCCGTACGAAGTCTCAGAGTAGCAGAAGTCAGATTTCACACACATGGATTTGGTGTCAAAGCGAAATGCAAAAGCGCCTTATTGGAAATATTTTGGATTTAAACCCAGTGCTATAAGGGAATAGAGCTGGGCGATATGGAGAAAATATCATATTATTATTATTATTATTATTATAATATTGCAACGATGTTTTAGGGTTGACCCTTGGTGCTTCCACAAAATATATAAATAATGAGATTTTTGATATGTAATCATCAGTAATGTGGACATAATGACTAAGTGGGTAAAGGCACATAATAGAACAGCTAGAACAGTCTGGTAAGTTCAGAAAAATACATCCCTTTACTGCTGCCTTTAAAACCAGGAACCAAGACAACAGTTATGACATATTACAAATTACGATATCCAAGATCTAAGACGATATCTAGTCCCATATCACGATATCGATATAATATCGATATATTGCCCAGCCTTGTGAGGGAACCTTAACGTTAATGAGGCAATCGCCGTGCAGAGGACAGAGCGGTCACAACAGCTCCAGGTGGAAACCTGTGACTCTGCAGCGAAACCTCGAGGCCAGACACACAGCCATCCAACGTAAAAGATCAAAGTAAGCGCTCTACATACAGAGCATCATCTTTTCTTGTAAAATCTTAAAGCAGAAACATCTTCCAGGACACCAATGAAGATAAGATCCATTTGGCTCACACTTATCTATATAGCCATGATGATAAAAGTTTTACCTGCAAGCAAAGAGCTTTGATTTTTTTAATTCTGTCAACCCTTCCTCTCTCTTATTCTCAAAGTTAGACAGAAAAACACACTAGAAAGCTGCCTCCTTTTAGCACAGTCATCCATCGTACCAAAATTCTCCCTGTTTCTACCACCTCTCTCCCCTCCGCACCCTCCGGCGCGGCTATATAAACAGCATTCAATGCTAGTGCTCTCCAGAGGAAGGTGTAAGAACGGGAACGCTCTCCATCACGGCATCATGGTCTGCATGCACTCCCACAAAACTGTCAAAAGCTACACACACAAAAACACACTCATGTAGAAACACATCCTGATATTCTACTGATAAGATAATAAGCACACATATGAAATCACTTACAGAAACAATGACGCAGACGCTTAGAGAGGAAGAATCTGTTATCACACGCTACTAATTCAGTTGATCTTTTATCATCATCTGTTTCTTTATTACTCTGCCTTTTTTTTCTCTTTCTCCCTTACTGTCAAATTTTTCTGGCAGAGCTGTGGGTCTCTGTGTGTGAATGTGTGCGTGCGCTCGGATGTCAGGTTTTAGATATTGTTCCTTCTATGCAAATTGAATATTTTCCAAGACCAGATTTCTTGTTTTTTTCTGGTTTTCTGTCTGAAACAGAAGGAAGCCAAAAGAACTGCGGGCTCTTTGGCTCTGTTGTCTGTCACACACACACACACACACACACACACACACACAACAAACACACAACACACACACATAAAAGCAACATACCTCAACAACCTGCTATAGCACTGCTTTCCAAGGTGATGTTACACACACACACACACACACACACACACCTCGACCAGAGTGCACAACAGCACAGAAGAAAAGACATGTGACGACAGCTAAATAAATAAAGGCACTACTGCCAAGCTAAGTGAATGGGTGTCACTTTGACAAATGCACAGCGCTGAATCTTAGTCAACACTGTATTGTTTGTTGTCTCCCTCATAAACACAAACACACACATACACACACACACACACACACACACACACACACACACACAAATCCATGCCATCACAAGCGTACACATTATTATGCGTACTGTGAGTGACAAACACACAAACGCAGCGTGCATACACAAACGCGCATTAAAAGCACACAAATACACGGGCTGATTATACATTCATAATATTGAATGGATGACAGGTCTTGAGCAGTGCGGCGGGAAACGGGGTGAATTCTAATGAGCTACCATTTACCCCGAAGAGCTCCGTCGTCGTCGTCGTCCATAGACTGGATACACACACACACACACACACACCTTCACGCAAAGACATGACACATGGTAACGAATACCCGGGTTGCACACAAGCATGTTACACAGATAGAATGGTAATTATGGCACATTGTAAGAGTGAACATCTTGCATACAATCGCCATGTCAACCAAGAATACATTCAACCCAGTTGTTACATTAAAGGGGACATATCACACTCATTTCCAGGTTCATACTTGTATTTTGGGTTTCTACTAGAACATGTTTAGATGCTTTAATGTTTAAATAACACATTATTCTTCTCATACTGTCTGTCTGAATATACCTGTATTCACCCTCTGTCTGAAACGCTCCGTTTTAGTGCCTGTCTCTTTAAGACCGCCAAGTCTGCTCTGATTGGCTTGCGAGAAAAATATGGCGCATCTTTGCAAAGGTAGTTCTCAAGCTGTGGGCGATATATTCTAATGAGTCTGCATGTGACATAGGAAGGAGAGCCAAATCTGAATGGCTTGTTGAATCACATGTTTTCTAGGGCTGACCCCTCTTAGTCGATTAGTCGACTAATCGGTAATTTTGTTCCGAGTCAATTAAGATTTCTTTAGTCGATTAGTAGTTTTTTTCTGCCTTTTCATGCTGAATGACTTATTTCCAAGAAACTTATGAGCACATCTCTGGTAAACACAAGTGATGCTTTTGTGTGATTCTTTGTGGAGAAACTCAGTTTAACAGATCTGTTGATTAAATCAACTTATCAATTATTCATATGAGCGTTAGTCAACTAATAATTTCTTTTGTCGAGGACAGCCCTGATGTTTTCTGATCTCGGCAGCCCACAAACAACTGACTGGGTTGTCTTGTTTCACAGTTTGTGGGTTGTAGTGTTGTCATAAATATCAAAGTATCGATACTTATCAATATTGAATATTTGAAATAGTTTCAATGCTTATTTTCCACAGAGTTGATACACAGGTAGCAGCTGTGCTTTCTGCTCTCCCAGAGTGCTGAAACACACATTCAGTCATTAAACTTTTAATATAAAAATAAAAAATGTTATGCCCTAAGTATTGTGTCAGTTTTTCCCTGTGGTGTTGAATATCAATATTTTTCAAGGTGTTGTATCAAAGTTAGAGATTCCAGTATCATGACTACACTAGTTGGTTGGTAGGCAGTCCAGATACCAAAATGTATGTACACAGGCACTGAAAAGGTGAGTTTTTTCATAATATGTCCCCTTTAATGTAAACTTTCATCCAAGAGCTTTGTCAGTCCTCCACAAAAGGGTACAACAGCTGCATCCGTGTGGTCAAAATATGTATCTGATGTCAACACAAACCACAAACTGCAAGTGTGGAAGTTAAACTAAAAAAGACAAAAAGCAATCAATAAGAAATTCACTCCTAAGTCGCTCTTCAGAAGAAAAGTTGCACTGAAAGTCAAACTCTAACAGAAACACAGAAGAAAGTTAAAAAGTCCATCCATCCATCCCTCTGTCCTACCCTGAATTAATCCACACCACATAGCTGACCAGAACAGAAAAGCTATTCACCAGTCATAGCTGTTGGATTGATTGAAGGCGAGCTCTTAAAATTAGAGGCGAGGCGGTACGTGGCGTAGGGATACAGCAGTAACATTTTATGTGTGACGTGACTAACATGACAATCGATGAGGGGAGTAGCCGCAGACTCGCTTTAAATTGCTTGTTAAACGAACAGGTTTTAAAGAGGCACTTGAATGTCCTGTTGGAAATGGCCACTAGCGAGAAAAATGGAGTTGACTGCGTTTAATCTTAGTGTAAAAAGTGCCTGCAAAGTGCTTTGTGTAAATGCACGACGATTAAGCTGCAAGCATACACTTCATTAAGTGAACAATAACCATCACTGGCTGAAAAGCTATTCACCATTCAAAACAGAAAAAAAATGATCCCTAAATGAGTTGCATCCCTCTCTCTAAATGTCCTTGAAATGACAAGCACCAAAAAGCTTCTAAAGCTAGAGAAGTTTTCTCTACACTTTAGAATTGACAGGCAATTTCCCTTCAACTACAGCGCTCAAAATCAGACAAATCAAAAAAACAACCAACACGGCATTCGATTCGAGGAAAAACCTCATATGGAAGCCAAAATGAAAAACAAAAATCATTCCTACCTTCTTCAGTTTGCCATTCCGCGTGCCAACAAAAGCCACAGTGTTGCCGCGGTAGTCGTACGCCGCCACCGAGGTCATGCCGTCATCTTTGTCGATGAAGAGGGGCATGCCCTCGATGGTGCTGGTTCCCCCCAGAGGCTGGTTGAAGTCCTGGCCGCAGAAGTTATCGTCTATCTGCAGTGGCTGGAGGAAGGAAGGAAGGAAAGGCAAACAATCAGACGAGAAGCTTGACAGAATATTCACAATATTCAATTCTGAGGATGTCATTTTATAGTACTCATTTTATACCTTAATAAAAAAAAAACACATATGTAAGCAATGAAAAACGATTTTCTATTGATTCTTTTAATTTGAGTTTCAGAGACTTTGTTTCCTGCATTCTGGGGACTTCTAAAGAAAGAAAATAACAAAATAATAATTCCTTTTCTCACTCATTGAAGGCTTTTTCAGACACAACCTGAGAATGGCACCACTGCGCTCTGAAACCTGTTATTTCCAATAACCACGCCGCGCCACGAGGGCTTTACTGTGATGTTGTGATGTGTGGCGAGCGCGGCTCAAACCGCGCTGTGGTTGTCACGAGCAGCTCTCCTTCGCCAGGAAAAGAAATTTGGTGTAGCTCAGTTGCCGTCCGGGTGGAAACAGTAGGGGTTATACACGCTGTACAGTACCATGAAACAGGTAGAGATAACGAAAAAGGGGGAAAAAGGTGTGAAAAATTTGCATAAATCAGGAGAAAAAAGTGAAAAACGTGAGTCTCCCGGGAAAATTGTGAGGGTTGTATGGTCTATTTTACATTGTGGACTCTTTTTCTATTTCAGTAGGTCCACATCGTCACAGAGTACACTCTAAACAATGTCCTATTTTGTATTTTGAACAGTTCAAAGTATAGAGAGCCTAAGGAGCAGGGAATGAAACATAACAAATGACCGGATCCCAAGACATCAAGCGCCTTAGCGCAGTTATTTCCCCTCTAATAAAAATGTTGAAAGCGGTCCACTTGTTACTTGTTTCCATATCACAGTGGGAGTACAGACGGGGCTATAGGTGCGTCATCATCTAACTTCAACGCTTTTACTTGATTATCCTTCAGCCTATTCAAACACAAGCCTTTCATAAACACTCTTCTTTCTCCCCAAACAGCATCCCACCGTGCAAAACCTTCAGCATATTGTATGGTGTTCGGTCACGGCGGTGACACGGCGGTAATGCTGGTGAGCATGTGACAATATCTGGAGCATTCCCGTGTCACGAGGGGCCCATCGCCCCGGGCAATCCGCTGACCCATATGATGCCTTAACCAGTCACCACACACACACACAGAGCATAATCAGTTGCCTATGAAGTAGGGTTAAAGTGCCACAGACAATGAATGGTTTGTTAAACTAACATATTTTGCACGGACAGAAATTGGCAATTATTTTGATAAGTCACACACACGCATGCCAAATATGAACTTTTTCCAGCTTCTCAAATGTGAGAATTTACCGTTTTTCTCCGTTTTATATGACTGTAAATGTATCATCTTTGGGTTTTTCCACAAAATGAACAATTTAGAAGACATTAAACGAGGCTCTGAAAATTTGTGATGAACATTTTTGACAATTTACCAACTAATTAAAAGTAATCATCACAATAATAGATAATGAAAGTAATAATAAAACTTTGTGTGTTAATAAAAAAAAAAGTACTTTTTAGATGCTCATTTGGCGATGCTGTTTTTGACGGAGATCGAACGTGTGTGAGTGCAGATGAGTGTGTGTCAGACGCGAGGTTGCTGACTGACTGCTAAAGTGTGGAACTGAATGGGTGTCAGACAGTGTGTCAACCAACAGACACACACACACACACACACACACTTGGGGAGTGTGTAAATGGCGGTGTAATCCACAGTCTTATCACTACATCATCTGATTGATCCACACAGGAGAAAAGATAACACCTCCCCCTCCCTCCCTCCCTCACACTCTCTCTCCCTCCCGATCTGCCTAAATTGCCTGCAGCTCAGCACATGTCAATAACCCGTTATTCTGCCTTTTTCTACTTTCCTACTCTTTTTCTCCATCTCCTTCCAGCTGATACAGTAACTGAGCAAACATCAATATCCCCTCCCCTGTCCCTTTTCTGCCTCCTTCCATCCATCCCTTCTCGCCTAATCGCTCCACATCACCCTCTTCATCCATCCCTCCTCTGCAAGACTCCCTCTGCCACCACCTCTCATTAGCCGTGTTTCCATTCACATGTTTTATTCGCATTTTTGAAGTATCGCGTTAGAAAAGCTGCATGGAAAGAGCAAAATTCGATAAGACTCCCTCAACTGGGGAAAAAAGTTTTTACGCTCGCTTGGGGTGTTTTTTTTTTCTCTATCAAAAAACAGTTGATGTGCTAAATGGGTTATGGAAACGCCTTTGCCAAATAAATTCTGATGTAGCGAATATTTTACACACATGACTGATTTTGTTTCCGGTTCTCTACTTCTACTTCTTTTACTCTGTTTACTGGGAGATTACAGCCATGCGTCGCCTATAGCGTCACCTTCAGAGTTTATTCGCTCAAAACCAGTTGATGTAAACGCCTAATTTGCATTTCTTTTTATATGAAATTTCAAAAGTTTACTTGACAACTGAATGGAAACACGGCTACGCAGTCACTACTCTTTCTTCCTCTTTGGATCTGCGTTATGTTGTCCAAAGGGTGTAGAGGTCTGTGTGTGTGTGCAGGGTGGTAGGGCTATCAACTGGAGTCAACAAAGAGCTTGCTCTCTTTTGCTCTGCTTTTCTTCCTTTGCACAGTGATGTCACATGGTAAAGCCAAAGGAAAAGCATTTTAATTGAAGCCTCTCTATGTGTTTGTGCGTGTGTGTGTGCGTGCGCGTTTAAGAAAGTAAGAGACAGGAACACACACATCCATTACCTGAAACAAGTTTCTTTTGTAACAACTAATGGCTAGCGGGCAATTTCTTTCCTCGGAACAAAGGCGACTGACAGACACGGATAAAAACACACATGTGAGGACTTGTAAACCTGTGCGCACACATACACACACCAAGACACACGTTCAACCAAAGCATCCGGTTTGTTTTCTGTCTGTGCACACACACACACACACACACACACACACACACACAGATTTTCGCTACAAGCAACAAAACAATTCCCATCGTCTTCATGACATACAACTAGGGGCACCAATTTTAAACCATATAGTCATGGGAGAGAAATCCATCAATCTGGACTAGAGTCAGCCCCCCCCACACACCACACACACACACACACACACACACACACACACACAAGCAATCCAATGTTGTCGGAGCCTAAGGAAAACAAGTTAAAAGGGTTAATCCATCTTTTATGGAAGAGACTCACTGTCGAAAAATACTGTATACAGAAGCCCCCAGAGTCCATAAGGGTTAACACACACAATGTACACACACAGTAGCCTATATAGGTCTCTGTGGTGCACTGGAGGGTAAAGGTGCTCTAGCATTCCTGCAGGTCTGGAAGGTTTAAACAGCATAGATCAGCATGGAATAAAGGACGTTTCCCTTGAGGTTGGAAAGCATTTTTAATGGAGGCTACGTTCTTATGTCGGTTCTGCAATTTGAAGGCACTAAAAGATCCCCACGTGCATTGGAGCTGATATTTAGTATGGAATATTCCCCTCTGTGGTCTCTGCGGGGTTATTGGCTGGAGACCGTGTTTGACGTTCTGTAGCGGTTTTCAAAGACGCAGCGCCCCGCCGGGGATGAAAGAGTTAAGCCAACAACCTTCCACTGACTTTGGCAGGGTGGTCTTAGAAATGCAGAAGAGGAGGTTTGTTGTTTTTCTGCTTTCGAAGGGTTCATGTGGCGCTGAATGAATTTGTGGTCTTTTCTGAAGACGTCAAAACTAAAAACAGGAACTAATGGTGTTTTTTCTAACACTATTCTAACCACTTAAAAATCCATTATTTCACAAAGAAGTGGGCATTTTTCAAAAAAAACATTATTCATTGTATATGAAGGTTGCAACTAATGATTATTTTCATTAATGAGTAATCTACCGATCAATTGTTTGGCTATTAAATGTAAGAAAATTGCAAAATTTTGTTTGACTCATAGGGGTGGGAGAAAAAATTTATACAGCATAGTTTTGCAATATTTTGCGTGGCTTTATTGTATCATTACACAGACGTCAAGTATCGATCTTTTACTATATAAACTATTAACAGCAGGCGTGGACACTAATCTGTCTTTCAGAGGTTGTAGCGGGCTCAGCCTTAAAGCTAGTGATTATACTGGTATCATATGAAACTAGAAAAACCAAAGAAATACATTGGTATCAACCATGTCATGTTAGCTTGTCGGGAAGAACGCTAAATAACCCTCCAAATTTACGCAAAATTTTGGCGAGGAAACACTTGCATGGCCCTCTGACCTCAAAATATGTGAATGAAAACTCTGAGATAAACAGATTGTAAACTGTATCTTATTAGATAAATCAGATGTTGACAAACTGCTTAATTTGCAGTTGAAAAAAGGTAATAAAACGCAATATGTCATCGCGATACTCAGCATATCACAAATGTTTAAAATCGCAATAAGATCGTATTGTGACTTAAGTATCGTGATAATATCGTATCGTGGGTTCTCTGGTGAGTCCCAGCCCGGCTGACTAACACTCCAAAATCAAAAACTTTTCAGTGCATCATCATATAAGACCGAGAACAGAAAATGAATTCACTTGTGAGGCGTAACCAGTGAATGTTTTGCTTAAAAAAAATAGTTGCCGATTAATATTCTGACGATCAACCAATCAATCGACAAATCCTTTAAGCTCTGCTGCAAACCCAGACTGAGAACACGAAAATCTCACTAAACTGAGATCTTTAATGGGAGTTTTGAAAGGGTTAATATACAGACTGAAAGTGAAGCATTATCCTTAAGGTGTGTATATACATCACATGTGAGCTGTCAGCTGATATTCAAGGTCACAGAGAAATATGTAACCTAGATACAGCTGATATCTGAATATCTGAGGATTGCATAAAAAACCCACAGTGGTCTCTAGACACAGCTAGAGGTCACGCGTGTTGCTGGCTAACAGCCACTACTGTGGTGGTTTCCCCTGAGCGGAGCAGCTTCAGCCACTTCACACTGCAAAACCATGAAATATGGTCATTCATATGGCACCGAACACGCGTGTACACACAACTCAGCCCACAATAACACTGACTGATTACAGATGTGTGCTGGTCGGCCCCGCGCTGGAGGAAATGGTTGAATAATCATTCCCCTATGATTGCTATTTCTTTAACGTATTACGTCAAGAAAATATGTCTGGGCACACATTACGCCGACCTCAAGTGGAACTTGTCAATAGTAACCTCCAGTTAGAAAAAAAGCTATGGAAACAGCAGAATACAATACGGGCTTATGTGCAGGAGCAGGGTGTTGTTGTTTGAAAACACTGCTGTGAATTACGGCTGTTAAGGTGGAAGGAAAACATGTACGGCAAACACAAAAACATTCGTTCATTTGGTGAATTAATTGGGCGACACGTTGCGTTAAAAGGCGCCATGTTTGGTAATAAAAACCTCTTTGTGCGGGAAAAAAAAAAACACAAAAATATGTTTTGGTATCATAGAGAGCTGAGAGGGAGTGGAGAGGACATAAGAGAGAGGGGCAGAAGTGACTGGTATTAATGCTGACAGCGTGGTTTCAAGACAAGCATGCAGTTCATCTGTGGACGGGTGGTTGTGTGTGTTTGTGCATGCATATATGTGTGTGTGTGTGTGTGTGTGTTTGTCAGAGAAAATGCGAATAAGACGCCTCTCTCCTTACTAGTAATCGTCTGTCTCATCATCAAGTCAACAAACACACCTTTTCAGAAACCCCTATTTCCTACAGTCTCAAGCATAACGTGTGTGTGTGTGTGTGTGTGTGTGTGTGTGTGTGTGTGTGTGTGTGTGTGTGTAAACATGAGAGAAGAGAAAGAGGAGTGAACAGCAGGAAACAAAAATGATCTGGCATCAACCACAGGAGCCGTTCCTCTGCAGCCTTCTACCTTGTTTTCATATCAGATGATAAAGATTTTCACAGTGCAGACACACACATATACACACACACCTACACACACAGACACACACAGACACACACACCGATACAGTACTAGGAGTATGTCGGCAGGTGCTTTTTACCTGACGTGTGTGTGTGTGTGTGTGTGTGTGTGTGTGTGTGTGTGTGTGTGTGTGTGTATGCGTCGGTGTGTACATGTGGCTGGCTCCAAGCGGAGTGAGCGATTCCGGGTGAGGGTTGCTCATAAATTACCCAGAAATCTCAGCGGGGGGCCTTGAACTCATGGAGACATTGCAGGAGTTTCTTCAAGAAGAATAAACACATGAAGTGCTGCAGATTGTGTATGTGTGTGTGTGTGTGTGTGCTCAAAGCGTGCATGGACGCGCCCTTGTGCTGCTTTAGAAAGCTGAAGAGCAACCGACATCTGATGGTGTTCATAGATAGACATACATTATGCAAAGCTTGTATGTGTGTCTGTGTGACTGTGTGGTCAAAGTTAGTCAACATCACTGTCAAAGAATAATATAGGTCCCTCTCTCATATACTAATATTTAGCCGGAGGCAAAAGGGAAAGAAATAATGGCTCATACACACACACACACACACGTGCAACCTAATGACCTCATACCAGGTCAAAGTGAGTTACATGCCTCATGATGCTTACATACTCTGACATCTCTTTGATGTACAGTGAATTTTGTGCCCACAACGGAAATTTTTAATTTCCTTTGGTGGAAGTGTTCTCTAGACTTGCCTATGTACAAATGTGAAGACATTTTCAAAACCGGTCAAACCGTCTGGATGAAAAGTGAGTTATTCTTATCATACTGTATCTAGTATTTGGGTTAGGGTTACTGATTCCCAAACAAACATATACATATTGGAAAAAAGGTCCTCTGGTTAGTGTGATACCTATTTTTTCATATTCCTTAAACCAGCTCATGTGAAAACTATGAGGGATTTTGTTGCGTTCATTCAGCACACACAATCAAAAAGCAGTCAGGTAAGGAATTTAACACACAATGAAGCTATGGCAGTCAGATTTTGTATTTTTCAATAAATCTGTCAATGATTTCAATTCCTGTTTCAACACCGCTCTAAACCACACAGAGACATACTTGCACACCTCTAAAACGCCCTCTGTGTTTAGGATAACAAGACCTAAAAGGCTCATCACTGATGACAGCTGTGACGCCACTGGCTCCACAGAGACAGAGTGTGTTTGATTGGTTGTGTCTCAAAGGCATTAAACAAAATGCATGGTGCATTAAGATTATCTTGATGGAAAAGTGTTTTGTATTCTATCTATAGTGTTTCTGCAGGCTGCTGATTCAAAACTCAAGACTAGAGCGATATAAGAGGAAAGGAAAAAAAATGTTTTTTTGTCCAAACTATTTAAATCTATGAATTGTTTCCTCCCAAGATGCTGTAGCTGTTTTCTAGAACATGTTACTGGATCCTAACTGATCAATAATTTAGAAAGAGAGATGACTGCACCAATTCCATATTCATGGGTTGCAGGGTAGTAATTTCTATGTTGAGTGCACTCCAGGCAGACAGTGAAACCTCAAGGAGTTGGCACCTATTCAGAGAGCCGCTTCCAAAAGCTGTCACCACATGTTTAGACCGCAATCCAACTGAATGTGAGAGACAGAGGAGGAAGACTATACACTGTATGGAGCATGTACAGGAAGAAATACAACCTTAAATGCATACAGTCTGTTGGAAACAAACCGGTGCCAATGTAAGCGAACAGGCTGACAAGACTCGTGATCAAAAGATCATCAGTTCAAATCCCCGCACCAGCTGGGAGATGTGAATGAGTAACACACTCCTTCCCTCCATCATCGACCACCGCAGGTGCCCTTAAGCAAAGTACTTAACCTCCGACTGTTCGGATGGAGATGTTCAGTGACCGGCAGTGGAAGAATTCAGCACATTTAAAGGTTTCACACAGCAAAAGATATGTTAACAAATTCTAATGGCATAAAATACTACAAGGAGACTTGAAATATAATTCAAAGTAAGAAACTGAAATCCAACATTTCATTCAGTCGGTGAAACTATTTTTTATATCGTTTCACATTTGCATAGAAACTGAGCTAGTAAATGGGGAAAAAATAAATGTAAAAGAAAATTACATTTTAGAAATATAGACTTCGCTGTTTGGGTTCATCAGTTTTTTTTAATTCATTTTCAAATAAATATCCAGGAATATATTTACTCTGTATATTAAAAAAGAGCAGACAGTCTGCTTGAGGCAAACATCTGATTTTAAAAACTACATTAAAAATGTTTGTATTACTTTCCTGGGACACATACAGCTGCTCACTTGTATATTTTTTATTTAATTTTCTATTTGATAAAGCATAATCTGAGCTGTACTAATTGAAAGTGGACTTTGTTTATTGTAAACTGTGGTCAGCAGCAGTGTCTTACTGTAGTAGGAAACACAATAACCTTTGGATGAACTGGGACCAGGATTATAGTTATAGTTTATAGCAAACTAAAATGAATAAGAAAATAAGCAGTGGAAAATATTTTTGTTAAACTGAAACTAAATAAAAATGAAATCTTTTAAGAAAAAACAAAATTAAACTAAAACTAGAAAAGTAGAGAGACAAAAAATGGGAAAGTGGGGCCCAATTGCCCTACTGGTTATACTGGTAAGCATCCAAATGTAATGGATCTATACATAGGAACCAGGGTGTTGTTGGAAAAGAGCAAATACAGGAATAAAAAAAAAAAACTAAGACTGCCTCCTCTTAGTTGATTAGTCAAATAATCGGTTGTTTTTCATGCTGAATGACTTATTTCCAAGAAACTTATGAGCACATATCTAACAAACACAAGATTGAAAGTGTGATTCTTTTTGGAGAAACTCGACTACGAATTGCTTGGGTTGAGGACAGCCCTAGAAAAAGCATGGGAGATGATTACGTAGATGTGTGCTAACTGCGTACATTCAGCTCATCTACATCGGAGAGAACCAAAACCTTTAAAAAAAACCTTGAAGCAAACAAACACACAGAGACTATTAACATGCGCAATACAAGCACAACCCCTGCCCCACATTCTCCGATTACTCCTGATAATGATGTATGCAACACAGCACCCACACACACCGTACAGATCAATACATAATTACACTGACAATTAGCATCATTAGAAGGATGCTAGAGATGGGGATTTGTTGAGCTAAACACTCCTCTGAGAGAGGGAGAGGTCAGAAAAGAGAGCGAGAGAGAGAGAATTAAGCAGCTCACACACAGTCTGCATGGGGTCTTTTCTAAAAGGTTTTCTATTGTCCTTTAATAATGGGATGAGAGCGACACTTGAGCACAGAGTGGGTGTGACATTGTTAGCTCACACACAGGCTCACACACACAAACCACTGCTACGCAATCGAAAGTCTACCCTGTATACAAATGAACAAATTCCCGATTTCAAATAACCAAATATTAACCGAAACATGACCCATTAGTACCAATAACGTTAAAGACAACCCGCCCAATCGGCGTCTCCTAGCTCAACTCATTTAGACTGTCAATTAACTCCGGCTCAATTAATCAGGTCTAATTACTTAAACGCATTTGCCGGCACATCCTTTTAGATTAGGTCTGCAGAAATAGGACTGTGTTTTACAAAGACCACAAGTGAGTTACGTTCATTAGATGATGTTCATAATGATGGATCTAATAAGGTTAGGAGCCGGCCAATCCCACTTTGTCTCTTCTGTAACAACGTAATGAAAATCTGCTCCGTTCGCTTAATGTGGGCTCACGACGTGCAGAATATTTGTTGGAACGTCTAACGGCTGAAATGTAAGAGCGAATACAGGATCCTAAAGGTAAAGAGAACTCATTGTGTGCTCTATTGCATTCAATTCAGTGAGTCAGTATAATACTCTCAGATAGCGCCTGCTCTTATCAGCCATAGGTAAAAGGATCGGGTATAACATTTGCATCTGCTATACTGCTGTAATCAGTCTCCAGGGTGCAGCTCGCCACAGGACGGTACTTACTCTGATAACAACGCTCCTCTCAGCAGCTACCCTCGCTACACAACACACACACACACAGTTGAAACAGCAGCAATATCTGTTTCTCTAAAAATCTGAATAACTACAATGCACAAGTGATCGCTTCAATATCGATTTCAGGTTCAGCATCAAATCTCACCTTTGACACTGATGGTCAAGCAACAGATGGACTATGCAGCATAAAAAAAAATGAATGCTTGAGATTGACTCCTTTGTTTTTGCTATGATTGATTGCCGATTGATTGATGCATTGGCTTGTGACAAAGTTCAACACCTCACCATCCATCTGGGGATCGAGAGAAAGCATCTTGACATGTTGAATAGTCTTCGGGTCAAATATGAGCCTCATGTAGAGACAAGCACCAGCGAGGGAAAGGAATGTCCAAAACAAGTTGTTGTTGTTGTTGTTTTCCTTAAGTCCCAATTTAAGTAGCCTAAATCAATACTTAGTATGTGATGATTTTCCAAAACCCAATATTTCTATTTTTATTAGACGATTAGTTAAAGAAAGCTTATATACAAAAGTATGTTTAACGGCTTTATTGTCCTGTATTAACACAATAAAGCCTGCATCACAGCTTGCTTCAGCTGATTCCCATGGTGTTTTGTGTCATTTCCATGGAAAAGCAGCGGGCTACCTCCGGGGTCTGAAAAGTGAAGCCAATGCTGAAGTGCATTAAACTTGCATTCTTTCACATAGCCAGCAGGGGGCGACTCCTCTGGTTGCAAAAAGAAGTCTGATTGTATAGAGGTCTATGAGAAAATGAGCCTACTTCTCACTTGATTTATTACCTCAGTAAACATTGTAAACATGAGTTTATGGTCTCAATCGCTAGTTTCAGGTCTTCTTCAATACAGCATGATGTTCATTCAGTAAATTATGGTCACATTTACAGTAAAATAGACCATAAAGCAGGCTGTGCTTTAGGGCATGGCAACCTGCAACCTTAAGAAAAGGTGTCATTGAAACCGAAAAGGTATAGGAAAGTTTGGACAGGATTTGGACGGTCTGTCTTCATACTCCTGAACCTGAACCAAATAAGCAATTTCAAATGCAGTTTTGACCAACAACAGAACACAAAAGGCATACCAAAAAATGCTGATCAATTTGAGGAGACTGTTTCAGGACATTTCGTCTGAAGCTAATGTGACCATGTTTCCCTGCGCCGCCCTGGTGTTAAATTCCATGACTTTTCCATGACTTTCTATAACGACATACAGTAAGTGTTTTCTAATAACCTTAAAGGTTACAGCTGGCTAGTTTAATGTTGTGCTCGCTGTGGAGAAAAGCTGCAAGAAATCACTGTTTAATGTGATGACTTTAGTGAGTAAGAAAATATGTTCTGCAAAGTGACCCCTGAGCAAAAAGATCCCCCGAACTTTCTCTAACAGGAGAACACCTCCATAAATTCAGTGATATTTCATAACCACCAAAAGAGTTTTGTTGTGTTCCTGAGTCCTCCTTGTTATAGCACCTGCAACTAGATATACTCGCCCTGTCGGATGAGCCACAACACACACACACACACACACGCACACGCACACACACACACACAAAGCTAACATGACAGAGGGTCGTGCTGCTGAGGAGGACAGTGTGGTGGCCAGGTGACGGACACCGATATTATTTGTGCAGCAGCCAGCGTTCAATCACCCTCTCCTCTCCTCCCTCCGTCTCTCTCCCCTCTTTCTGTCATCCGCCCTTTTCTCCGGCTGTTCTTGGCAGTGGTGGCGAAAAGATTTCTGGGGCTATCACTCTTCCTCTCGTCCTCCTCCTCTTCTCTCGGTCGGTGAATCACTGCCTCTCCTTCGAGCACACCCTGGCTGTAAAATGCTTGCTGCTCTCTCCTTGGCTGTTACTCGTTCTCTCAGCCATTTTCCCTGTTTATTCCTCTCTCGTTAAAATCACCCCTCTTGTGTCATTCTCCTTTGCATCCCTGTCTTGCTAGCCAGGGTCATGTGTAGCAATGTATCTGCACAGATTGGAATCTGACTGGTTTTGTCTAAAACAAAAAAAGAAAATCGCACAGAAAAACTGTTGGAAATCAGATTTCAAGCATGTTCAAAGATGTTTTGACACCATCAGTCTTTCTAGTCAAATCAAAATCAAACTCAATATCATAACACTGACGTCACATTCAAAACACAGTTAGTCAGCCCGTGACTGCAGCACAAAACCTGGCTCCATATCAAACTCCTCATGACTGATATTGTTGGAAATATCTCCATTCTTAAACTGGCCTGCAGCCTGCTGTTTTGGTTTCCTGAGTTTCAAAATGCAGCATCACTTAGCGTACAGTACATGTTGCATCCCTACAGTACAGTCATTTCCACAGCTACCGCTGCAGACAGGTTCAAAATGCCTGAACTTTAGGGCTGTCGCAATAACCCCAATATTGCATTACCGTGCTGTTGGCAAGCAACCGCCACAACCACAATGTTCACTTTTTTTCAATTCTGTGCAATGGGAGCGCCGTGTATTTACACTATGCTACAAACGGCAGCAGCGTGACGAGCGTCTATTCTGCGCTGAGCGCTGCACGTTTGGGGCTTTTTCCTGGTCGCAGAGAGTTAAATAATGTTCAGCTTTGGGTAAAACGCTGCGCTTGTCATTGTCACTTTTTACCCAGCCGTTCAATCACGATGGAGGATGGTCGGGACAAAAAAACACGAAGACCAACCGTCACATCCTACATGTAGAAGTGCTAAACAACAACAACACAAACGGAGGAGAAGTGAACCCACATAGACCGGCGGGTTCGTCATCTCTCCCTAAGTGCTTCAGCCTTCCCTTCATCCAGAGCAAGTACTCTACCTTGTGCCGACATTTTTACTTCTGCAGATATTTCGTATCATGGCAACCAGCGGCAAACAACAATAATACAGCACTAAAATCAGGATAAAGTAAGGATGAAGTCATTTGCAAAAAAAGGCAATAATATTGCATATCGTGCTGTTGAGCCAATCATTGTCACCGCAGGGAAGCTTCCTTCACCGCGACAGCCCTACTGAACACACACATCTAGGCATGGTCACAGCAGTGTGTACAGTCAGGTAAAGATCGGGTTTGAGAAACTGCAACAACACTGATGCTTTTTCCTCCTTTTTTCTGCTTTCTTCCTCAATCCCTTCCCTTTTCCCTTCAAGCCTCTTCTTTGGCTCGCTCTGTTATTTTCACACTCACTCTGTCTCTCTCATCTAACAAACACCATCCTTCAAAATTCCCCCACTCTCTCCCGTACGTTGCTTTGGCATCTAACTCTTCCTCTCTCTGACTCCCTCGTGTCCTCTCATTTTTACGCCCGCCCACGTCCTCTTTCTTTCTCTCTCGTCCCTCTCTCTGGTTCTAGCCGCCGTCTCTCTCATTTACCTCCTGAAACTCGTTCATCCTCTCCTCCGCTCACCTCTATACCTCGCTCTCTTTCTCTCTCTCCTTCTCTCTCCCTGTGTGGAAATGGTTTGTATTGATCCACTGTCAAACCGGGGAGAAGGTCAGGGGTTCACTAATAAAGCTCAGGGACAAAACAGAGACTCACAAACAAACACACGGGCGCACGCACGCACACACACACACACACACACACACACACACACACACACACACACACACACACACACACACACACACACACACACACACACACACACACACACACACACACACACACACACACACACACACACACACACACACACACACACACACACACACACACAGCAGACAAATATAGCCAGGCAACTGGGCTGAGGTGATGAATGGTGTGTGTATGTGTGTCTGCACATATTTTTATAGCAGAGCTGCTTCTAATATGCCCAAACATTTGTGTTTACAGAATAACAGCCACCATCTCCCTGTGCCCATAAACATATCGCCCTAATGACGGCCAGAGGCTAGAAATTATGATCCAGCACAAATATGAACTCCACACAGAGAGCTGACGGAGCGCCTGGCCATCCATCATAGCTATGTGGCTAACAGCTGTCCAGTCCTCCCTCTCTCTCCCCCCTGCCTCGCCCTCTCCACAGCTCTATGGCAGGGTCAAACTAAACGTATTCACCCTCCACCCGCAGGCCTTTCCCACACTGCTCAGTCGAATGCAGTTAAGATGTTTGTAGCCTAGAGGTTAGAGGAGTGCATACGAATTCCTTGAGTGGCTGAGAAAACCTGGGTGGGGTTCAGTGCCAAATACCAGTAGCTTAAATAGCCGTGAAGCGAGTTTATATACCGAGATCAGCTGGAGGAATGGGGATGGGGAGATGACGCCCAGTTAGATTTGTACGTTTGTGCTTCACTTGTAGTCCAACTGCTGCCAATAGTAGCTGACAGTGGAAGACTGGCATCATTTAGCTGGCTAGTAGTTTGATACAGCATAATATCGCGATATTCGTGGCAATATTGTATAGATGCACGACAAGTATTGATTATATATTATATAAACTATTAACCTCCTAACAATCTGACGGCCCGTCGGTGGGCCTGGTCACTATTCTGTATTTCAGAGGTTGTGGTGGGATCAGCCTTAAAACTAGAGAGAAGATACTGGTATCATATGAAACTAAACCTAAGGAATCGATTGGTACCATGTCATGTTAGCTTGTCGGGAAGAATACTAAATAAAGCTCTAAAGTTACGCTCAATTTTTGTGAGGAAAAACTGGCATGGCCATTTTCAAAGGGGTCCCTTGACCTCTGACCTCAAGATATGTGAATGAAAACTCTGAGATGAACAGAGTGAAAACTTTTTCTTATTAGATAAAACAGATGTTGACAAACTGCATAATTTGCAGAGTAATAAATCAGAACATATCTTATCATAATACTCAGCAATAAGATCGTATCGTGATAATATCATATCGTAAGGCCTCCACCCCTACTGGCTAGTACAACTCTCAACTTCTTGTGCTATTCCAGTTCTGCTGTCTGACTCAGCCTCGTCTGTGTTCCTCTGTGCTTGTTGTGTTGTGTTGTGTAGTCCTGTTGCACAGCAGCAGCTCCCACACTGGAAAATGATATCAGGCATCTGAGGTCAGATTTCAGGTCACTCAGACCACTGACTGAGGGTTAAGGTCAGTGGTGGTCAGCTGACATTAGGTCAGTGCTTAGGGGCAACGTGGCAGACGTCATTAACCTGAGGCCGACCCCTCGAGCCTCGCTGCTGTCGCGGGGTCAGCCAATCAGCTCATCTCTGAGGCTATTACATCATCATTGCTGACAGCTTATATGGGACAACGGGTTTTTTGAGCTGCTGTTTAAGCGGTGATGAATTATGAGTGAAAGTAATCCTTATCAAAAAACTCCAGTAACCATGGTAACAGGCCTGACTGGCAGAATGGGATTGGGGGGGGTGCTTTTTGCTCTTTCTGCAAAATAACTGTTGGCTGGCTACATCCACACCATTACGTGTTTTTTTTTTAGAAATAATCTCTGTCCATACTAACATGCCTAAAGACGTTATCCATGTTGAATTAACTACTGGTACTCGCACGGTAATCACGGCTGATGTCGTTTTCTTCTGGAAAACTGACACGTGATAGGGCGTTATGAATCAGGAAAGGATACGTCGTGACTGATAAGACCTAATCAAGAAGCAAGAGTGGGTGTCTGCATCATCATTTTCAAAGGTCTCCGTTTCTTCCCGTCCAGGCTGAAACACAACCCCGGAGATTCAAACTAAAACAGTGTCAGCAGCGTTTTCAAACTTCTCCGTATTAGGGGTTCAATAACACCAGAGCAGTGTGGTCACTAGGTCGGGCATACACCGATTACATTACGTACCCGCCGGGTGGAAACCTGCGGCCCCGCAGCGAAAGCAGGACCAGAGAGGCCAGACACACAGACACCCGACGGTAAAGATCAAAGTAAGCGCTCTACAGATAATGAGCGTCATCTTTTCTTGTAAAATGTCCGGAGTAATCTGTAACACCGGTGTTGTCACAAGTTTATTAACCGGTGGGAAAAAATGTCCTCACCGTCACATCCCTAGTGGTCACTAGGCCTAAACATAGCAAAAGTTATGCGTATTAGTGTGGATGTAGCCTTATAAATTAACCAAACTCACAATGCATAATCACAAGTGTGACTTGGGACACATAGGTGCGCGCCATCTTTAATGTTATTGGTTATACGTGTGCTTTTCCTCCTATAACAAGTAAACCGGTCCACAGGATGCATTAGTAAGACCGTGTTAGGTGAAACCAGTATATCCAGTAAGGAGCCTTATCAAAAGCAAACACTGTGCACGACAGTTTATACTCCTTTGAGGATGAATAGTCCATCTATTGAGAGTTATGACAGCAATAATTTTCTCCTCTAGCTAAATGCTGATGAGGTCAGCAGCATATCAGCACAATGCAGCAGTTATGTACCCGACATGTGCATTTGCACATACAGTATTTGCCTGGCCGGCACAATGAGTTACTGGATGATGTAAAAGGTAGAGTCAAATTCTTCGCTGCACTAACCTGCGATTTGCACCAGAGCACTCTGCACACCAAGAGCTCCTGCTGCACCGGTGCAAAGGTCTAATTGAAATAAATGAGCTAGCCTCAGAGCTATTGTCAGTGTGATGGGCCCAGAGAAAGAAAAAAGCACAAAAAAAGAATGAAATCAAGCACAGAACAGGAAAGCGACTACATCTACAGAAGGTGGCAGAGGAGAGGAAGAAAGGGAGGTGAGAGAGAGGACTTGGCCGGGTCATTCACATCACTTACACTACCACACAAAACACACCTGTGCACTCAAGCTAATGAAGACCTACACAGAGAACGGGCGCCATTCTTACCAAGTATCCCTGCTCCATTAGTTGCAACACAGGGCGAAGGGTGTGCGTGTGTGTGTGTGTGTGTGTGTGTGTGCGACGAAGACATCTGCCGGAAAAAATGGTGTGCACTGACATTTAAAGAAAAAGCTTTAAAACGGGTCTTTTAATTAAGCTATCTTAAGAGGGAGCGAGATGGAGGGGACGGATGGGTGAACTTAAAGAGCACACGGAGCAGAAGATGAGGTCGCTGAGACAGGTGGTCAACTAAGAGTGAGGCGCACTTAACACTAATAGATGGAACAAAGACATGAGAGGCAGATGCAGCCTGAAGAGAGAGAGGGTACAGAAGGGGGAGACAGAAGAGAATGAGGCATGAAAGCCTGAGAAAATGAAAGGATGTGAGCAGGTATATATGTTCACTATAGAGAAAACCAGACTGTGCGTAGCGCCTTAAGGTCTCCAGTGTGAGTGCACGCATGTGTGTCTGTGTGAGCGGGGGTCCTCTGTAACGCATGCAGGGCCATGCACTGTGGATCAGTTAGTAAAAACCAAGTCTAGCTCATGCTATCCCCAGGATCTGACACCGCAGTGCACCGAACCATACTGTGTGTATGTATGTGTGTGTGTGACTGCTACTCCTGAGTGACATTTCACAAATCCAGGGGACTGGGCTAATGATGTCCCCTGCCTGACTAAATCAAAGCACCAAGAGGTTGTGGGGAGAAGGGAAAATGGACAGAAAAAAAAGGTGGAATAGAAGACGGTACGAGAAAGAAATAAGAGCAGTTCACACTTTATATTAACCACTGCGGGCCGGTAGCAGAGGTCCTCATGAATGAATGGATGGAGCATGAGTGGGCCGGTAATCAATTAGCAGACGCACAAAAAAAAGGGGTCGAGTGAAGAAATAGGAGTCATCAATAGGAGACATCAAGACCGGTCTTTAATATATGAATGACTACTGTATGCGTGTATTCTCATGTATGACAACAAGAATACTTTCAATAACATTCTTGAGAACAGGTATTGAACGTTTGCCCAAAGCAATGGTGCCATATTTTCCTATTAGATGGGTTCCTAAAGGGCCAACTAACGCTAATACAGTATGCGTCAATGTCAACGATAATAATGCGTTAAAATTTGTTTGAGCGGCACAATTTTCTTTTAACGCAACTTGCAATTTTTAGGTTGTAGCGGGTTCAGTTTTAAAGCTAGAGTAAAGATACTGACATCATATGAAACTAAAACACCTAAGAAATCCATTGATCTCTAAACTTTTGCAAGGAAAACTGTCATGGCCATTTTCAAAGGGGTCCCCTTGACCTCTGGCCCCAAGATATGTGAATGAAAATGGGTTCTATGGGTACCCACGAATCTCCTCTTTACAGACATGCGCACTTTACGATAATCACATGCAGTTTCATAGTCAAGTAAGCACACTGACAGCTGTTGTTGCCTGTTGTTTTGTGTTGTTAATTGATTTCCAATAATAAATATATACATACATTTACATAAAGCAAGCATATTTGTCCACTCCCATGTTGATAGGAGTGTTAAATACTTGACAAAACTCCCTTTAAGGTACCAATCAAACAGATCAAATATGTGCAATTAATCACGATTAAGCATGGATTATTATGCGATTAATTAACTATTTTAATCGATTAACAGCCCTAATCAAAACATAATATGTGTGCCTTGACTGATAAGTAAACTGATTGACTCTAAGAAAAAAAGGATGTAAAGAAAGTACGTACTCTACACAACTCAAAAAGCACAAAGAGGAGATTTGGTCTTACCGAGTTGATGCAGGCAAGCTCCTTGTTGAGCAGCCAGGGTAAGGAGAGTTTCCCGTCTCCCTTGTAGCACGACTGAATCCTTTCTTTGATCTTCTCTTTTATCCTCCGCAGGGTGAACAGGCACAATGCGGACTCTTTGGGTGGTTTGGCCCGATTCTTCTGACCCTGAGAGAAGACCGTGAAGAGGATGTCTTCATTCTCCGAGATCCCCAGAGAGTTGGCGAGCTGCCGGCCCGGCCGAGCCAGGAAGGCGTCCTGAACCAGCCGGTACTCTACTCCGTCTTTAGTGCAGCCGATGGGGAACTCCACGTAGGAGTAAAACTTGGGGTCGTCCACGCAGAGGCGGACAATTTTGGAGGTGAAGAACTGCTCTCCGCTGGCGTCGGGGGAAGTTAATTGGGTATCCAGCTGCATTGTTAGATAATAGACAAACTGCTCACTGCTGAAGCTGTAAACGTAATAGATGTCAAAAGCAGGGAACTTGGACAAAGTGTCGGAGGGAATCTTCAGCTGAGAGGAGACAAACTCGTCCTGATAGACGAAGCTGAACATGTCGGCGTTTTCCTCATTCTCCATCAGCTTGCGGCTGGACAACGTGGGGAAGTACTCAGACTTGCCGTCGATGGGGGTTCCGATGAACAGCTTGCTGGTCGGACTGTGCGGGGAGCTTATGATGACTCCGGACATGGTGCCCGACTCTGCCACACTGGAGAGGTAGTGCTCCTTGCGGTGGTGTGGCTCGCCAAGCTTAAAGAGGTCGTCCAGGCGTAGGAACTGGCAGATCCCCTGCGAAGTGCTGCCACAGGCGATGAGGCGGTTCTGGTCGTAGTCTATGAGGAGAAGCTTGTTGACGTTGGGGGTCTGGGCCAGGTCATGCGGGCAGGACTGGACGCTGGGCGGAGGGTAGCACTTCTCGTTGTCCACCACCGGGCCGGTCATGTGGCTGCGCAGCTTGGTCAGGTTGCTGGACAGCTTGAAAATCCAGTTGACGGCTCCCACGTAGACCTCTCCTGTTTTGTTGTGGATGGCCAGATGTGTGAGCCCCGACTCGGTAGGGGCGAATCGTTTGAAGGGCGGGGGTTGGCCTCCGGAGAGGGATGAGCTCATGATAAGCAAAAGCCCCAAGAGGAGAAATAAGTTCCCCTGGCCAGGGGAAGCCGCTGACCGAGCTAGGGGACACATATCTGGGCTGTCTAGAGGCGAGGCTTAGGGGGTTGGGGAAGGAGAAAAGAGAGGAGGAGAAGGAGGAGGAGCACAAGTGCTGGTCCCAAGTCAGGATTTTCTTTCTTTTCAACTCTACTGTCAAGGAATAAGGGAAGACAGTGTGAGGGAGAGAGAGGAGGATGAAGGGAGGGGGCAACAAAACTCCTATTGATCCGCTGTCCTGTGCTCAGCGTTGGAAGCCGTCATCAGGAACATCATCCACAGAGGCACGAGGTGGGAGCCCTGCAAGGCAGAGAGAGAGAAAAAACACGGTTAGCGTCCGAGGAACATTTCCTATTGATTATGCATCAAGCAGGCCGAATAAGGCTCACAAATTGCACAGCCAAGATTAGAAAAGAATTCAAGCTGACATTTGCCCTGGTGATAAATAAATAATATCAAATCAAGTCTGGAAGGCAAATGTGTGTCTGCATTTAATTATGAGTGAAGATAGCAGGGGAGGCATGGGCCGATTATTAAAGGCTCTGTACACATAATGGGAGTCTTGCTGGAATGAGTTATAGACTCACAACATTGAACTCTTTAATATTTCATTAACTTTACCATGGTGGCTTTGGACGAGGCTTGTGTTTAAAAAAAAAAAAAGTGCCAGTGGGCACTGTTACATTGACAGCCAGCAATTTATAGCCAGGTCTGCTGCAAGGCTTTCCTGTCATGGTTTCAATGGTATCACACTATACAGTAACGTAACCCCTTTATTGTAATTACGCCTGCAGTTCTGGCGACTATATCCAGGAAGCAGGTTCTCATGGTAACACAGCAGGTCGCAGCACACACTGCCTTCTCTCAGGGAGCTGCGACTACAATATATATATCAGGACAAATATAACTTAAGCAGAGAGAAATATAAAAAACCCTCGACTGAGACGTATGCTGCTGCATATACGGCACAATTCTTCAAACCCTTCAGACAGCAATCACAGTCAGTACACTCAAAACCTGCCTCACTGCCTCTTGCTATTCAGTGACCTGTGCGATTAAAGCGATTGTTTCAGACAGACAGTTGCACTATATCAAAAAAAGGCGACCTCATAGTTCTTTTTGAAATAGACCAGTGCCTTGGCAACAGTGAGCGACCCGCCTGTAAGAGCTGAACCTGGCTCAACTTCTGTTCTGCTGCAACAAAGTTAGTGCAACATCACCCGGCTATGTATTGCAGTAGAAAATCAAATACATTCAAGCACGCATAGCAGATAAAATAACTTGTAACAATTTTACTGTTTTCCCTGAAGTTGGCGAGATGAGGGATTGTCACCAACGTATCCACTAGAGGCTGATAAATCTGCGCCAATAGGTCATTTTACAAACTATCGTTATTGGTGGAACTGGGCTCTGATTGTGGCCGATGGCTGCACAGCCGCCACCGGTTACAGGGGGACGTACATCACTGTTTTATATAGAGGCTCCGTACACAAAGTCAAAGTAGACGGGGAGAAAGAAGTTATCCCTCGATTATATAATTCAGCACTGTCAGCTCTTCGTCCCAGATACAAGACAGGCAGACAGGGAGGAAAAGAAATCATTCACTGTTACTTTAGCTTGCTTACTGTACCAATTAGGCGTTCTGTCTTCCAAATAATCCAGCCATGTAACCATCCATTCATGAAATTAAATCGCACACTTAAGGATCCTCCTTACCCCGGGAATATGCACCAACATTAATGGTTTGCAAGAGTGGCATTTAACAACCTACGAGACGCACAACACAAGTAATCCTGGCCAGTCATACTGTAAGTCACAGAACAACGCATCAACCATTGTAAATAAATAGAACGTTTTCCAATGATGTAATCCACCAAATCACATTTTCAGGATGTTCTGTTACGAATGATTAAATTTGGAGTGACTGAAAAACTGATTTATTAAAAACAACGTATGCAAAAGTAGCCAACTAGGCTGCTGCAGAAGTAAAGAAGATATCGGCCGATTAATCAGCTTTTAAAAGTTTTTTTAATCCAAACTATCGTTATTATATAGGCCTTTAAAAATTAAGTAACGGTTGTCCTCTAGTACACAGTTTCCGTCTAAATGTAGCCCAACAGTGCCCACATTTAAGTGGCCCTACTTCCTTCTTCACTGCCGTCCTTGTCCTCTTATACCAGCTCATTCTGATGAGTGGGGACTTGGCAAATACACAGTTACTGTCTGCTTTCATTTAAGAGCTTCTCCCGAATACACAAATATATTTCACACAGTATACCACACAGCTGGTATTTCTTGACAACCCGGGATGCCGACCACAGAGGCGGTATATGAAAACAGGAGCAGGAGTGAGATAATTTATAGGATGGAGGTTTTACAGGTAAAGGACAGGGAGGAGGAGAAGAGGAGGAGTCAGTCAGAGAATATCTGCTTCTTTGGGCGTCCTCCAACGACAATACAATGATGATGTGGAGCAGGGTTCGCCGGGCGCGTGTGCCGCTGCTTGACAGGCCAATCATGTTCCCGCAATACTGGGACATTAGTTCTCCTGTAAATGCTGATTATGCAAAACAGGGCGCAACTCTCCCAGGGACCCCGCGCTTCAATTTCACCTTGACTATCAAAGTGTCTGCACGAAGGGTGTTTTACGACCACGCCGAATCAGAAAAGATGAGAGACACTACGGAGAGGTGAGGAGGGTGGGAAGAGGGTGGGGGGAGATAAGGGAGGCAAAAACATGAGATAGAGGAAAATCTAAATAAGGGAAAGAGGTGAAAAGGAATGTGGGGTTTAGCTTTCTTTTACTCCTTATCTCAGTTTCTGCCTCCCGCTCTCCATGTGGTGAGCCACAGGAGCATCCGTCTAGCGCACAGGTCAGGGAGTGTGGTCAGTTTACCGAGCTCTGTTTCAAAACCTGTTCCTTTTTGTTTTATGCAGCTCCCAGACAGGTAGAAGAGAGAGTGAGTAAACACTCAGGGGGAGAAAAATGCACTTTTGAATGTATCGAAAGAATTAAACACCTCGGTAAGAGGAGTCATTAAATTGCACATCAATTTTAGTCGCCGCTGCTGCAAATAGTGTGTGAAAGAGAGAAAAAGAGAGAGAGAGAGACGGAGCGGGCAGGAGAGAAGAGAAATAGTGGTGGCGACGTTCATGGAATAGCAAACCATAGCTCAGCTGAGACAACGCCGGCCAGGTTCAGGGAGAGGTGGTGTCATCCAATTTCCACAAATGAAAGGCCGGGAGAAGACGTATGGGAGGGAGAAAAAGCAGGGGCGAAGGAAGAGGAAAAAGAGGAAGGGAAAAGAAAGAGAAAGTAGGAGATGGAGAGGAGAGGAGGAGAAACTGCAGAAACATGGACAGGAAGAGAAGCATAAAGGTGAGAGAGGAGCAGCGGGAGCCAAACAAAAGGCAGCGTCTCCGCTGCATTTTAATCAGAGCTCTACCTGCGCTTGAATCAAACACCAGGGGAGCCCCGCGGATTGTGAGGTAACTGCAGACAGAAGGGCCTGAGCCGCAGTCATCAGATACACCCTCACTCTCCACTCGGCGAGATTAAAACGACTCGACGCGGGCTGCGGCCTCTCCGACATAAGCAGCCGCAATAAAACGACGAGCCGGCCTATAAAAAAACTAATTTCTTGCTCAACGGTAGAGTTGCGCCGCGCGACGAGAGCAGATGCCAATTTAAAACGTGGTGGCACGAAGGGAGGCCGGCTGCCTCATTTTCCTTTGTCGTTTTCGAGTGAGGGGAAAGATACAATGAGGCAGAGAGAGCGAGCGAGCAAATGAGAGAGCCCGATAAAGAACGAGAGAGAACGTGAAAAAAGAAAAAAAAAACATCCCTACAGTAATTCCTCTTCATTTAGGCCAGCCACGGCTTGATGTAAGAGAGTGTGAATCGCACAACAAATTGCATCTGGGGCTTGTTATCTATCCCGGTAATAAGACGATGACAACGCAATACACACTCTAACTAACACATGTTAGCGAAGTGACAACGTGGAGTTATCCACTTCAAAAACTAACAGGGGAGCAAACCGCACGGATAAAAGAATCACACAAATAATGTCTTCACAAATGGGCCCTCGTTCTCAATCCCTCCGCTGCCCACCCCGTCGTAGCAGACATGCTGAGGATATCGTCAATCACTCAGCTTCTTACACACATTCCTCTCTTTTTTCTTAAATTTCCCCATTTTCTCTCTACAGCCTTATCCCCCTAAACCCTCTTCAATTTCAATTTCCTCCAGAGCCAAAGTGAAATGGTGGGAAGAGCGCTGAAACAAGGTTGCGAGCCATATCTGGCACCATCAAGGAAAAACATGTCAATCATTTTGGGCCGGAGCGTGTCTGTGGCGTTGGGAATGGGCAGCCGCCATATCGGGGGGGAGCCGAGGCCGTTATCGCATCAGGGAAAAGCCTCAGAGAGGACGGGCTGTAAGGGGCCAGGTTGATTGGATTTGATATCGGAACGCCCAATTGACAGGACTGTACTGCGTCCCTATGGGCTTTGGGAATTGGAACGAGGGATTGAAAGAAAGGTGGAAGACATAACAGAGAGGACGGGTCCTTCCACAGCCTTACTTCATTTTGCTTATTTGGCTTAAGAGCGGCGGGAATCCTGAGAAGAGACGGGGGTCGCGATGTGTTCTCACGTATATTGTGAAGATATTACAGAGGCCGATGAAGTGGCGAGCTGTTGGTGACTCTCGTGAGCCGAGCTGAATCAACTCTCCCTCTCTCACCCGCGTCTCCAAAGCAACTAAACCTGTCCGTTCAGATAATGGTCGCTGCTCAGCCCCGGAGCTGTGCTGATTTATTGCCGGTGGCATATCAATTACAGCACTCGCCACTGGAGGGGAGAAAGAGGAGGAGGAGGAGGAGGAGAAGGTGGCGAGAGTAGGGAGGATGATGATGAGGAAGGAAGAAGAGAGCTGACAAATTCTCTACCCTTGCATCACAACATGTGGGTCACATCTGGGATAGGAGGAGGAGGTGAGAGGGGTGGAATCGAGGGTTTAAGAAAGAAAGAAAATAAAGTGAGGGAGATGGATGTGTGAGAAAATGTATGCAAATTCTAAAGACACACATACACTCCCATATATATATGCACAAAGTCAATTATTGTAACCCAACCATGGCATAATCGAGGAAAGCAATATGGTTTAAAAGACACACTGGGCGCACTTCAACCCCCACACTGCTAGGACTGAGCAATATATCGATATTATATCGATGTTGTGATATGAGATTAGATATCATCTTAGATTTTGGATATCGTAATATGGCATAAGTGTCATCTTTTCCTGGTTTACCGACAGCCTAAACCGTACACACACTGCACCGCTACACTCACAGCTATACTGTTATCTTCATACTCGCCGTCAGTCCATCACACACACACTACCTCTCTCTTTCTGTCTGTGCTGCACACCAACACTCACTAACGTCAAGCACACAACCTACGCACAGCGTTATTCCTTACAGGAGTTCTCGCTCGGTAGTGGAAACTACTGCCCCAAACTGCATGTGATTATCATAAAGTGGACATGTCTGTAAAGGGGAGACTCGTGGGTACCCATAGAACCCATTTTCATTCACATATATTGAGGTCAGAGGTCAAGGGACCCCTTTGAAAATGGCCATGATGGTTTTTCCTCGCCAAAATTTAGTGTAACTTTATAGCGTTATTTAGTGTTCTTCACGACAAGCTAGTATAACATGGTTGGTACCAATGGATTCCTTAGGTTTGTCTAGTTTCATATGATATGTATCTTCATTCTAGCTTTGAAACTGAGCCCACTACAACCTAAAAAAGATCGATTGTGTTAATGTGGTCAAGAAATTAGTGGCCTTAAAATTAATTTGGGTTAACGCGTTATTATCGCATTAACTTTGACAGCGCTAGTAAATATAATATTGATATCAAGGTAATTGGTCAAAAATAATGTGATATTTGATTTTCTCCATATTACCCAGCCCTACCAGCTGCATATATCCTCCCCTCTGTGCACAAATGGTCTCTATATACGCACACAAACACAAGGAATTATGCGCATGCAAATCAAAAAACACACATGTACAAAAATCTAATGGGTCTCTATCTTAATCTGCCCTCCACCTCTTCACTCCAACGCACTCCAGAGATTGGAGATTTGCCCGGGGGAGGAAAAAGAGATGGTTGAGGGGGGTGGTGGGGGCTGGGTAAAGGATTGAACAGCACGAGGCGGAGGAGGCGGCGGCGGCAGGAAAGCGGGTGATGGCGGGTTGTGGGGGTGGGATGCTTAAAGAGAGGAGGTAAAATAGAAGGGGAGCCGAGCCCTGAAGCCTTAATCCTCTCCCAGGGTCTGCCTAATCTCACCGCCACTATCTGCATATGGGAAGAATGGATTACCATCCCCCTCCCCAACACACTGATGGAGGGATGGATTGAAGGAGGGATGGGTAGCAATCCCTGGACAGACAACTCGCTCACAGACCCACACAAACACACAAAGTGTGAAGTAATTGCAGGGTGGATGTGGATGAGGGATGTAGGTTGCTATAGACACATAACTGCAGGTAGGGGCTGTACAGACTAGTCATTTGCAGCCTTGTTAACCCACCAGTGTGAGATATGTCCCAATCAGAGGCTGTCTCTGGGGCTGAGAGGGGTTAGGAGGGGGGCTGGGGGTTCAGACGACCAATCTAAAGCTGAACCAGTCCTCTTTAAAACTCAAATCTCAACACTGCCACAAAGCAATCACTCTGTCCGCTGAGGATTATCAGAGAATGTCAACATTATTGCAATAACCCAACTGTGGAATATTATCAAAACATATCCAAACCCATTTGTCACTGTCCATGGAAATTTGTTCATAAAAGGTCCTCCTTTTTCAATAACAGCTGAATGACAGCAGAACACGTATTAATAACGGAGTATGGGTAGTATTTCTAGAGAGCCCTCGGCGGCAATACAGCCAGAAACAGACAACCTGAGATCTGATGTTCATTTTTGTGTCATTACTTCATATCATTAGAAAGGAAAAAAAAAGTGACAAAAGTGCATTTAGTGATGAGGAAAGAATATATGAGCACTTTTTAAAGAGCCAAATTCAACTGCCCCCTATATTGTACTCAAGTCATGCAGCGAGCCAAGACAAATTTCAGAGGAGGTAAGACCAATTTTCAAGAGGTCGGACAACAAAAGCAGTGTTATATATTGTGGTGTCTTGTATCATTTCCTTCCTGGCTTGGCTGCGGGGAACGCGCTGACTGGCGAGTCTTACGGCGCATAAAAAGTCCTTATGAGTTCTGTTTTAGTGCCAACGTAAATCAGTTTAGTGGAGGACAAGCGCCGGTGCCCTTTCTCTCTCTCTCTCTCTCTCTGTGGCAGGTGGCCTGCCAAAACAAATGCCTTGTTTCCAGAGTACAAAAGTAGCGTATATGTGTGTGTGTGTGTGTGTGTGTGTTAGGAAGTCAGTCACTGAAACAAATTGAGCCCCCTGTCTTTAAAGCACCTTGCTGGGCTGACTTTCAAGTCATCAGCCCGGCCGGAGTGATAAAACCTGATGCAGACCCGTCTAGCGGCTCTACCCTTGACGTGGAGGAGTCGAGAGAAAAAGGGCTACGCAGAAGAAACACTACGGCCTCAAACATCGTCCTCTTCGATTCGTTCTACATTAGTTTTGCTCAAGTGCATTAGCCAAGAATAAATTCTTTACAGCAGACGCTTTACAAGCTGCTCAGCGCTGCTCCATGAAATAATGGAATCTGAAGATAGTAAAATGTTTTTTAGAGAAAGTATCATGAGCCACGGGGTCATAAAACACATAATAATAAACAATCATTAAAATTGTGAAAAGCAGATTTAAAGACTTTGCGCCACAGTCTTTATTTGTTAGCCTGTTAATCTGTAATAATCTGACTGATGGCACTTATTTCCACTGTTGTCCTCCATTTGTTTCCCAGGCTTGAATCAGTAGCACAAGGACACCTCACACATTCGAAGGCTGAAGTGGCAATAAGTTCAAGGACAACTGCTCCTCTGACACCCAGCGTGCCTTATGGATAGCAGACATGTGTGCCTGTGTGTGTAAGGGTGTGTGTGTGTGTGTGACAGCTGCCACTCCGAGACAGTAGACAGACTGTGGGCACTACTTCACACACATTCTTCCTCTCCTCATCCCCTGCGACAATAAACACTCACACACTCTTGTGTTTTCAGAAGTAAATGGGATTATATGCTGACAGACGTTACTTCAGACACACAGCGGTACACAAGTATGTGGTAATCGTGTGTCTGTGTGTGTGTGTGTGTGTGTGTGTGTGTGCGTGTGTGTGTGTGTGTGTGTGTGTTGCAGTAGGTCATAAATGTGTGCACATGCTTTAGTGTACTCTGAGGCTACGGCGCACAGTTGTTCCTGCTCTGCCTGCATTTGTCGAATATGAGACAGAGGGAGGAGGGGGTTGTCGGCTACTGTGTGTGTGTGTGTGTGTGTGTGTGTGTGTGTGTGTGTTGGTTTAAAACGAGGCCATAAGAGCATGAAACACCACCACATACACACACACATACACATACACATACACACATCATGGCAACGTTGACACCAGCTTCTGCAGCCTCTCTGAATCTGAACGCTGGTGATCTCATACTAAAGTCCTTTACACACCGGGGGCGTGACGTATAAACGACAAGAAAATGCTAAATACTCACTTGCGAATATTATATATCTAGGGCTTTTATTGTGAAAGGTAAGAACGGAAGGAGTGGATCTGGTCTGCGCTGCCTTTGTCAAGGTGGTAATAAAGGAGTAATAAAGTTTGCCTTCTTGGCTCGGACTACGGAATCTCTGTGTTGTTGTTTCAGAAATATAGGCGCAACTCGGCCACAAACATGTGTTTTTCTTAACTGATGGTGCATTGCTGTAACTATTTATATGATTTTATCTTGTTTAGATATGAAGTTCTGGATGTTAATTACTTTTATCATGCTTTTATTGTAAAGCACTTTGTAAACTTGTTTTGAAAGGTGCTATATAAATAAAGCTATTAATAGAATAATAATTATTATTATTACCGTGATTGGTTGATGCCTTTATTTTCAGTGCAAAAGCTTATATTGATGTGCACGAAAAAATCACCTTTAACACAACGGCCTTAAGTCTGCTCCAAACTGGAATGCAGCTGTGGACAAACTTCAATGTGGAATTCATCACCTCGTCAAACCAACACATACCATGTATATTTGTGTGTTTAAGGTGATCTGTGTGACAGGTGTGTGTGTGTGTGCCCTACGTTATCCTTCAAATCTCATCTCACCCTACAAAGATAGCTAGCATTCTGCATCAAGCAAAGCCTGATTGTGTTCTGAGTTCTCTTTCTGAGCAGCTTGGGGTGGATGGATGGTGAACGGCACCATCTCGGTGCTCTGAACAGTTTATGAACATCGTGTCTGATTTGGCGGGTGAACACAGGGTTGAGCGCCCCGGGGTGTCTCCCAGGCATGCAGCCGCTGTCATTCCAATAACGCATGAAGTGCAGACAGACTGTATTTATCTCCATCTTTGTACCCAATCTTCTCCATCGAATCCTCTCTCACCCTCACGCTATGTCTTTTGCACAACAGCTCACATCTCTCTCTGCATCTCTTCTGTCACGTTCTCCACCTTTTATGACTCATAGCGGTGCACGGACCCAAATAAAATACCTTCAAACGCCACATTTACAGCGATCACAACAAACTAAACAGGAGCACATGGTTTCCTCCTCCCCGTTTCCTCTCTCGGGGGTGAAATTCCTGGAAAAACAAAGGGGCTTCATTCCAGCTGCTAAGACAGAATGAACCGGCAGCCGTCGCATAAAACCTGCCCACATTTTCAGAAAAGGGAGCACGGAGACACACAAACACAGTGATGCAGGCACCGTCAGATTAGTGGTTTACTCTTAATCTCTCGACTGTGTTTGTGCGACTGGGTCTTTCTTTCCATGACAAATCCTGTCTGTCTGTGAGTGTGTGTGTGTGTGTCAGTGTGTGAAGGTGGGAGAGGTAGGCGATATGTAGGTCGAGGCCACAATGTGCCTGATACGAGTCACAGAGTCACGCATTAATCGTGCAGTTAGTTCAACATTTCACTACTGACTCACTGAGGCAACATCACACTGAGCCTGTACTGTTGTATGTAGCATAACGCTAATGCTGTTTCTGTTTGACGTGGCTTTAAGAGAACAACAGTGTTGAAGGATCGGAGCAGGTCATGACAAGCAACAGCAGGTTGTTAACTTAACTTGAAGTCATCCTCAAGAAGGACGCAGGATTAAATATTATATTTAGAATGAAAATGAACTAAAATTTAACTAAACTAAAAAAAAACATTTAAGATTATTTTTAGGTTTCTCTTGTCTTTATTTGATAGCGCAGGAAAGGCATTCCGAATGGAGCATTTTCCAATTAAAACTATGGAATATGTAGAGAATATTCAGGTTTTAGGAGCATTTTTTGGACATGTACACAGCTAATTTGGAATATGCGTCTCAATTTGGGTTTTTAAAGGCAGTTGGCGACACACGGCCTCTCTCCTGTTTGCGTCCAACTCAACTGTGTGTTGTACACAAACCAAATAGCAGACAGTTTGCAGAGGAACATGCCCAAAAGAAAAGACCACATTTCTGGTCGGAAGGAGAAACTACTTTTAAACATTATAAAAGACTTGGATATCCACAGGTTTTTGGATATGAGCATACATCCCAACTCTGACCTTTTCAAGAGGGTGGTTGAAAGAATATTCATTTTTATTAGCCATGTAAACAGTTTAGTAGGAATTGGCTTTTTTTACAGATTAGGGGCAAAAACTTGAATAATTTGTTCATGTTAATGTAGTCACTGTCTCCAACATCCTACACTTATTAAAGCAAGACAATGTGACATTTGAAAATAGGAATAACACATTCTTTCTCTTATAAATGAAAAGTTGAATTCATAGCCTTGCTCAATTCTATTCACTCACTAAAGCTTTATTTGGTCTGGTGTCACCAGCAGATTATGGTGGAAAACGCTACATAATGTAGCAGCCACATTTGCTTCGCCTACCGTTACAAGGTGCAGTGCTTGTCAGGCAGCCAAGGCTTGTTGGTTATATAAATAAATTAACTCTAATTTGAGAGCCTCACCCAGAAGAGTGACCGTGCCAGGTCTGGGAGTGATGGTTTAGGGGTCTGGTGCACACTTATGTCAGCCAAGGAGTGAACAGTCTGAGCAGCTTCAACAATGAAAATGCAAAGTCAAAAAACAAAACTGTACCTGCATAGATATTTTAGGAAACCACCGTGTGGAGCGTGAACAGTGCCGGGCACTGTTATTGCTAATCACAAACCCTGCATGCATCTACATGCCACCCCATGACTTGAATGAACACTGAGCAATGCCAGTCGGAATGAAGGTCAACCACAAACAACCTTGTGGTTTTTTTTAAGAGTCATTCATACCACCAATCAAGTTGTGGTTGGAGCTTTCTAAGTTGGTCGAACAGGTGTTGATGTCATGAAACCACGGGTGAGGACAAGTTCAGTCAGTGGGCCCCAAAATGGTAATATAAGAACTTAATTGAAGAATATCAACTGACCAAAACATATCGTCTTTACACAGTATATAGACCTACAACATATCGCGGTTGCACGAAAAGGTGTACAAATGCCACGATAATACGCAAGGCATATTACGGTTATAAGAACGCCTTTCTTGCTTTTAGCGTGTCATTTGTACGCCATGTAGTCTGTACTGACTGTAATGTGAATGCAGGCTAAGCTCAGAGCTAGTGACGTAGAATAAAAAGAGAGAAAGACTGTGGTGGACGGGAGGGGAGCTCGATGGGTCCAAAAAACACGGGACTTTTAACCAGGAGACCGGTGTTTTGTTTTGGAAGTTTTTTAGTGACATTTGTGACGTGTTTTCTGTACTTATGTTACTTTGTTTCCGTACATTTTACTTAGTTTATGTACTTATTTTAAGCCCAACCATGACGTGTTTCCTAAACCTAAGTGAGTGGTTTTGTTGCCTAAACTTAACTGCAGTAGGACCAATGGTTTTGTTGCGTGGCGTACAAATAACATCCAAAAAGCGGCGTACAAATGACACACGAAAAGCCTAAAATGCATCCTCATGACACGTGGAATGTCCTTGTAATATTCCTGTGAGACCAGGTTGCAACTGATCAACAAATACTTATTAACTGTAATATGTTGTACGCTCATGAAGACATATTTTTATATTAAAGTGCATTGAAATGATCAGATATGGGCTATATAAGGTGTGTTCCTTTCCTACATCCACCCATGAACAGACGGTTCTGAGCTCTTTCTGTTATAACAAACCCGGTGCATTCCTCCACAGCGCTGCTCATAACTTCTCCCTGCTGAGTTCACTATAATGGAATGCAGCCCGCTCTGCCCAAAACAGCCTATTATCAAACACCGCTGTCCTCAACTGAAACTCCTTCCTTCTACTTTCTCTTCCTCACTCCTTCCACTTGTGAGCACGGTTGACCTTTGACACCCAGAGTGCTGGTGAGGGCTCGAGCTGCACCGCTTTGTAAAAACTTGCCAGAGAGTGTTGACTGTCGTAAAAACACGCCACTGTAAATCCTCTCTTCAAGGATTGGAGGACGGTGCTGTCGGTGGTGGTGGCGGTGGGTGGAAGAGGAGTCGCTTCAAGGAGAAAGGTATTAAAAAGAATCACTGTCTCCTTTTGTTTTAATGGCGCCATAAAAAGGTAGCCTCCCCCTTCTTGGACTTTATGTTTGCCAGAGTACGCTTATGAGGACCGCCAACACTGTCAGCGCGAGATGAATGGTCAACTCTCCCTGGGATTGTGCAAGTATTTGAAAATTATGTATCAGCTATAAACCAACAGCAGCTAATGAGAAAATATTTCAAAACGCTGATATCAACTACAAATTGGCATTGATATCAGGGAAAGAAAAGAAAGTACAGTCAGCTCTTGGTCGTGTCATATCTGTACCATCACTGTTTTTTGTGTTGAGGAGATGAAAGTGACGAAACACATGTCTCTAGATAAAGACTATCTAAACCAGAATCCTTTTTTTTGATTTTCCTATTGAGATTACATCATAAAAGAGGCCGGCATCTGACCTGAGAGCTTCAAAGACTTGACACAAGTCCAAGACTTAATCTAGCTCATATCTTCTCGGCTGTGAATTCTTCTGGTGCCCCACCACACTTGATATGGTCTCCACTTATTAAGTTTATTGAAACAGACACAACTGACCATCTGCTCTCCTTTTTCCGCAGAATCATTACATCATCCAGCACAAGTTTACTCAAATAAATGTCCTGCTTTGTTGTAATGACAATCAAAAGCACTCATATGCAGACAAACGTGTGCACACACAGTGTATCTGGGCTGGTCCGCTATTGACTCGGACAGCCTCCTTATCCATCTCTGTCCATTAAGGCCCATACTTTCCGGATGTGTGCTGTTGAGGAGTATTAGTAACCATATCATTGGCTATGACCGCATGGCTTTATGCTACGCTCTAAATGCTTTAAGACAGCCGTGTGGCTTGTGTCACATGGCGTTTAGCAGATTTATGTCCACAGATTGGTCACAAGACATCAGGGTTAATGCAGATGTCTCTGCTTGGGGTAATGTGGGTCCAATACTTTAACAGAGAAAAAAACAATGTGATAATTCATGTAAGATGTTGTGGGGGGGGGAAAGGGGCAGAGACAGTAAGTATGTCTCCAACATTTAATTCAAGTTTAAGTGCAGGTTATTTGGGGAGGGAAATGAGCGGATTTCTAGTTCATTGGAAACAGTGGAAACCGCTTATAGTGATCACGTCTCTCCCGGTCAAATTGATCACTATAAGCGGATGATAATTATAACAGAATTGTTTAGTTTGTTCTTTATTTCTCACGCAGATTACCATCTAATTCACATTTGTATATTTATTACATGAATATAAAGTAATGAAACGGACCGCTTCGCTATTTACAGACTCACTGCCAATTTTTTTGCCTTTTCTCTCCCGCCTCCCTCCATGCCGCTCACCGGGTAAGCAAGCGAGGAGCCCCGGCAAAGGGGGACTTGTTGAGGATCGGCAGAGTTTCACTTTGGAGGCATTACACGACCAGGTATTATCAATCCATTTGACGAGGGCGGCTTCAACCACAGGGGATTTCCACGTGCGCATTCGTTTTTCATTCAGAGAAAATGACTTTCTTTTTCCCCGTCATGTTATCAATGTGCACAAAGCATCATCCTCAGGTATCCAGCCGGAAAACAGACAGTCCGTGAGGCCGAGTATCAAGGGAGTGAAGTAAAAAAAAAAAATGAACGTTAGTCTAACGTAGTTTTAAAATGTTTTTCCATATGTTGTTGTGTATGAAAAGATGCAAAATGAACACTGTAAGCGGTCTACTTGATTACTATAAGCAAATTATTTAAACAGCATTTGTATAGGAATGATTGTGTCCCAAGCTTTTTGAGCCATATAAACAGTTGATCACTGTAACTGTGAACCGTGAGGCGGTTTCCACTGTATTTCAATCTGAAGAAAAGGGGCATCATAAGCTTTTGTTCTGCATAAAAATCAAGAAATAGAAAAAAAAGCCCAACAAATGTGCCAATCTGCCACCTGAAAACACTCTGACCCACATGATCAAACTCATCACATCATACAGAAAGATTGGCAACAGCATACAGACTAAACAAAGACACCGCCATGTCCAGGAACTCAGCGGGACAGGGGCTATTCATTTTTGTTTAACTGTTATGTCGGAGTCATGTGAGGCCAACGGCAATTATCTTCAGTCGCGCCGTCGTGGAGCTGAAACAAAGGAAGCTCAACTGTTTTTAGCTCAGGAGATGTTCAAGCCAACAGACCGTGTGTGTGTGTGTGTGTGTGTGAATGTGCGTGCACGGCGTTGAGTAGGAAGAGAATAGGGGCTTGTGAGCTCAGACGATTTCCTGTCTTGTCCCAGATCATCAGCACATACTGTATTCCTGGTGAAGCGCGACACACAGCGCTGCACGCATCACTGCTTCACTATAGAAACGGCGGCAGCGGCAGCAGAGACATAGATGAGAGCTGGTGTGTAAATGTGGTTGTGTTATTCGAAAACTGTTAGTAATAAGTAGTGACTACCACGCGTACAGTAACGGCACTTTTGACGTTACGCTTTCACCTCTCTTTAACTACATAAGAGACTAAATGTACATTTAATGATGTCTACTGCCTTCTCAGGAAAGAAGAGAAAAAAATGAGAATGAGTTAGGAGGCTGGAGAAGAGAATGAAAAAACATAACGGAGAGAAAAGGAGGGAGATGGAGCGAGAAAGGGTGTAATAATCAGGCGGGAGATGAGGAGACGAGAGAGAAAAATGGTGCAGGTGAAAAGGCGAGGTGACGGAGAGAGGAGAGGGACAGATGGAGGGATGAGATGAGGGGTTGACGATACCTTTTCAGATAGCCAGTGAGGCGGAACGAGGAGGAATGGAGAGAGATAAGAGGAGAACAGGCGGTGCATGTTTAGCTTTAAAAGGGAAACTTTTTCTCAGCTAGTGGGCAACTGAGTGGCTGTCACATAACGATACCCAACACCACTTAAACTAAGTCCTTCAACACAATACTCTTCAGGCGCCGCACTACAACTTCCACATTTTTAATTGAGTTTCAATAGTCCTTTATCACTACATGGACTTTAAATAAAAGTAGCTGTGAATCATTTTGTAATGGCTGAAACCGCTATTGAGACAGAGAAACAATGAAATAATGTCTCTCGGCTGATTTTACTTGCCTTGAATTCATCTTTGCTTTTATTGTTTCCGTATAGAAACAAATTCCGGTCACCGAGAGACACTATACTTCACCGAACATCACAGCCAGCTGCTCTTGAGAGTACTTTTTTTAAACCTTTGAGCAGCATCTCCTTTGGAAGCAAGTTTTGTTATTGTTAAAAATCTGAACTGTGATTCTTAGGTGTGAATTTTATCAGGATAACATCTAATGAAAAAAGGAATTATTTGTTTATGAAGTTATGTATTAGGGCTGTCAAAGCTAACACGATAACACGTTAATGCAAATATGCTTCAACGCCACTAATTTCTTTAACACATTAACGCAACTTGTGATTTTTAATTAACCTTTTAAAGATCCATTGGGCCGCCGTAGATTTTTTTTGGAGGTTGTAACAGGCTCAATTTTAAAGCTAGACTGAAGATACTCGCATCAAATAAAAGTAGAAAACCTAAGGAATCCAACCATTTCATACTAGCTTATCGCGAAGGAGGCTAAATAACGCTCCAAAGTTAAGATAAATTTGGCGAGGAAAAACTGGCATGGCCATTTTCAAAGGTGTCCCTTGACCTTTGACCTCAAGATATGTGAATGAAAATGGGTTCTATTGGTACCCTCGAGTCTCCCCTTTACAGACACTCAATGATAATCACATGCAGTTTGAGGCAAGTCATAGTCAAGTCAGCACACTGACACACTGACAGCTGTTGTTGCCTGTTGGGCTTGAGTTTGCCATGTTATGATTTGAGCATATTTTTTATGCTAAATGCAGTACCTGTGAGGGTTTCTGGACAATATCTGTCATTGTTTTGTGTTTTGATTTCCAATAATAAATATATATTTGCATAAAACAAGCATATTTGCCCACTCCCATGTTGATAAGAGTATTAAATACTTGACAAATCTCCCTTTAAGGTACATTTTGAACAGATAAAAAAATGTGATTAATTTGCGATTAATCATGATTAACTATGGACATTAACTATGACAGCCCTAACATTTATAAAAAAATGGCCATAATCTAAAACCAGATGAAATGTAATACGACAGCTGCACGTTTAGAAAATGCTATTGTTTATAGTTACATATTGTAGTTTTATCTAGCAAAACAAAGAACAGTTGGGCTGTTTGCAATCTACCCACCTTTAGCAACAAGTAAAACTATTTTTCTAAGCAAATAATAATTCACTGTATGCACTATTGTGTAAAACTAGTTTGTTATATGAGAATAGAAAAAGCATAATCACGTTTTTTCTGAAGATATAACAGATATTTTTTTGCCTCTAACAACAGCTGATGATGATTCAACTGGAAGCCACAACTTTTCTATCAGAATATCCCTCCCCAGGCCAAAAAGTCTAAGTAGGATTCCTGTCTTCAGTCCAACTCGTCCATTTCATGTTCAGAGCCGTTTTAGAGAGGCGCCTGGCTGCTCTTGGAGCTCTCCCAAAAGGAAGGGCCGGGCCTACTGGTCGGTCCAGAAGGACGAGTAACATCAGCCATTGTGAGTCAGTCACAGGGCAGACGAGGGGAGGGAGCAGCGAGATTCAACAGAAGACAAAACACAGAGCGACCTCGAGCACACGTTCATTAGGTCATATTACCCAGGCTGTCTCTCAACTTGGCAGACGGCACAATTAATAAAGCTGCCGCTAGTGTAAATAGGGTGTGGGTGTGTGTGTATTCTGTGGGTGTCCGAAGGTCTTTTGTGTCCTTCTAAGTTTACATTAGATGTCTAAATGCAGCAAGTGACAGAGGGGAGGACTGTGAATGAAAAAAAAGAGAAGAAAAAGGGCGGACGAGAGCCAAAACTGTGTCTAAAGAGTGTGTCAGTGTCGTTACAGCAACAGGGCCCGGGACGAGGTAGAGCTTCGGGGAGGAGGAGGAGGAGGAGAGGGTGGAGGGGGGGAGGATAAGAAAGAACAGACACGGAGAGAAAGAAAAACACAGAGGGAGACGTGTTGGAAAGACAGAAATGTGAGCACAGAGGAAGAGAGATAAGGAGAGACTGGTGGGAGCGGGGGAAGATGAGAGGAAGAGTGGTGAGTGAGAGGAATGCCAGAGACAAAGAGGGGAGGAGAGGGGAGACTAAATATATCAGTGTCTTGTTCAACACAACGCCGGTGCTGGATATGAAAAAGTCTTATAGGACAACTGGATGCTGCAGGCCTGAAGCTGCACACATTGCCCTTCTTGTTGTTGTACGCTTGCCAACTTTTTCACAAGAAGGAAGACAAACTTCTCTCCGCAAAGCCCCACACAGAGAGTACCCTACTGCGGAGATGAATAAAAACCGGTAATTTTAGTCTCAGGTCTGAATATTGCTGTGCATGACAGACACAGCCTCGCTGGGGGACGCAATCATTGCAAGATAAGAAATATTCTGCTCCCTGCGGTTTTAAATGTGTTTAAATGTTATTTGCCCCAGTCTGATTAAGTCTCCCCTCTGTTTCTATTGCATTTCCAGTCTGCTGAATAAGCGCCTCGCTCCCTCCACCTCTGCACCTGGCTCCTCTGCATTCTACGCCGGGGCTGCATCGCCGCAGTGTACAAATATATCACGCCAATACTGGCCAGGCAAATGACCTGCCATGTTCCATGGTCCCCCGGGGACCCACTGCCACTCATAACTCCCCGATCCCTCGCTTATTTCAGCCACTCACCACCACTTACGAAGCAGATTGAAAATATGGCCGAGGCGTTATTCGAGAGCCGTTATCGTGCATTGTTTGGGTATTTATGCAAGCTAGGCTTCAAAGTGAAGTAGATGGCGTGTGTAATGATGGAAGAAATGTTGGGATGGATGCCACGCTGGGGAGAATAGGTGCAAAGCTGGATGGAGAACAGACACGGGGGGCTTTTAGTCGCATGGGACGGATACGGCAGCAATACTGAAGTGATTTCATTAAGTGCCTGCCATGGATGAAAACAAAGTCAGCATGTTAATGTCACAACAAGAAAAATAATCAATATCAATATCAACAACTGCAATAGAAAGCAAAGTAAAAGCAATATTTGCACTGCCTTCTAGACATCGCCGGCCTTGTTATCAATGTATTCTCTTCAGCAACTGAGATCAAGCGCTGCCCCCTTGTCTGAACGGACTTAATACAAGCAACCTTTTGTTCTCTGCCAAATCACTTTGCGCAGAGCAAAATCAGTTCTACAAAGCTCTGGAATTAAACCACAACCTAATATGTCTTTGGTACAAGTGGGCCTTGACCTATTATTTGACAAACGCCGTTTGATAATGGGATTCAGCGCTAAGCCGGTCTCCATCGGCGCACTGCAATCCACTTTCCTCCGCAGGTCGGCTGACCCTTCCCTTGGCGCGCTGAAGGATGGCTTGTATGATCTGCTCTGGCTTGTTAAAACTCGCGATTTCACGAGGGGGAAAGGTTAGGTGGCTTCGCAGCAACGACAAGAACCTGTCGCCAGAGCTCGTGCTCGTGACCTCTGCCCACACCGAGAGACGTCCTCAGAAGAGAATCCCTGCTTCTCTTTCTTCCTTTTCTCTCCCCCTCTCGAGGAATACTCAAGTCTCGACCTGCACGCCTCATTTGAATTTCAACGGCTGTCTTAAACCCAGTAGCGACACACACACACACACACACACACACACACACACACAGACACACACACACAAACAGTGTGTTTTCAGCTCAATCGTCCAAGAGAAAGCACATTTTTAGAAAGAAGTGGCTCATGAATTTGTGTGTCGGGGAGGTGTCTCGCTATACGCCCTGACCTTTCCAAGGAGAGAAAGCAGAAGTGAATCCATTTCTCCTGGCGTTGTTTGTATGCAGCGCGAGGCGGCAATTATTAAAGCCTAATGAATAACTGGGACAAAACAAAGCGCCGACACACTCTAGCCATTTCTGCTCCCCCCCAAAAGGCTACATTAGCATCTTAAATGCAAATGAAACTCTTACTAGAAATGCAGACAAGTCGCTCTTGGGGGGGAGAAAAAAAGAAAACACATTATTCCTTCTCCCTCACCTGTAGACTCACAGTACGCAGTGCAAACAAAAGCCAAACTGTCTTCTGTCGAGGTGGCCATTAATTCCATGTAAAGAAGGGAAAGAGTTTGCGAAGCAGACGCCGACGGTTTAAGTTCAGCAGTCTTTATTTTGATCTTGTCACATGCGTCAGTCTGTCACTAAAGAAGGGATATTGTGCAGCTACATATGGGGCTTAACAAGCACACTAGAACATGAAGCTTCTTTGTAAGCTGATTCGCTACCAAAGGGAGGAGGAGGGAAGAAAATAAGAGACTCAAACGAGATCGACAGATTATGTAGGGTGACCACAAACGCTTTGACCACCACCAAAAAAACCTCTTAAAGCTGTTATCATGTCAAATAGGAGAAATCCTGGAAAGCCTCGAGTGCAGCGTCGGCCGCGCTTTCAACATTTATTTTACAGGCTCCCTGCTGAGCGCACAACCAAATCTCTCACTTCACAATGGATTTCTGAGTCATCCATCAATGAATGGACTGCTGTGGTTGTTGTGTGTGAATGGATGGCGACGGGCGACGCTTGAGGTGCTTCGTCCAGCGAGCGTGTGGCCTAGATCTGGCCTCCGGAGGGGAAAGGGGGCTGCGCGATGCCGCTAATTCAGGTCACTGTGTTGCTGGGTTACGGCCTGTGTTGCAGATATGAATGTGTGTGCGTTGAAAGCGTGCAATGTGGGGTAGTTAAACTTTATGCACTGTATGCGTTTCTTGTGCTAATATAAGCTCGCCAGTGGCTGGCAGACTTACTCCGGCTATGTATTTGTGGGAAAAATATGTCAGCCTGACCCACAGCTTGGACAAGACCCTCACCGCCGCCTCATGCTATGAACACGACGGGATGTGATGAGAAGCAGGGAGCGGAAAGATATATGGAGTTTGAATAAGGACGGGAAGCTAGAGAGAGTACTGTATGCAATACTTTCTTTGTCTCCTGTGGTTGTTGAAGTAAGGCCAAGTATTTAAGCAATAAATACACACAAATGTGCGCGCAAACGTACACACACTTTGGCTCTCTTGACAGGCATAAACCTCAACAAGAACAACAGTGAAACAGGATCCTGAAGCCATCTCCTGAAACTGTGAAGTCAACAGTCTGTAACTGAAGCGCTCCCCGAACATAGGAAATAGGGGAAATATAGGTTTCCCTCACAGTTGCTGCTTGTCTTTTGCACTCTCGGAGAACGTCTACTTTCCCGTGCACTAACTCAATGTGATCTTGGAGAAGTGGTGCTAAGAATGCAGTTTAGTTTCCACCTCTGTGATGGCAGCTTTAAAAGCGACAGCTCTCTTGAGCGTCAACAGGAGAAAGATGGAGGGTTTAAAAAAGAGACTTAAAGCAGCAGTAGGCAGAATGTTTTGGCATCATTGAGCAAAAACTCCATAATAACCTTTCAGCATATTGTAATTCAACTGTCAAGTGAGAAAACTAAACTTCTGAACCTCCTCATGGCTCTGTTTTCAGGCTTTAAAAATTCTAGCCCGTGACAGGAGACTTTGCCAATCACAGGTTATTTCAGAGAGAGAGAGCGTTCCTATTGGCTGTGCTCCGGCTGGTGGGCGGTGCTTGGTATTTTCTCAACTGATCTCAACATGGCTGTCGGGTCACAATCTGTCTCATTTTACAGCTAAACAGTACACTGCAAGATGATTCTGAAAACATTTGAGGCGAGAAATAGGCATTACAGTAACAGAATATTGATTCATATTTGATCAGCCTAGTTTGACTGTTTGATCGGAGTTTGCGAGTGATTGACAGCTGCTCAGAGATGGCGGGCTCGGCTCTGATTAGTTGCTTTCCTCCTGTCTGTTAAATCTTGCAGATGCCTTTAGGAGCACCAGAGGACACGGAGGCACATCATTTTTTTGCAACAATATGATGCACAAAACCAGAGCAATATGTAGTCTTGATTTTAGTTTTACTACCTGTTTCACTTACACATGTACTATCACAAAGAAAGCATGCATACACACTGCACAGAGGCGACGCTGCAGCTGATGCACAGAGTAAACAAAACACAAACCCATCACACAGACGCGGGGCCGGGGCTTCACCACAGTGGCGCCGGGGAAGGGCAGGCGGCAGCAGCAGCTACTAATTAAGAGTGGTTGGATGAACAGCTATAGTTAGGGCTGCAGCTGCAGGGCTGAGGAGAATAGGGCGACAGGTCTGACACCGTGTCTGTGTGAGAGTGTGTGTTACTACGAGCAGCCCAGAGGCTATAGGCTAGGGCCCCAGTTCAAGTCTTGCTGACTCAGATTCAACACTGCCTGTCTGGCAGCAATACTGCTGGTACAGCTAGAAGGTGGGGGGAGGGGGGGGTGGAGGGGGGAGCAATTTGCTTTTTCCCTGTCTCCCTTTTCTCTTTCCCTCACATAGTGTTTTACTCTACGCTTCCTTTCCGTTTCACTTCCTCTTTCCTGCTCTTCACTCCCTCGCTGCACTCTCCAGCCGCCCTGTCATTTGCTGTCTCTCCCCTCCTTTCCTCTCCGCTTCCGCACACACAGTCAATATGATTCAATAAGCTTTATTGGCAGTGAATGTGGAGCAGCGGTGGGGATTACAGTGGGATCAAAACAGGAAATACATTTGCTTTTAATGGTGAGCGACTGATAAACACTTCCTCGACAGTGATTCTTACAAATGAACCTCTTCCTGTCTCTCTTTCCATCTAAGTCTGTTGTCGTTCCCACTTGTGGATACTAGACGTGTCATGTTCTGGCTGTGCCAGTCTTTATTAGTTATGTTTATGTGATTTTGGTTTGGTTTCTTTTATATTCCCATTCCAGTTTCCTGTTTTATTTTGTAGTTCACTCCTCCTGTGTCTTGTCTGGTTTTACTTCCCTCCTTTGTTTGTTTTCCCGCCTTTTGTTGATTGTCTGCCCTGCCCTGATTTGTGTCACCTGTGTGTAATCATGTCTTGTATTTAAGCCTGTGTGTTCCCCTCTGTCCTTGTCGGTTCGTTTGTCTCTCCAGCCCTGTCTACCTTGTCCTCCGTGTTACTTGTTACCTCCTGCCCTGATCCTGGTGTTCCTCGTGTTTCCCTGGTTTGTGATTTTTGGTTTTGATCCTCTGTTTGGTTTTTGTTGTTTGTTTCTATTTGTTCTTTTGTACTTTGTTCCCCTCCCTGCATTTTGGTTGTTTGTTTATATATTCAGCTTAGTATTATTAAAGCTCGCTTTTATTTCGACTACTTTCCTGCCTGTTACTCTGCGTTTGGGTTCTATGTCAAATTCACCAGTCAACATACGACAAGACGTTCCTGTTCTCCTGCTGCAACTGTAGTGACTCAAACTTGTCGGGCAACTTTGGGATTTAACAGCTCAGTGCATTTATACGCTGTGAAATGTACACACAAACAAGAAAGATGACACTTGTCACAGACTGACATATCCATAATACCACTTTTACACTAGTTTTTTAAAGCAAGAAATGGTGTAATAATTTTGCTTATGTGATCTAAAAAGCCGTTATTGTGCACTTTAAGGTAATTTATTGTATTCAAATAACTAGTGGCCATATTAACATACATTAAAAGGGGCCTTGTGACAGTATAAGAGGCTTGGCCTAGGTCTTAGCTATTTAGCGTGCCGGCTAATCCTATTGTTGTTGTCTCTGGAGCGTAAGTGGCGAGCTTGATGTTAAATCCTTGCTTTTGTTTCTTTGTGTCTCCAAAATAACAGTCCTTCACATTTAAGTGTAGACCAGTTTTGAAAGTCAAGTACCATTCTCATGCATTGCATACCATGAAACACTGCGGCGAGTATCACATCAAACAAGCCTTACATGACGGAGCGTTCAGCTGTGTGAATACCTATTGACTGCCAATCCGCTGCATTCTCAGCATATCTGAACTGCCAAGAATGGAAAAGTGACGTAGTTGACATTTGGATGCTTCGACCCGTGGGAAGGTTAATGTTATGAAATCGGCAAGTTGCCATTCTTACGCACCGGGTCCGACACCGACCGTCTTTCTCAGGACTGCGGTTTACTGTGCTGCTGCTCCAGGCTACACACACACCAACACAAACACACACTTGCTCCTTTCTGTTTGCAGTCTAAACAGAGTGTTATGGGAGAGTGTGTCAGTTTATTGTTTGTATGTTCCCCTCTCTGTGCGCCCTGATGTTTACCTCTGCAGAACAATGGACTGGCCTGGGAACACTTGAGCGCAGGAGGTCTGATCCTGTGTGCGTGCAGTTTTCCAGCAAATTGTGATTGCATTTCCACGATACACAAAACACAGTTTGCTTTAAGCTATTTATCTGTCACTGTTCCATCTCTGAGGCCATGTGAACAATTTTGACAAGTGTCTATGTTTCAAATGTACTTTTTTTTCTTTTTATCCGGACGTGAATACAGTATTTTATCTCCTCTGTTCCGCCAGAAAAGTTTTTAGGACTGGTGGCAGCGGTGGCTGGTGGCGGGGCTAACCCCCTTTAGTAAACAGACAAGCAAGACACAAGAACTTGCCTTGAGGAGATGTAGTATTTATTGACCAACAGCCTAAACTGTACACACACTGCACTGTTACGCTCACAGCTATAACGTTACTGCCGTACTCGCCGTCAGTCCGTCACACACGCTCCTTCGCTCTCTCTCTCTTGACCACATACCGACACTCGCTAAAGTTAAGCACCCAACCTACCCACTGAGGTATTACTTAAAGGAGTTTCAAGTTTGCTACTTGTATACATATTTTAGTTTGAAAAACATTTTAAGAACACATAATTACCCGATGCTTTGGCCCGGCGGGGAGTCAACCTAGGCCCAGCGGGCCATCGGGCTTGCGATACACTGTTGGAAACCCTGCTGTTATGTTCAACATGTTGGCAACTCAGCCAAGAAGAAATCTAAATTTGCTCAATTCCATTTAAAGTCCATCATTCAGGCCGCCTGAGGGTGAAAATAAAGCACTTTTCTGTGTCCTTATGTTTCCAATCTGCCATCATTTTCCAGCAGCACTGCCATCCACGTAGGGCTGAACAAATTCTAAAAAAAATATCTAATTGCGATCATTTTCGCATCATTCAAACAAAGATGTTTTCTTAAGTCCGTAGAATATGATGTGTAGGCCAAGACATCTCTGCAGCACCACAATATTTGGTATTTTGACACACATTTTGCTTTTAACAAGTATTGCGTCTCCTGTGATTTGAAACTTGTTGTAGGCCATATTGCAATTTGGATAAAATTTCGACCAACTGTGCAGCCCTACATCCACGGCGAGAAAGCACTGCATGCTATTGTCCTTTCATGAGGGAACAGACTCGACACTACATCAGCCGAGATATCGTCTCTACCGTACCTTGTTGGATCATAATAACTTTAGTAACTATCATATCTCCAAATTTTCTTGGGCACACAGATGTCCACTGAAAGCATCAATAGTCATCGGCAAACTATTATCACATTGTCAGAAGATGTACTTCATATTTGATTGTGTGAATATTGCTCAGCACTATTTTCCACATTGTACATTTTGTATAGAATACCAACATATCAATCATTGAAATACCAATTTAACCCTGACGTCTGAATATAGGCACTTGCATGTGAAAGTAGAGCGAGACACAAACACTAAGTAGAAAGGTCAAAAGTGCGTCATGTGTGTATCTACGGGCGGTTAATTCAGCCAGCCTTACATACAAACTAACCCTGCAGGCTGCTTGTTTGAGATCTGGGCCTCCAGCCAGCCAACAGTTGGGCTGACTGTCTCATGTGGGCTTACCACTGAGGCTAACACTGATACTGCTACTGTGGCTAGTGGACCGGGCCCTAACTTAACAATGGCTTCAATCAGAGAGTTAGTACAGTGAGGGGTTACTTCATCTACATGATGTGGCACTATCAGCGCTAATGCAAGAGAGGGTACCTATTCATAGAGATTTCCCATGGTCTGCTGCGTGTTTCAAAAACGTATCCAACAATTACCGAATCAGTGTAAAAAGAGAGAACTCATTGTGTTTTATGAGATGAGAAATTGTATCAAAAGAGTGTCAAAAAGCACAGCATGTGATCATGAGTGTAGCTTTCCATTATGAGAGCTCGACACAGAGACAGACAGACAGAGAGAGAACAGAGAGGCCTGCGCTGTGCCCATCCTCACTCTGGCCCGGTGCCAGGCCTGCTCCGACACAGGAAGACAGAGAGAGGGAGGGTGAAGTGTGTGTGTGTGTGTGTGTGTGTGCGAGGGGGGCAAGAACTCCCCTGGCAGGATCCCCGGGACCCGGCGGAGGGCAGGGTTCAGCCGGTGAAGGAGAGGCTGCGTGCCCGGCAGTCAATTAGCGGCTCGCATTTACACAACAAATGGAGCTCCCACGGTTTCTCTAGCGTTCACACACGCGCGCACGCACAGCACTCATGAGTGTATCCACTCGGCGCTCATCAGCACACGCCGACGCAAGGTCGGAGAGCCGGGGAGGGAGGAAGAGAAAGAGAGAGTGAGAGAGAGAGAGCAAGAGGCCAGCTATCTGCTGGAGTGGTACTCTACAAACACTAACTCGTCGGCTGTATCAGGAACACAAGCAGAGCCACGGTGAGCACAAAATAACTAAATCTCTACTGTACAATACTTGTACACTTTTCCTTTTGACCTTAGTAGATTGAACACAATGGAAAAGAGAGATCTGGATTGGATTTTGGATGATTGTTAAAGACAAAATAAGCTATTTGAAGATGTCAAATGGGGAAATTATCACTTTTTTCAGTATTTTCTGACATTAAATACCCTCAAAGTTGAATTGAAATCTGCATTCAAACCATTTAAGTTCCTTTGTTTTAGGCTACTGTTCCACCAGCCCACCCCACAACTTAACAATGATAATACAGGTGAGGAATAAAAGCAAAGAACGACTGAGTCAAATCAATATTTTCCACATCTTAACACTCCGCTAACCTTGACCAGCAAAGTCTTTACTACAGCTGCTCGATTATGGTAAAAATCAATATTGAGATCACGATTATTTAATACGATTACTCATCGATTTTGCATCAATCTGGTGCACATTGAGAGCAAAATGAAGAGGTTAGGTCTATAAAGAACTTTGTGCTCTTGTAAAAAAATTAATCACAAAACAAATTGCTTGTATAGATATGAAAAGTCACACCTACAAAGCATGGGAAACGAGACAGGGTTCGTGGTTCAAGGCGGCTAAAGCGCACCGCTGTAAAGGATATGGGTGCGCCGGATTTATAACTAAACAATAATCGTTCTATGTCGATTATCTTGTTTTCATAATCTTTGGAAGCCATAATCTTAATTGAAATTTGATTAATTGCACAGCCCTATAGTCTTTGCCCTCCGCGCAACAAGTTGTCCTTGTCTGTGTGCAATGAATACTGTAGCTCTATTTTGGTGCTTTGCAGCATCAAATGAAAACTGTGTGAAAACTACCTCAGCAGGAACGGCCAGCATCATGCATTAGGGCATACCAAATGAATCCAAAATGTACTTAGCGGGTTGTTAATTTAACTGAGTCGGCGGCAGCCAAATATTAACTGTGTGTGATTAGTCACAGTGTAAAGCTGATGAGAGGCTACTGACCAGCAAAACAATACTCAGCTTGCTGGGAGATGGAAACAGAGGAAGAAGAAGAAAACACAGAAGAGAGACAGTCAGGCAGAAACTACAGAGCGGGAGTGACAGACGTCCTCCTTTCAAACATTTAGCTTCGCCCACAAAACCGTGTGGAAAACTGCCATGTCAGGGTGACGTGTGAACAGCAGCTAAAGTCAATACTGTTGACTCAATAAAGTTCATCAGGCAATACCCCTGTCAGGACCTGGTGAAATTCCCCTCAATCTTTCTCTGCAATGCCGGCGTGAAGGAGAGACACACATATTTTATTCTGCAAGTTGCTCGCTGCAAGCATGGGAGATGCCAAATTCAAAATGTCAGGAGAACCTTAATAGCCATCAACCACTTTTGAGTGAATTATTCACAGAAATGCTCCAGAAAGAAAAGAGATCCACGAGCACTGCCACTGCAGTATTACAGGGCTTATGAGTGAAACAGGACTAAGATGGAGAGAAAAGGGCTCTGCAATGACCCAAAACATGCGATTGCTGTCAGTGTGAATGGGTCAACATGGGTCATAAGCTCTGGGTTTATGTCTGCAGGTCTAGAAATAGTCGTCTTTGATAATAGAGGGTGAATGGAGGTTACTACAGCGGCTGTACGATTACTTCAGTAAACGCATCATCTCTACAACCTTACTATGGGAGATATAATGGCGCCAACTTCCTACCTCTCGGCAATAAATGCCACTCTTCTTTATACTCCTATCCATTTAATGACTCTTGCAGAGCAAGACTTCTTGCATTAATTTTTCATAAGGTGACCACATAAAGAAATCTAAAGCTGGTCCGCACTGTCTGCCTTGTTGAATATCCAGTATAAAAACATTGTTGTAACCACTTGAATGACACTAGGCTTGCCGCTGTATTCGTTGTTACACGGTGTTCGGGCATATGCCGATTACATTAGTTAACCACAGCCCACACCATCGTTTCGTTTTTTTTTTTATAGAAATAAAACACATTTAGTTGATTTTCTCGTATCAGCACCATGTTTACGATACATAGTCGGTTGGTGGACACTACAAACTGAAAGTGTCTGCTCCATACGGAGTCTCAGCTCAGGGTAGAAGGAGTCAAAATTCACACACACAGGACGAGTTGACAGACAAGATAGCGGAGGATTTTGGTGTCAAAGCAAAAGCGCCTATTGGGTAATATTTCGGATATATAAACCCAATGCTATGAGGTTAATGAGGCAATTGCCGTGCAGAGGACAGAGCGGTCACAGCCGGTGTGCTCGGCGCAGCGGTGCAAGGTGGAAACCTGCGGCCCCGCGGCAAAAGCTCGACTGGAGAGGCCAGACACACAGCGGTAAAAATCAAAGTAAGCGCTCTATATTGAGCATCGTCTTTTCTTGTAAAATGTCCGGTGTAATCGGTAACAGCGGTGTTGTCACAAGTTTATTAACCCGTGGGAAAATTTCCTCAACGTGACAACTGAAACGTGATAATCCGGTTAAGCGCACATAATTTTACAAGCTCTTGTAAAGTTGTGCTTTAGCAGTAGTGTGTGTGAATCTATAGCAGAATACATTAGGTCTCTACCTGTTTGGTATGAATGCTTGAATACAGGTTGACCCCGTATACAATATCTATATCATAGATTGGATATTGGGTGACAGGAGACAGAGGTACAGGAGACAATCACTGTCTCTGTCTGTCTGTACTTCCTCTGCTCCTCCCCGACCATCTGTCACTCTCTCCCATTGACATTCAGGTGAGAACTGCCTTGTCTGCAGACGGCATATCTGTGTGTGTGTGTGTGTGTGTGTGTGTTTGTGAGGTAGGGAGCTCGGCGGTTACAGTGGAAGCGGCCTGCCAAAGTTAATGGCAGTAAGACGGTGGGTCTATACCGCTGTTGATGAGGTCGTGTGAGTTTGGAGTGTGTGTACGTATCTCATCACCGGCGGGTCGCCTCGGTAATGCGTGCGTCTCTCTGCCTATCCGCCCTCTACCCGCTCCATCCATTCATCTCCCTGCCTATACATCAATCTATCAGGGACAATTATTGGTGAAACGAGACCAGTGGTAAGTGGATGAGAGGTGACCTGCGCCATACAGCAATCAAACCCGTCTCGCTCTCTCTCTCCCTCTCTCCCCCTTGTCGCCCTCCCTTCTCCCTCTCCCTCCAGCTGTGCTCTGAATAGGCCCTTAAATCACTCGGCCCGGGCCCTTTGATTGGTTGACCTCTCTGCATGATTAAACAGCCATTTTCATCACATCCTCCGTAGGAGAGTGACAGAATGAGAAAGAGGGAGAGCGGGGGAGAGAGACAGACACACTGATAAAGGAGCCCGACCAAATGGGATCTCTCCACGTCGGTGATGATGACAGACATTTGGATCAGAGGAGGGAGAGACTCAAACTCCACTGAGTGTGAGCTGAGGGGAATATCACCTGAAAGTAAAACACACGCCACAACGCCGACCACGAACAGGACAGGTATGGCACAAAGCTCAATATCGCAGCAGAAATGACAGCGTATGGCTGGACGACGTAATCTAAAATCGATATCACAATAATGTAATGATAACCTTATTAATAATATATCAATGCATTATATCTTCTCTTGGCTAACTTCTGGTGTTTGTAATGGATAATTAGAGTTTGACCCGATTAGAGCTGCAACGATTAATTGATTAGTTGTCCACCATTAAATGATTCACCAACTATTTTGATCATTGATTAATCATTTTAAACGTACTGTATCGTGTAGTCATTGAACACTATAGTTGACGGTCATCGTTCTCAATTTTTTACTGATTATCAATAAGAAAATACCAGGCTTTTTTAAAGGAGCAGGTCAAATTAAAATGATTTCCATCAAGATAGTATGTCCCTACTTCCCATATGATTTCTGCCACTGATAAATATAAGTTTTTGAAACAAAAAAATAAGAAAATAATGTGTCCTAACTAGAGATGCAACAATTAATTGATTAGTTGTCAACTCTTAAATGAATCACCAACCATATTGATAATCAATTAATCAGTTTGAGTGATTTTTAAGAAAGAAAAAGTCCAAATCCTCTGATTCCAGCTTCTAAAATGTGAATATTTTCTGGTTTCTTTACTCCTCTGTGACAATAAACTGAGTATCTTTGAGTTGTGGACAAAACAAGGACGTCATCTTGGGCTTTGGGAAACACTTATCAACATTTTTCGAACTTTTAATTGACCAAACAACTTACTCGATTAATCGAGAAGATAATCGACAGATTAGTCAACAATGAAAATAATGGTGAGTTGCAGCCGTAGACCCGATTGACTTCTGTGTTACACTACAGGCTGATTTGTCTGTCAAATGTCTGGTTAGATGTCTGGTCGTCATTAGGGCTGCACAATTAATAAAAATGTTATCGAAATCACAATTTAACCTACTAAAATTTACAAAATACCATTTTAAGTTAAATATTGTGGTGCTGCAGAGATGTCCTGGCCTACACATCATATTCTACAGACTAAAGAAAACATCTTTATTTGGTACAGATCCCTGCAAAAATAGTCATTTTAATATGATTTTCAATGAAAATTAGAATAAAGATGCAACAATTATCATTCCCTCTAATATCAGTCAAAAATAATCGCAATTATATATATTTTTTAAAAATCGTGCAGCCCTAGTTGTCATAGTCATTCTCAGTCTAATTCAGATTCAGATCATTTATAAATAGTTTGTTATTTCAGTAAATTTAAGCGGGTAAGACATCCATAACGGTGGTTTATAGCTCAGCCTCGATGACAAGCAGCATTATTTAGAGCCCAGTTTAATATTTAGAGACAATTTTATTATCCTGAGCAGACTGCAGTGAGTGAGCAGGAAGCATGAGGTACAATTTATGCATCGCACTGTTTCATGTTGAATTATGCAGGCGGTCAGTATCTTGCTCGAGAGCACTTCAACAGAGATGGAGATGCCTCTACTACAGTGACTCTATCCCACTGTAATGTGGGGCAGCAGCTAACAAGACATCGCAGGGTCACAATCATGATTGCTGTGACCAGCAGACCGTAACACTAATTCCCTGAAATCACCTTAAGAGTGGGAGAGTTTAATTTCCCTGAAACCAAACTTCTCGTCCGATAAAATCGCCACCCCCTCGCAACATCTGTTTGGCTTCCAAATAAAAAAGCCGTAAAGCCGGTGTGGCGGGGTGGCACAAGCAACGGCAGCTGTTCCAGTGCTGCGTTCAGGGCCTTAATTAAAGTTTGACTCAGCTTCTCTGAGTTTTTGTCATCCTCGTTTTCCCCCACACTCTCTCTTTTTCTCCGCCCTGCCTCGCACACACAAGAGCTTCTCTCCACAACATTATTTATTATTCTTCGGTGCGAGCCGCCTTGTTGCTGTTCTGAGTTAGCTAGCGCTGCCAAGTTCCCTCCCTTCACTCCTCTGTTTGTCTTCTTCTTTTCCCTCAGCCGTTTCTGGCCGAGGTGCAGGCTCTGGCATCGTTTTGTTCAGATTTCTCCTATCCCACCCTTTCACAAATCTAAACGCTCAAGGCTTTTATGTTGATGCAGCTACAAGCAGACTGGGAGACGGGCTACTTTTTGAAAATGTGTCTGTGCGGTGGCCAAGTTTGACTGCAGCACTGATTGCCGAGGGCAGGATGAGGTGTGCCTCTTGAATGAGCTAAAAACAGCTTGTGCCATGTTTTGAGAACAGCACATGTGGCTCTGTAATGTGTCTTATTTAGTAGTTAAGAGAAGGAAAAGTCACGTATGGCCAATTCTAAAGTATGTTTCAGCTTGATGATGTCTTTGCTTGGATAACGTTATGTCCCGTTTGTCTGCTCTAAAAATTAATGTTTTCACGCTACGCTCAACATTCAGTGTCGCCTCAAGTGCCAGTTGGGCAAACACTATCTGGCCTGTGTCAGAGGGCAGGCAGAGAGAGTCTGCTGGTGCACCAGGGGCCGTGTCGCGCTGATCTCAAGAGCCAAATGAGGTCACACTCAGGAACAACGGAGAGCCGAGGCCGATCCACCAGAACAGCCGCATTCCTCCACATGCAGTGGGAACCGAGGAAATCGTGGATCTCGGTGAGCTAGGGGTGGGAGGACGGCCCCGAGAGAAAGACGTGGAGAGAAAGGCAGCGACTCCTCCCAGCTGCCACGCATCAGCACATCACACCAGTCACAAGTTACACACTTCATTTCATTTGGAATGCGGTGGCCCGACAAGAGCTGAATGGTACCGCTGAAGCATTCCTTCGTGTTTGCAGGCTGCTTCGTCACATGCTCGGTCTCCTTAGCCGAACAAGAAAATCTACCAGCTGCAGACTCGCCAGAAAGCTTGTCAGAAACAATCATTGAGCAACACTTAAAGACGCTCTTGGCTACCCTACCTCTATTCGCGTGGGAGATGGCATGACGCTGACCTGTGTGACAGCTCCTGGTAGGGGGATAGGAGGTCAGGGTCAGAGGTCGCCGAGCACAACTGGAGCCATCATGGGACAGCAATGTGTGGCTCGCACTCACACCCACCTTAACGCCCCTCCCCCAAGCAACTCAAAGGTCCACCCCAGGCTGGGCAAAAAGCAACATGAGGGCAATAAAACCTCCATGGCCTCACTCCACCTTTAAAGTTGGGATCAGTCTAACCTTCGACCTCCCCCTGTCACACCCCTCCTTTCCAGCCTCCTCCTCCTCCTCTTCTTCTATTTCTGGTTACAATCGACACCCCACCCCCTTACCGGCGGTCCACTATTGTCTGGCCTGAAGTACTTATTCCCAGAGTGCCCTAGCTCTGCTTGCCTCTCCTCTGCAGGGGGGCTGAGGAGGGAGACGACTTAAAAGCACCCCCGGGACGTCGTTGCAGCACGGAGGTAACCCAGGTCTGCTAAAAGAATTAGGCTCTGCAGCCACCGACGCTTTACACAACATGCCGTCGAGTGGTTTTCTCCTTAACAAGCTATGTAAGGGAGGAAAGGGAGGGAAAGGGTTTTATGGTCCTCGAGCACATGTTTCCACTGAGGGAGTGGAGGAAAAACAACCGGTCTTTCAGGAGCATCCCAAAACATTTCCCTGAAGTTGTTGCTTGTTGGAAGAAGGTTCTCCAAGCTGTTCAGCGATGCCTTACAGGAAGTTTGTAGGCCAAGACTGTTATGCTAAAGTACAGCTTTTAAATCTTATTTGAGTCTCTTTTGCATTGAGCTGCCAAAGAGTGTTACGTTAGACCTTCTAATGCCACCAACCTTTGGAAAGTATTTGCATTGAGTTGCAGCAGGCGGGGGTAGTATTACCGGGTAACTGTAGCGCCTGTGAGTAGAGAAAAGTCCCTTGTACATGTGTCCATGGTCGACATGCTATGCAGTGGCACAATGCCAACGCACAATGGAGGCCAGGCTCGGCGGGCTACTCATCACTTCTCCCTCTTTAACCCTTTGAGAGGAGCACAAAAGAGGGAGCTGACAAAGGGGGCCGCGGAAAGAAAAGGAGGTAGTAGAGGAAGGAGGTGTGGGGCGCTGCTTCGGCACCGTTTTAAGGGGAGTTTCAGGGTGCATTTGTAATTTGACAACTTCAATTTGGCTCCGCCGTAAGCACGGGCCAGTGGATGTCAGGAATCCAAACAATTTCTCAGGCGAGGACATAACACTGTGATTAGGGCTGTAGAGTAAGCTCCCTGTTGCTACTACGACGTCTCGCACCATTATTTATGTTCCAGTTTTCTTCAAAAACAACATTTCTGTGGTTACGACGTCTGTTACTGTTGTTAACAGCAATCATTCGTAATCCGGGATACGGTTTCAAATAAACTAGTACTGCTTTCAGTCAGAGCTTAGAAAAAGTTTTGAGTTGGCCTCGTTAACCTGACAGGTCCCACTTTCTGTGGAAAAGTGGCTACTGAGAGAGTTAAACGTGGGGAGGTGAGAGGCTGGGAAGTGCTCCAAAGTGATTTAGAGCTAAAGCTACTCAAAATCTACCCTTCTTCTCGCAGCTGAAGTGGGATCGCATAGTGGATTTAAGACGGCTAACTGCCCGTTCTGTTACGCCGAAAAATGTTTTTTTCTTTATTGACTGGTTTTCTGTGAAGTGTCTGCCTACATAAGACCTCACCAAACACACACTCACACACACACCAAACTAGCCAGAAGCACCAGCCCACATCTAAAGAGCGCCAGGCACTCAGGGGGAAAAAATGAGTGATAAACAAAATGAATAAATGAGCACTTATCTCCATCTGGTAAACACACATGCAGGTGCTGACATCAGAGTGTGTGGTTTATGAGCCATGGAGCATGTGTGAGTGTGCACACACACACACACACACACACACACACACACACGAGGACACAAGCCAGCTAAGGCAAAAGAGAGCGAGAGTGATCCTGCCTGTGTCCAACACGCATATGCACACACTTTCTCAATGCCCACCGCCGCCTCGGGGGCGACACCACCATACTGCTGACCTCTCCGGAATAAGTCGCCCTTCCTTCCGCTAACGTGGGGGTTGTTGCTCGCTAGTCCACAACACAACCACAGTAAAAGAAAAAGGGGCCAGACAGGCAGCCAGCTGATTTATAGGCTAGCCCACGGCCATGCTTTCCCTGGGCAAGTGGCTCTCTTCAAAGGCCCGCCTTCTATTAGTCTTATTTACAGGGCTGGGGAGAACAGGCCGCCTGAATTATTTAAGATTCCCCATGGTAAATACAACAGAAACCAGGAGGGTGAGTGTGTGTGTGTGCAAGAAGGGGGAGACGAAGACAGGAATGAAGAAGTGGGGGGGGGGAAAGCGAGCAATTATGAGTTGCTGCACCATTAACATTAATCACAACAATAAATGGTGCCTGTGTAAACTCTTCCTCCACAGTAGAGACTGTTACCTTACATTAAACTCGAGGAGTCCCCGCGCTCGGGCACGCTCAGATAGCATCCTGCAGTATACCCCTCGCCCTGTATGGTGTGCACACACTGATGATGCGCTGCTTATCTCAATGCAAATACATGCACAGGCACAGGCACACACACACACACACCCACAGTGCGCTGTCTCCTCTCTCACACAGTGGTTCTCATTAACAAGCCAAACATGCCTGAAGAGGCAGACAGACTCTAGTGAGCACGGTAAACAACCAGTAGGCTCCCTCATCTAAACTGAGACTATCTCAGCATCAGCAACACACACACACACACACACTTTCTGCCGATGATACTGACAGGCTGGGCCAGATGCAATATACTCAAGGATCTGCTTTTTTTCACTACTGAACTAGTGGAATCTGGTGTTCTTTGCTCAAGGGGAACTTTGGAAGGCAAACACTGGGTATGAGTGATGGCCCCGACAACATCCCAACATTTGAGGCGCTGCCATATTCTGAAGTAACAGGTAAAAATAACACTGTGCTGTGACACCCCATCATGGAAATAGGGCTGCGGTTAACGATTATTTTAATTGTCGATTAATCTGTCAATTATTTTCTCGATTAATCGATTAGTTGATTGGTCTATAAAATGTCAGAAAATGGTGAATAACGTCGATCAGTGTTTCCCAAAGCCAAAGATGATGTCCTCAAATGTCTTGTTTTGTCCACAACTCAAAGATATTCAATTTACTATCATAGAGGAGTAAAGAAACCACAAAATATTCACATTTAAGAAGCTGGAATCAGAGAATTTTGACTTTTTCTTCTTAAAAAAATTACTGAAACCGATTAATCGTTTACCAAAATTGTTGGCGATTAATTTAATAGTTGACAACTAATCCATTAATCAACTAATCGTTGCAGCTCTACATGTACATCAACTCTTGTGCAATCAATAGAACACTATAAACCTAGAGTCTATTCATTGCACACTATAGTTGATGGTCATTGTTTTCATTTTTACTGATCATTAATAAGAAAATACCAGGATTTTTTTTAAAGGAGCAGGTCAAATTAAAACGATTCCTATCAAGATTGTATGTTCCTACTCCACATCATTTTTCCCAAATAAACCCTGATAAATACCCAGATTTTTTTGTAACATGATGTTCGGGCATACACCGATTACATTACTTGCCCTCGGCGTGCGGAGGATGGAAGGGCTACAGCCAGGTGGAAACCTGCAGCCTCGCAGTGAAAGCTCGACCAGAGAGTTCAGCCACCTGACAGTAAAGATCAAAGTAAGCACTCTACATATTGAGCGCGTCACCTGACCTTTCCTCGTAAAATGTACGGTGTAATCTGTAACACCGGTGTTGTCACAAGTTTATTAACTGGCGGGTAAATTTCCTCACCGTCACATCCTTAGCCCTAACTACAGTGCACCATTAAACAACTGCCTATGGCTTCAAGGTAAATTGAAAGTGGAAGCGATCTGTAACTCCGTTACCACCAAGACCTGAGACATGCAATAACAGTATGCATCATGTATAGGGATTGTGGAAGACTCACTCTACAGAAACCAAGCAAGATAAAGAATAAAACATTATACAGGAATAACCAGTAAAACAGAAAGTATTACGTGTAACCTGCCCTGCCAGCTGCGCCCCTTAGCAACAAAATTAAACAAACAGATGACAGGTATGGTTGTTATCTTATGTTACACAGGAAGGAACTGTGACTTCCTGATCGATCGCAGGCCCGAGGAAATGCAACAAGAGAAGGCATTTTTTTTTATGTCCACACAAATCTGGGACTCGAGCTGCCCGTCTGAGTCAGTGTCTGAGGAGGGGACGGACAGAATGCTGACAGGAGCATTGGCGTGCCGGGGAGGAAACCACATATGCTGAGGCCGTGCCCACTGGCGGCGGGGGCGGTGGGATTTCTACACAAGGCCACTGGGTCAGAAGTAGAACTGGGGTCAGCAGTGAGTCATTGGACCTTCAGGATGACTGTAACTCAATCTCAGTGGTGACGTGCCAGAGGGCTGACGGTCAGACACAACCAATGACAGTGACTACATTTACATGCACAAAATATTATTTTTTTTGCCCTTATTCCGAAAAAGATGATATTACTATTAAGCTGTTTATATGTCATATTCAGAATAATAGTGAATTATTAGTATGCATGTAAACGTAGTCAATGTTTGTTCGGTTTGGATGAGAGTCAATTCCACAAATTATGAGCGATAATCAATTAGATTTTACAATAAATCCAATGCAGCGCTCCTGTCTATAAAAACGAATGCCTGCAAAACAGTGAATAAGTTCTTCGTGCCCTACTTAAGTCAATCTCATCACTCTGCTGCTTTACATGTCAACCAAATTAATCAACAACTCTTTGAACAAAAGGAGAGCATGTAAATTCTGTTCCCCAACAGGCGGCACAGACTACAGTGGAGTTTATTTTCAATTTGCAGCCAGATTAGCAGGCGTGTTTTTGATACTGTCAGTAGCGGCAGAGATTTTTTTTTTTTTTCTATTCCAAGTCGTCTTGAGTGAGTGGCCTTTTTAGTGCCTGCTTCAAAAAGCATCCCCCGTACCCGAGCAGCTGTCACTTTCAGCAGGCACTGTGGAGGACGGAAGCGGGGGAGGGGTCCTTTGAAGGAATGGTTAAAAGTGGGCGATAAAAATAAACTGGGAGAGAGGAGAAAATTAATTATACATAACAGACAGTTCACTTGGATGAGCACGACAGAGACAGAGAAACTAAGGCTGCTTCGCTCGTAGAAAAAAAAAAGCCATTTTCTGGCTGAGGAAATTTCTGCTCTGCCACCGCACTGGTCATATTTATTTGGCTGCATCTGAAGTGAGGGATGCAACAAGGAGTCTTTTTTTACGAAGGTCAAGGCATCAAACAATACAGACAAGGCTTTCATTTCAATTCTCCACACACTGGCTCTCGCTTCATGCATCCTTTCTAATTCAGCTGGTTTCCTGGGACCAAAATAAAACTGCCAGCCCTGAGCGCATTGCTCTCCGTCTTAAAAGAATGTGATGCAGATAACTCAGTCTGCCTTTAAATTCACTTCTGATTGGCACTGATGAGGGTTTATGCTGCAGGCTCACCTGCAAACTCACCTCTTGATATGATTCGTAATGCACCAGCAGCACTTTGCGGTTCAACACCGCCCACTGCCTCTCAATCCCAGCTTCTTATTCGGGCCAAATGGAGGTCATTCCTATTTGAGCAGTCAGTCAAGACAGGCCCGCCAGGTATTGGCGAGTGAGTTTATTTCATATTAAGGCTTGTCGGCTGGAGAGGTGTTAGCACCACGAGAGCTGTGTGTGTGCGTGTGTATAAGTGTGTGTGTGTACGACAGGGCCTTGGGGTAGAGCGCTGCTGCTGGTCCCTCTTTAGTGCGTTTTAATATTGCTGCTGTGTGGCTCCTCGCCTCAGGGCGCCACACAGACCCCAGAGAGAGCGAGTGAAAACACTCAAATAGAGAGAAAGAGAGAATGGCTCAGAAAGAGATGGAGAGGTGACAACATGGAGAAGCAGGAGAGGATGTGACAGAAACAAGGAAGGAAGGAAGGATCAAAACAGGAAACTGAGGTGTTAAAAAAGAGCAAAAGGAACACAGATTGAATGAAACACAGTCGGAGCAGAGCGCCGGCAATGCGGCTAACCTCTTTAGCGAGACTGACACAAATGAAAACTTATGTAATAAAAACGCGCCATCTCCACCGGCTATGATATGAAAGCAGATATTGCATTACAGCGCCGCTGTGCCAAGGAAGCCCTCGATCACACATGGGGGAGCTGAGAGTTGAGACCACGGCGTACCCGACTCTCTCTCCGACAGCCTAACCCCTGTACTGGTTTGAGAGGGGATCCTCTTTCAGTTGTAGTAAATGCTTCTTCATGCACTGAGCCAAGGCAAGCGATGAAGACCACAAATGTACTGGAGAACTGATTGAAAAACAGAAAATAGGGGGATTTTAAGACTGTCTTGAAAGGGAGAGAGAGGCAGAAGATGATGATGATGGAAGAGTGAGGTAGGCCTTAAGGCCCTGACACACCAAGCCAACGGTCGGCCGTCAGACAGTTTGGGGCCGTTGGTATAGTTTTATCGGTGAGTCCCGCACCGTCGGCTCTAGTCTGCCCGTGTTGGAGTTTTTTCAGCCGATTCAGCATGTTCAATCTGTGGCGGTGCCTGTCGGTGAGAGAAATCACTCTGATTGGCGGTTCAGCTTAAGCGAATCAGTGCACGAGAAGAGAAACGGACGTGAGGAAAGCAAGCCAACGAGTAAAGTCAAGACGTCACAAACAGAAGGCTCTTGTTTTTTTTCATCTTCATCTCATTTGATTATTCCAATACACGGATATTTTCCCAGCGACATGGCCATCTGGAATGAAGCTAAATGGCGAGTGAGAGTGGTGTGAAAATGGTCGGCAAACGCCACTTTGTTGTATGTACGTATCATAAAATGGGTTGTATATCCACAGTCGTCGGTCTTCTGGGTTCCCTTTGTGAATGACGAATACAGACTACCGCCACCTGCTGGCAGGAATTATTACGTATCATGCGAGCGCAGAACATAACTGGTAGTTGGCCTTCGGCTGTAGTCTTTGCGGTGTGTTCGGGTACAACTTGTCGGCCAAAACAAAGGCGACGTGAGGCGCCGCTAGTTCTCTGATGTTAGCTTGGTGTGTCCCCAGCTTTACATGTGCATGTTCTCAGGGAGGAGAGAACCAGCATGCAACTAGACAAAGACTGGAGACAGATCGGAAAAATGAGAGTAAGAAAAAGGCGGAGAGAGAGAGAGAGAGAGAGAGAGAGAGGTGGTGTGGAAGGATGGAGGTAGACGCAGACAACGATCTGACAGGAAGAGAGGAAGAGAGAGAGAGAGAGAAGGGGAGAGTGAGGAAAGAAAAGCCTGAGTGGCAGCGTAAGTCTGGAGGCAGGAGGAACGGCGGAGGAGTAGGCAGAGAGAGGAGGCGAGAAGAGGAAATGCCTAAACATGAGGTTGTCACACTGGTTTAAAATGTCGAACAGTAAGGGAAACTGGAAAAGGAGCTGGATTTTGCAGTCTAGCAGCACACACAGGCACACCGCGAGCGTGAACACAGTCCATATATCGACTTGCCGCATGAAAGCAATGAATCACAGCGCAGCGTACCCTGAAGAATACAGTTATGCACTTAAAGTCCTTTCACATATATAAACAACTTCAATGACCCAGTAAAGTAGTTTTTCACTCCAACTGAGAAAGTCTCATGTGAGCGTGATGGAATTTAATTCTCAAAATATTTAGAGCCAGTCTTTACACAGAGCGCCAATTCAGATCTCACTTGATCGCAGCTCCTCTGCTTTGTCATCCATCTACAATCTAATTAGACCTTAAATATGCCACTCGCTGAAAGGTCCAGAGGAATGTGATGGGGGTGGGGGCGGGAGGGGCGAGCCACACAAAGGCAGGAGCGGCAGGGTGCAAAGTGCACGTCAGCTCGGATTCCAAAGTTTGGACATCACAGATTTTACCCTTCGCGGCGGCAGCCAGACCGGACAGGGCAGACTTTCAAAATGCATGACACCGCTGCTGGTCTATTGTGGGGCAGATCTGTATCATAATTAGGGAAGATTGAGGCAAATTGCTTGTAATTTTCTGGCTGGGTCGTCAGCTTTCATGTCTAAATGCCATGCAAGGTCACAGTTTTGCCAAAAAAGGAGATGATTTTCTGAAACATGAAGGGATAACTATCTAAGAGATTGTTTCTCACAGATTTGTTATATATATTATATATACATATGTGGTTGTTTGGACGTGTCTAAACTAGGGATGGCTCAATACCACTTTTTAATGCCCGATACGACACCGCAACCTTGAGTATCTGCCGATACCGATACAAATTCGATACTGGGGATGTACCAATCCAACTTTGTATGTCCCGATACCGATCAGCTGATACCGAGTACCGATCCGATACCAGTGTTTAGTTAATCAGCTGTATGCCTCACTGTGTGGGAGTGACTGGGATCATTCTTTTATGTGCACTTGAATTGTATATCCTGTTCATTAAAAAATCATTTTTACAAAGCTACTGGTGTACGATCTATTATTGTGATAATAAACATCTATTCAGTTCATTTATATCTATGTATTTATTTATTTTTTGTCAAAGTTAGGAGAGCAAGTCGAGTCTGATGTTTCCTCGACCTTTGTAACGCAGCAACAAACTAGTCAAAACTTAAACATGAATTAAAATTCCAGTATATAATGTGTATATAGTATATAAACATAGAATTGAATCGATCGGCCCCATTGTCACCGATATCCGATCCAGCTATCTGAGTCAGTATCGGCCCGATATCCGATCCGGTATCGGTGCATCCCTATCAGATACCATCTTTTTCCCTCTCTTCAACAAGAAAAGTTTAATAAGTTTTGCTACTTTGCAGATTCAGGTTATTAATACAAAATATAATGAACTAATAAAATGATGATGTATTATTATCGATTAAACTAAACTACCCAGCAGTTTATAAAGTCATTAAAACGACCTCCACATTTACCAGCTGCAACATTAAAGTAATGAACACATTAATTGCATCAATAATTACAATACAATACTGTAAACACGTACAAATATCAGTATGATCCATAGTTCTCCCCCTGGATAATCACTTCATTTCCACACTTGTGTCATCTAAATACAACAAAAGGTGATATAATAGTCTTTGCACAAAAGAGAGTCGTCGCTATGTTTTGGTTGCCACTCCTCGCTGTCACTCATTTTTAAGTGACTGTTTAGATTGAACAAGTGTAGGTGCACCTCTGTCTGTCTGTCTGTTGTGTGGGTTGCTGAGATGTCAGTCCTGTCTTTGGTTGAATGATTTAAAGCGTGACTTGTGGTCACCACCTCTTGAACAAACACTCGTGTCACGGTTCAAATCGTGCATCAGTTAATAAATGTGAATGCTGGTCATAAGAAGAAGCTGCTGCTTGAACTGAACTGAGGCACAAATGGGTCACACATGTGTCCTATAGGGGTGTTCAAGTGAGAAAATATGAGTATATTAACAATCTTTAATATTAAATGAATATTGCAGTGATTTTTTGTGTGTGATAGGCTGTACTCTGGCACCGCTCCTCCTTTTCCTCCCCAAAAAAAATGGTTAAAATGATGTCTAAGCCCTTGCTCATCTAATATGATTCATGAATACATGTTTAAAATGGGCTCCAAATTAATTCACGTAGCCGGGCTAAGGGGTCGGGGTGGGTAGTCTAATTTGGTTAACCAGGATTTGATTAAAAAAAAAAAAAAAAAAAAATAGAGCTGAGGAGAATCCGATGGAGCAGTGAGAGCCTTTTTCAATAGCTGACAACCCAATGCGCACTCCAACACACCCACAGACACTCTCCATCCATCCATCCCTCCATCACTGGCTGCTCCGAATAACAAAAGCTTACAAATTGCCTCTCATTCGTTAGCAGATTAACCCTCTTTTCACACTATTTCTAATTATTTCAAAGCTAATAGGTGAATCGATTTTCTTTTTGAAAAAAAGCAAAGCATCCTCCCCTGGAGAAATCCAGCACAAGTCCTCCCTTAGGTCCATTTAGGATGTATTTAAAAAGGTGAAAACATGAATCCAAAAGCAGCCTCCAGTCTCCCTGGACTATTTATCCAGGCGACAGTGAGAATACCTGTAATTATGTATGATGGTGGTGGAGGAGGTGGAGGAGGTGGCATTCCTCCTCTGAGGCAATGCAACAGTCATACTCACACCCATCCAGATAAACCTGCTATAGCTCTATAGTCACCAAACACTGTGTTTCTTTTCTCCACATATCACTGCAAAGCTTTTTCCCACATCATAAAAGTGTGTTTTTTTTTACTGCAGCTCTCAAACTCACCTCAACACTGCACCAAATCGTTGCAGAAAAACTGCAACATTGTGTTTCTTTTCAAGCACCAGGTGCGTTCCGCTAATCAATTAAGAAAAATACATGTTAATTGATTAAGTTGGTTAGATAAAGGCTCGTTCGGCGCACAGTATATCCGCAGTTTAACAGGATCAATCCGACTGGTTGGTGGTCACACCGTGGCGCACATTCAACACCAAACACACCAGTGCACAGCTACATAACTGCATGTTTAGAGCTATAATTCCTCTTTTTACGCATTGGGTTTGGTTGGGAGCTCTTCAACTTGGTTGTGGAGAAACAGGAGAGCAGGAGAAGAAGACATGAGGAGGTGAAACACAACGACACAAACTCACGGAGCAAATGGAGAGACAGAGAGAGAGAGAGAAAATGTAACCTAAATATTTCAGCCGGCTCCACCAAACCCAGCTCCTTCCTTCAAGCTCGGGAAAAGAAAAAGAAAAAGCCCCGCACCGGAGTTTTCTCGGTACTTACAGGTTCAAGTGATCCGTAGGTTTGATATCCTCGCCATGGTTTTAAATTCCAAAACTTGGGGACATTCCTGTCTGGTCACTCGGAGCAGCAGCGGTGCTCTCTCTCCGGCGGCTCCTCTGCGTGTGAATGGAGACGAGAGGAGAGGAATGCAACTGGAGGAGGGAGAGAGGAGGAGGAGGGAGGAAGAGGAGGAGGAGGTGCTCCGCTGCTGCAGTACCGCGCCGAGCCCATAGAGGGCGCCCCCGGGCCGACTCACCGTCCCCAGGTGTGTGAGAGCCTCATTTCAACTACTTCGCCTTAAAAAAATGAAATTGAAAATAAAAAATAATAAAAAATAAAATTAGAAAATAAAAAGATAATAAAAATTAAAATTAGAAAATAAAAAATAATGCAAACTAAAATTTGAAAATAAAGAAATAATAAAAAATAAAATTTGAAAACAAAAAAATAATAAAAAAAATCAAATTTGAAAATAAAAACATAATAAAAAAATAAAATTTGAAAATAAAGAAATAAGAAAAAATAAAATTTGAAAATAAAAAAATTTTGAAAAAATAAAATTTGAAAATAAAGAAATAATAAATAATAAAATTTGAAAATAAAAAAAATAATAAAAAATAAAATTTGAGAACAAAAAAATAATAAAAAAATTAAATTTGAAAATAAAAACATAATAAAAAAATAAAATTTGAAAATAAGAAAAAATAAAATTTGAAAATAAAAAAAATTTTAAAAAAGAAAGAAAAATTTGAAAAAATAAAATTTGAAAATAGAGAAATAATAAAAAATAAAATTTGAAAATAAAAAAAATAATAAAATTTGAAAATAAAGAAATAATAAAAAAAATTTGAAAATAAAAAAATAGTAAAAAATTAAATTTGAAAAAAAAATAAATAATAAAAAATTAAATTTGAAAAAAAATAAATAATTCATGTCACGTTCTGAGATGCCAGTTTTAACTTTTGAATACAATTTATAAAAATATATATATATATATATATATATATATATATACTGTATGTATTATATGAAGCACTAGATATATCGTTCAGAGATATATCTTTAACTCTATTTTATTATATTTTTTTTAATTATTTCTTTTATCAAGTGTAAAGTAGTGGTAGTACTGTAGTCTTGTTATATTTTAAGTGTATTTATACTTGAGCTGGGTGATATGGCCAAAATCTTCCATCACAATATAGGTCGTTTCATATCTCAATTCAGATTTATATCACAATATAGCATGTTTTCTGGTCCTTCAATTCGTCTAATTTAAATAACCACATGGTAAAGCCTATTTTTGTATACTCCTGTGTAAATTAAGTACATGAATGACAAATACTGAGTATTTTCTCATAATAAGAAATTGAGTTCAAAATGAACATAACAGTTTTAAGTGAAATATAGAGAAAAAAGAAATAAATACAGCCTAGCTTAAACAATATAGGAAAATATTAACGATAGGCATTTTGATGATATATATCATCATATTGCCCAGCCCTAATAGTACTTGACAGAAATTGGCAATACAAAGTCAGGAAATAGATTTTATTTTAATTTCTTTATGCATACAAAAGTAAAATTTTCTCTGCACCACATTTTGACATAGAACACCTGACACTATTTAATATACCTTGTGGGAGTCTCACATTCACTGTAAAAATACTCCCAGAAGTGATCATTTAATTTTACACACATGTCTGTCATCATAATGTCTACACTGTATAATATACAGAGTTCTCTTTATAACGGGGTATTCAGTTACGACTCCACTGGAGCTTGAGGCCAATCTCAAAAGTGTGAAAAAAAAAAAAATCACAGACATTGTTAATGTCTATTACTACTCCAACAACTACAACTAATCACAAAAGTATTGAGATTAACATTATCATAATTGTCATCATAGTCACAATACATTTTAAAGCACCTTTCTGACAAAATTTTTGGACAAAAGACAAGGTTACATAAGAATTGGACAACAACGAACGAGGAAAGTATTGTGTTGGGTTTACAGGGTGGCGACAACAAATATTTGCAGGACAACTGATAGAGAGGAAAACTGATAAAGAGGAAAGCCCTGACAGGCACAGTTTAGCTTCAATGTGGTGCAGAATATTGGGTACCTGCAGGTTAAAGCAGAAAACATCTAAGCTAAATGTACAGTGAATGCCGTTTTAAAATAGAAAAAGCCCTGGGAGATGATGGGAGACAGGTTTTGTTGTGAGCTCCCCAAAACAAGACAGGCTCCTAATTAAATGAGGAGGCCCCGGGCCGTGCTGTCGCATCCCATCAGCTGACACATTCACACCGACTCACTTACACCGAGTGACACTCGGATGACAGATTTTGGATACAAGCTGCGCCCGTAAGGCTATCCAGTTTTAATTCTTGCTCGTTTCTTATGATAAGCAACCCTGAGACAGTCAAAGTGACTTTGAAAGCTGAATTTCAATATTCATCACGCAGTCAGTGACTATCAGGAGCTGAGACAAAGTGTGTTTTGGGCACTGTTCCATGATGTCTCCGCAGCGAGGAAGCTTTTGGGATAACTGAGTTATTCAAACAGGCAGCTCAGGTTACCGATTGCACTCAGGAGAGCAGAGAGCGAGATCTGGCACTAACCACACCACCTGGCCCCGTACTACTCAGAGCATGTGTGAGAGTGTGTGTGTGTGTGTTTCAGAGAGGTTTAGGGGGAAATGTGTATCTTTGATTGAGAAAGATAAAGATATTTGTGTGTGTTATGTGAATAAAAGAGCAGCTGAAATTTCAGCACTTGCCAGGAAATTTCCCCAGAGTCCATCACACCACCCAGCTTTCAACGCTTTTCAAAAGCCCACTGTCTGCCATTAGAGATGGTTGGTTTGGCCATAGTAATACTCAGAGATTAGCCTCACTTACCATGTGAAAGGCCTCTGGACAAAGCCATGCCCTATCTTAACACTTAAACACTAACACATTGATTAGCTCTGAGTTAGTGCGGTTCACGTCCGTCCAGTTCCACTTCAGGCCTACTGTTAAGTTCTCATGGGAATATTTTTTCATGGAGTATGAAACACATCAGGCTGAGCACAAAGTTGGCTTTGTGCGAACCAGGATCAAAAGACATGTATGCAAAACGGGCAGTCGCTTCTCTTCTGTTGAACACAGTTGGAGGCTGTATTATCTGTAATACAGTCAAAATAAAGATATGGCACCTTAAAGATGCTTAAAGGTCCCATAACATGCTCATTTTCATGCTCATGCACTTGTATTTTATGTGTCTACGCAAGCATGTTTACATGCTTTAATGTTAAAAAAAACACTTTTTTTCCTCTTACTGTCTGCCTGAAGATGCCTGCATAGAGAGGTGAAGTCCCGCCCCTTCCTGTGCACCACCATGGGACCATATTTGGAAAAAACGGTAGTCAAAAGCAAGATTTTTCTGATCCCGTTTGAATTGCACCATGAATCACACATATGATGTTTGTCAATTTAAAACTTTGCAAGTCAAGAAAGTCGCAGTTTGATGTAAAACCTGTTGAAGTATAAGACTGAAAATACGTAATTAGAAAGACGACACACCCAAAAGTCGCCTAAGTGACGACTGGCTCGTTCTTTCTCTTCCTGGCTGATAAAAACACCAGGAGTCGCTGTATAAAACACATCAGGTAAAATAACGTTACATCTGTACGTGGTCATAGCTAAGTTAGCTAGCCAGCTAGAGTTGGTGATGTATGTTGTCCGAGACGAGAGATGTAGTTCACTGAGCGGTTTCACACAAAACTAAATGATTCTATGACAAACCCACGACAAACTGTGACTTTCTTGACTTGCAAAATTATCTTTTAAACTGACAAACATCATATGTGTGAATCATGGCGCAATTCAAAAGGGATCAAAAACATAATTTGGACCATGGGGTCCATCGAAAGGGGCGGGACTTCGCCTCTCTATTTACCCTCCGTCTGAAACGCTTTGTTTTAAGCACATTTCAATGGGATTGCCACAGAATTGTAAGAGAATTGCGTTGCTAGGCTTGGGTCCATGTTTACTTCCTGTCCGCTGATGTCATTCACATACAAATAAACTGGGACACATTTAAACTGTTTAAAACTGTGCATAGTCTAAATATTGTATATTTGTGACATCACAAAATTACAGAAATCCTAACATCTTGTTTAAAGTTTCTGAATACGGGCTGTGTGTGTTTCTCCATGGATCGAGTGTTTCGATACTTTCACAGTATTTATATAGCTCTTAAACCTGCTTTATAATATAAAAGACATGAAAATCTCATATTTTAAAATATGGGGCCTTTAAATAAATCTCCCTTTCTACATACTTGCCTACAGTGCACAACCGAAAATTGTTTTGCATACAGTGCTCAGTGATTTTTTTTTCTTAAAGAGCCAGATTAATCTTGGCTGTCATGATTTGAATAGACAGTGTGCAGGCCGAGCAGCTTGGGCTGAAAGCACAGAGAATATTAAATAAATGTACGCGTGGCTGTTTGGTGGTTTGCTGCTGTTTTGCTCTCTATTTGCTTTTTTTTTTTTATTATTCATGCACTATTAATGGGCCTGTGTTTGGCAGGAAGAACAAACATTTTAAGTGAGCAGAGAGATACAAGAACTGACTGATCAGAGAGAGAAAAGAGTCCCAGTTGTCCTTGAAAACACGCAGAGAATACACTAACCTGCATCTGTGCAGACACACATACATATAATTCTGTGCAAACAACTAAGCAAGGATGTGTGCACTAATGCTGTGCACCCATACAACACACAAAGCAAACAGATTCTGCAGCATTTCTATCTACACTGTGTAAGTTGTAAAGTGTTTGTTCATCGCCGATGCCATCTCTTTTGTTGCCCAAGAAACTCAATCCTTCTTTACTTAAAAGCAAAAAAAAAAACATCTGATCCATGCCAATTAGGTGAGACTAATCAGATTTGAGCCAGCGGGTGAAGTGCAGGTTTGGTGGCCTTGTAACCTGAGGATGCGCGGCTCTGTCTAAACAGGTAATGAGCCATTAATTGGCTGACAACAAGATGGCTGACTGTTAGGTAGCATGGTTACAGGATATCATCTGGCTAAAACTGCCTGATCTGTTTGCACAGTCGCTCCAATCCCATTTCAGCTCTCAGGATCGCTCTCGGCCGTTATGGAACCACGCCATCTGTGCACGCCGCCGCTGACACCAGATAGAAACTTCTTGAAATACCTGTTTGTAAAATCTGTTTCTAGAGATTTAAGACTATGATAACAAGCTTGAACCTCTTGGGTAAATACCTGCAAAAGTCTTGTTTTTCTTGTCCCAAGAAAAATGGGGAATAGTTTATTTTCACTATTTAATTCACCATAGAAGTGAGCTTAATGTTAGCAAGAGTCATAAGAGTGACTATTCTGATCACTTCTTCTACGGTTATCTCCTCAACTGTAGTTGGCTGCTTTATTATTCTGGTCTTAATCATATCTAACAACCAAAATCTTTTCAGATGGAGGTCCCTGAAACAAAATTTTATCAAATGGGGGTCTGTGACTTAATGTGGATCAATTTAGGGGTCCTTGACATGAAAAAAGGTTGAGATCCAGTGGTATAGATGTATAGTCCACTCATATATATTATATGTGGGTATAATTCAGAACTTTCAGTGGAATCATTATGATCATATTGTGTTATAATTGTATATATTTATGTTCTTAAAATAATTAAATTGTCTTATGTAATGCAATAGTGCAACACAGTTCATTGCACCAAACATCAGTATATTTTATTTGTGATTTTCCATATATATGCCATACATTTGCATTATCACACATCAATTTTAAAGAAATATTCATATTAAGAAAATTATTTCAACCATAGCACCCAGGCCAGTCGATAGCTGCAAAAAGGATTATACATGACGAATGCACTGTAGAGGCCAGTACATGCTTTAAAGGGACGGTGTGTAGGATTTCGTGGCATCTTGTGGTGTGGTTGCAGATTGCAACCATCTAAGTACCCCTCCGCTCACTCCTCTCTTTCCAAGACTGCGATAACGTGAGCCGCAGAGTGCAAAACCATGGTAACAGCGTTCACCTCGCTCAGAGGTCATCCTTACCATAATAACACTACTTTAGGAGCAACGGAAGTCAGGCGGAGACTGACGGTACCACGGTTTTGCACTCTCACGTCACCGCAGTTTCACAAGTGTGTCTACGGTGGCCTTGAGGTAACGTGAAAACGCGAAAGGCTCTCTCTAGAGCCAGTGTTTGGTTTGTCCGTTCTGGGCTACTGAAACTGCTAATAAATCCCTGAAATGTTACACACTGTTCCTTTAAATTAGTTTTTAACAACTTTCAACATAAAATGCATGTGGAAAATCAAAAAGCTTTAATTTATTGCCTCTACTGTTTGATAAATACTCTGGTATGTTATCAGCTGGTAGCAAAGAGCATCAAAACAGACAGGAATTAATGTGCAGATTGATGTGCAGATTGCCGGTTATACATTTTTAATTTTAACAAAACATTCATTTCACAGAAGTAAATCACAGAATCCCATCTGAACACACGGGCTCATTATAAAACTCACAGATCAAACAGTAACATAAGGAGACATCGAGAAAGCAACCTGGAGTTGGCGGAGGTGAAAGTGTTTATGCATTTCAACAGTACGCATATGCTATGTGTTTGAAATAGTAATGTCTTAAGTAAGGTAATGCGAGTTAAGAATATTTCCGCCTTAATTATTCATTCAGAGTGCATTTCAGTTGTGGGAAACCTTAAGAGACTCTGGAGACTTGTTCTTTATATCGCTGCAACCTTATAGGCAGGCTCATTGGCCATGATTTAATGTGCATCTTTTCATAGACCTCAATTATCAATTAGCTGTAAGTGTACACCACTGGGAATATCCTCAGTCGTGTCCACCACATTAACATCCATTAGAAGGGAATCACCTGTCTGCGCTGGAGCTCCTCAGCTGCTGAATGTTTTCCTCTGGGCTGCAATCTGTCACAGTGGAAGGAAAAAGACTGGTAAGATAATAATTTGGAATTGCTCGTGAATCATTTGAAGGTGGTCACAGATCTCAGAATGAACAGTTCGGATCGCAGCGAACGAGTGGAACGCCTGAAGACTGATTCCTCTAATTATGAATGTGGCAGGGGAGAAGAACCACCATGAAAATGTAACAGATTTCATTATGTGTTAAAAAACATATGCTGCAAGTCTATATCTAAGAAGATCTATAGAATGAAAAACAGAAGCTTGCATATAGCTTTTCTGAGTCAATTAGCAGCAGAAGTTTTATGATGTATATAATTGCTATAAGAAGCATAATGACTTTGATATTACATGAATGGAGCGACATGATTAGAAGCATGTCATGCCAGAACGCGCACCTCAGACAGCTGCACTTCAAACGTAACATTTTCTGGGTGCTGCGTGTCGAGCCAGGCCTGCTGACAGTAGGTTTATGCTTTATGCTAAACTAGTTAGCAACTCTGCTTGACAGAAGCCACCTCGATATTTGTTGCGGAGATTTTTGAAGTGCCCAATCATAATTAAAATCTAGGTGAGGCGAACAGAAGCTAATTAGCTACAAACAGCCTCTTTGTGTCGTCTCTCGGCTGCCATCAAACACTTAGTGTGGCCTTTCTGTGTCGGCTTCTGATGTGCACGCCTTGGGGTGTGCATGGTAGGGAGACCGGCCTTTTGATTAAGCGCAACACATTTCATTATGATCAAAATGACAGGGAACTTGTGTCGTGACTTTCTCGATATTGGCTTCTTTCTTTTTTTTCACTTCATGGGATGTGGAGGAGAATGAGGAGGGAAGGAGAAAAGAGAAGTGGAGACAGGTGACCTTTGATGTTTCTAGATGTACAACTCATAGCTGCTGATGTAGATGTCCTTTAAGAGTTCAGCTCACTTTAACCTGTAATCATGCTTTTCTGCTCAGTGTGCAGGCTTGAAATATTATTATGGCATATGGCTAGAAAATAATCACAAAGCTGGTCCCTATTGAGATCCATGTGCAAGATGATAGATATATGAACCCATGAATTTTCCTGTAGGCCATTAAACAGGCGTTATCGGTGGTTATAAGCCCCAGAGATGTGGGTCAGTAGGGCCCTGCTACACCCAATATTAGGTTTTATCATCTATTCACTTGGCCGATCACTGAAAGAAGGTATAAAAGAAGACGACAGTGACCTCTATCGACCGTAATAATTATGACGGGAGTAGACAACTTGTAGTTGTCTTTGTGTTCACGAGCGTTGAGTTTCACTTTCACTTTTGAAACGTAGTTATCTTAAGCCAAAACACAATGTCTTTCCTAAACTTAACTGAGTGGTTTTGTTGCCTAAACCTGAAGGAGTTGTGGTTTTATTGTCTGAACCTAAAGAAGCCGTTTTGTTTCTGTTCAAAACGTGATGTTTCATTCAGTTTTACAACATGTTAGAATATGTTGCTTTTAAGTTTCGCTTTCACTTTTACAACGTAGTAGGTGTAGTAGGCCACTGTTGACCCACATCTATGGTGCTTATAGCGACTGATGACACCTATTTAATGGCCTGATAGCAATTAAATCGGGTGTCTTTAGTAAAATTACTCCAGAATTATTGGATTGATTGGCATGAAATTGAGTCCATACAGTACACTTACTTACTTACTTTATATTCCAATCAGTCTCAGCTGTACTTTGTGTTTATTCCCAATTAGCAAATGTTAGCATGCTAACACACTAAACTAAAATGGTGAACAAGGTAAACAATATATCTACTAAATATCAGCATGGTACCATAGATTATATAAAGATGGACAACATGACAGCTCCCCAAAACTGAAGCCAAAACTTTTCGATCGCCCCCTGGTGGCTGGCTGCAGTATAGGTCATAAAGCCCGCCCCCTCCATGTTAGCAGATGGGACATGGGCCAACCTAAAAAGTCAAAGTTTTGGCTTCACTTCTGTACAGTGGGAGGAAGTGGAGACGTGTTAGCCATCTTTAGATACAGTCTATGCATGGTACCTTTATATCATTGTGGGTATGTTAGCGTGTTGATGTTAGCAATTACCTGTGCACCACTGTGCAGTACAGCCTCACAGAGCCGCTAGCATGACTGTGGGCTCTTGTTTCATTAACGATAGTGGAGTAAAATACAAGTTTCTTTATCGTTTTTTTTAAGGCAGAGACTGAATATGAGAATATGAATATACTGTTTAAGCAATCAACTGTTTCTCAAATGTTGTGAGACATATAGCAGGTTATAATGAAACCCCTGATTTACCTTAAACCATACCATTCTGTATGGTTTCAGACATATAAGAAGAGTTTCATCATCAGTGCTGATCTTGGATCAGCTTAGCCTTTTACATTAGGATGAATGAGACACTCCTACCGTGGGAGACGTGATACATTTTGGTCCAGACCTTTTCCTGGGTACCCGTGGGAGACAGTGTGTCAAAACATCTTCTAATGACTGCCTACTTCGTCTAGCTCCTTTCAAACCGGCGGCCTTATGCCAAGCTTTTGCCCATGCCAGGATTTAGGTCTCGGTGACAGTAACAGTTTTAGTCATATCTTGGCAGGTATGCTTATGCCGAGGGTTTCTCTGAGCAGGAAGTTTGGGGTTTGGCTGGTGTTATATTAACAGGGTCTGTCGTCTCAGCTGGGCCATGAGCTGAAATCAGATCTCACGCGCCTCTCTGCCTAACAGTGATGAATCGCGTTGCCTCCTGACCGCTGAGAACATGCAGAACAACGCTAAAAAACCCAAGACACATTAAAGTTTAGAACCAAAATGTCACACCTGTGTCTAATGAGTCTTTTTTTTTTTCAGGAGAATATTTGCTGCTGATGACATTTCCATTTTGGGAGCTGCTTTGCAATGATTAGGCGCCCGAGTTGAGTTCTTACTGAAAAACAAAAACAGTTAATGTTGTCACAATGCTTTCTCCCACAAATTACCTGCAGTTTCATCATCTCCCGGCAGCTGAAGCTTTTGTCATCGACAGTGTCACGGCACACTCTGTGTCTTTTAGCTCTCCCCAGTACTGTAAAGCTTGGTCCCATCGTGCCCTTGACAGAGGAGCTTGTCACCCCTCACACAGTAATTATACCAGAGCTGACGTCTACTCTTTCCATTGAATTATTGAGAAGGTGGAGAGGACACAAGATCCCATGTAGAGACAGAGAGCTCTGTTTGCGTCACAGTGGCCTCGGGGTAAAAAAGAAAATCCACAATGGACGTCGTTGCACAGAAACAGACGGCCTCCATAACACTGTCGAGTCTTTGTTGTCTTACAGTCAGCTTAGGTCACATGAGAAGTTATCAATCAATATCACCGAGAAGCTAATAACATAATTACTTTCATTCTTTTCACTGGAGACACATTTTGAAATACCACTTGTCCAAAAAATTAAACTGTGAAATGTGGACAGGAGTTTTCAATTATGCACACAAGCTCCTTTGTATGTATGTGAGACTTCTAGGTTAGAGTGCCAGCTTATGCAGGATGTGTTTTACACCCCTTTGGCAACTTTAAACTACAGAAAGCAGAAGCGATTTCTAATCTGTGGTGCCACTAGAAATACCGGGCCCCTTGAAAACAGCTCAACAACAGCCGTAACACGATAAATATGGTGAAATAAGATGGGCATTCCTGTCCTTTTAGGATTGATAATACAAATGTCAGTGCAGCAGAGAGTGCCCTTAGACTAGTGCTGTCATTACACAGGAAATCCTGCCACGCTGAAACACTGCCTATATACTTGTGCAGAGTCTGCAGCTCGTGGTATCTACAGTACATATACAGTTCATGAAAGGAAAAGCGGCCAACCTCAGCTGCCACAGACGGCCCGTGTGTCTGCACACTCTGTTTCACTTGTCAGAGGAGGTTTGTTTCATAATCTAAATCTAAAATGAATCAGTGTGCCTGTTTGCAAAGCTGGTGTCCCATTCACAGCATTGTATTGTACTGTAGCACAGGCATTTGGTTCTTAATTGCATAAATGAGTTTTCTTTTTTCTTCCTAGTTCTACATTGAACAGCCCAAGGTCGTAGAAATATTGTAGAATGTGCTCTTTCTCTACGGAGTACATTTTCCCCTCAGGTAACGTAAGGTGTCTTGGATTTTAAAACCAGGGGGAAAGAATTAAAAACAAAAACAACCTTGCCAAGAAAAGATTTTTATGAGCAAATGTGCCCTTAGAAATGTATTACAATAGCAACCACAGTAAAAAAAACTCTCACCTTGTTCCTGTTCACAACTCACCTCTTCACTTCTTCGTTGCCATGGCACCATGGGGGTTGTAGTCCATGCACGACTTTGCTTTATTCTGCCTCTTCTCTCTGTGTGGGATATGATTTTACATCACAATGTTATTGGTATGAAGATGAAGTCTCAAGGGAAATTGATTCACTCAAACATTGTCTGGACGAGGCGACAAGATAGCCGGGTGGTTAGGGCGCTAATGGAGCCCGTTCTCACTCCAAGGGCGTCAAATACAGAGGCTTAGTCACGGCCGTCGGTGTTCAGTACTGCCGCACCCGGCACCCTTTAGCGCTGGTATGAAACGCACTGGATGTTCCATTAACTACAATGTAAACCCATCCACGGTAACAGTAAATACTCTGAGAAAGTGCGCTGGGAGTGTTTTGCCGTAGTTTAAAGACCGAAAAGACACAAGACAGGAGGAAGGGAGGGAGGGGTGGTGGATGAGTCCAACAAACACAAGGTTTTCATCCAGGAGGCCGCTGTTACTTCATGTCCTGTCTTCACAACATTCAGTGTCATTTTCACTGTACAAATGTAGTAGTTTTATGCCCGACCACGTTCTTTCCTAAACCTTTTTATAGTGGTTTTGATGCCTAATCCTAAAGTGACAACAAGGGTAACTTTAGTGGTTTTGATGCAGAAAATAAAGTGACATCAAGGGGCATGATAAAGCGGAGTGACGAGTAGGGATGAGAACGTGTCGCAGCGTCATTCCCCTACTCTCTATCCCCATATTTCCTGTCTCTCTCCACTATTACTGTCAAATAGGGATGTCACAATATCACATTTTCATTACACGATTATTGTGGCTAAAATAATTCATGATAACGATATTGTCGCAATATCTATATAAAATATTTACAAAAAATCAGTCAAATTCATCTTTAACTTTATTTATTGTGCATTTCCTCTCTTTTTTTTGGCAAATTAATTACAGTCAAAATACGAGTGTAGAGAGGTGGAGAGATAGTCTGTAACCATAACTGTACAAAAGTGTGATTTAAGAGCAGTGTGGGCAAGTCCGGGGTCTGAAAAGTGAAGCCAATGCTGAAGTGACTTAAACTTGCATTCTTTCTAATAGCACTCTGGTTGCAAAAAGAAGTCTGATTGTATAGAAGTCTGTGAGAAAATGACCCTACTTCTCACTTGATTTATTACCTCAGTAAACATTGTAAACATGAGTTTATGGTCTCAATCGCTAGTTTCAAGTCTTCTTCAATACAGCATGATGTTCATTTAGTAAATTATGGTCCCATTTAGAGTCAAATAGACCATAAAGCAGGGTATGCATTAGGGCGTGGCTACCTTGTAATTGACAAGTCGCCTCCACAGCGTTGTCCGGTCTTGGAGTTGTCTGTGTTTTCGTCTTACAACTTTAACCCTTTCACAGTGTGTTTTCAGTTCATGAAAGTTAATTATAACCTTTTTGGTCGCTTAAAAACGTCTTATTAGGCATTCGGTTGTACTTAGCTCCACCTTCTCGTGTCACTTCTGCTTGCAAATAACCAAGATGGTGACGCCCAAAAATGATGAATTCGAGGATTCAAAACGGCAGTCCACAAACCAATCGGTTCATGGTGACTATACGTCTACTTCTCATATACAGTCTATGTTTAAGAGGTGCTGGATTATTTAGATTAGATTTAAGATTGTCTGGACGAATCAACAAGTGGTGACACATTTCAGAGACCCATGAGATGAACTTGTGTTTGACAAGATCGTCACTGTGGCTCGAGAGAAAAGACATTCAAACTAATGAATATAAAACACAGTGAGCGTTTTGGGTTGTATTCTAAGCGATACCAAATGAACTGAAATGTCTGAAACACTCAATAATTTATGATCATTTCGGCGTTTCTCACACCCAGCTGCTCCGGCGTTAAATGACACATTTTATGAAAACATTTTATGGTTCGGAGAATCTTGTTTTCCTTCTTCTGAGCAGGTCACACAGTGTCACACTCAGTGTTTCTTATGTAATCCACACAAGGGAGTTTACATAATCTATCCGATGGTGAGACCTTGAGGTTTCTGTAGGATTGTGGCTCGAGGGCTCGATGTTATTTGTTTACCTGCAGAATCTTTCCGTATTTCTGTGAACACACGGAGAAAAAATTCTCCTTTTCACTCCAAGCTGTCTTCCACACAGGAACCCATTACAGAGAGAAAAGGTGACATGTAGGAGTAGCACAGGATGGCTGGCCTCAGTTCAGTGCCTCCATCTCCACCCCTGACAGAGCAGTGAATGGCCCTCACTCACAGCTGTCCTGGACTCAGTCAGCCAAGCACAGTTCAAACCTGCAAAACAACACGATATGCTAGGATGCTAAGATGCGCCTGGCAGTGCAATTTTCCTACTAGAAGAGACGGAGGGACAGGGAGTTATTTAAATGCTAAATAATGCAACCTGTCGCTGTAACCCCAGACAGCGTCCTGATGACTTCCTGGTTGGATCGGTCATACAGGATGCGATGCGTGAGGCCACATGAGGAAAGTGGAGAAATCCTTTTTTCACCCGTTTTATTGACTTGGTGCATGTAACCAAACATGGTCACGAATCTACTGTATCTGCAATCCGAAGGTGTGTAAATGTTGAATATAGGCTCACTATCATGTTGAAAATTAGATAACAATTGTATTAAGTAATAGAAAGTACAGACAGTTTTTAAAGGTGCTAAATGAGATTGGGGGCATTTTTATTGCCTCCGCACGGCTCTCAACAGACTCAGTTAACGGTGCTAACAGCGCTAAAAGTGAAAACAAGAGGTAACAGTATTTACCTGGGAGGGGAACCAGAGGGTGGGTGCTATGCTCCCACAACGGCACTGTCGGTCAGGAAGATGTTATCAGCTGTAACCGCCATATGAGAGCAGTGAAGAGCTGCAGCCGTGAGCTAGCCAGTGGGGCACGCTCACATGCACGAACATGCACTAAAAGCATGCACGGCCAGCCAATTAGACTGTTATCAAGCCATTAAATAGGCGTTATCGGTCGCTATGAGCACCATAGATGTGGGTATATAGGGGCCTTCTACACCCAATAGTAGGTTTCATCATCTATTCACATGGTAGATCCCCGAAAGAACACGACAGCGACGTCTAGCTCACATATTTTCCCAAATCAGCCAATATTGCTGAGACTAGTTATGATATCCTAAAGATATTTGATCTTATTCCTTTATGTAATCTTCAACAAATATAGCAGCAGCCAACCTAAACCATCTATGGCATGAACAGCATGAATAAAGTTGATCATCATTAGATATAACAGCCTTCCTGCAACAAGATGACACGGAGCACAATTAAAGCTGTCTCTGCACAACTTCATCAGACGTGACACAGCTTGGTGCCATATGGAGGAGAGAAAAGGTACAGGTTGTATAGGTAGGAAGCTTAATCAAGGTTCATACAGTATATATTAACGTCCCACAGGGCTGTTGGATGATGTGACAGCTAATGAAAGGAGAAAAATATAGGACTAGATGCGTGGGAGCTCATATAATTCTCTACCACTTGAGTTTCAAAGCTTCTCCAACAGTGTTAGTGTTTGATCTGAAAATGTGGGGATTATTCCTTTTTATATGAGGACTCAACGTATTCTGCCATATATTTAGAGTATTTAGGTTTAACTGAAGTACCTGTTTAAAATGTGATGAAATAGAACAAACAGCAGATTTATGTTCATGGACACTATTCTCAGGTTAAACGGAGGCCAAGGTGAGTTACAGAATAAAGACGGAGGAGAGACAGGGTGTAGGTTGGTGGACACTTTGGTTTGTGTAGGATGAGATTTTGGCCCTGATAAGAAGGAGCTGTCATTTCTGGCCAATGACGAAAATACCATGTTGTCTTTGAGATGGAAAATAGTTCCTTATTTTGCTTTGGATGCACAATCACCATGAGACATTGGCCTCATTGTCCCGACTAAAAAGCAGTGGTAAAACGTAGGATACATCAACAGTATTGCCACTATATAAATATATTTACTTCTCAAGTGACAGTGATATTTATACCTGCTTCACTAACATATCATTAACAGAGAAATGGTTCTATGCTCAAAGACTACAGTTAGTATGATAAGGAAAAATGCATTTATTCTGATTCGTCAAATGTCTTTATATTTGGTACGGACATACGTTGGGCAATTATCTAACAGTACAACTTTGAAATTTTTAGATTACATGGAAAGTTAAGCTTTAATTAATAGTCACGATTTTTGAAAAATGAAGAAAACGCTAAAACATGTTTATTAAATGTTTTCCATATGAAATTATATATTATATTTATATATATATTTTACACTGCATATGATATTCAACTTGTTATGAGTTCATAGATACCAAATAATTGATTCTGGTCCTTGTAGTTTCTGAGATACAACCATTTTCCTATCATACTATATCTGGTATACTAAAAGGCCCCTCTTCTCACCACTACCATTTTGCCTTCAGAGAAGAAGAACTGACTGTAAATATTTAAGTGTTAAATGTACTTTACCCAAGTAATGTGATCAGCATTAAATTGCATTTAAATTTTAAGCGGAGGTCAAATCAATATCACAAATCCTTCAACTTGTTCTCTTCCACTCTTAGAAAGTTTTGCGAGTGTCACCATGGTCGTTTTTATCAAGGGCACTGATCCACATTCAGCATGTCTTAGCTCGGGGCAATGGTCAGAAATAACTGCACCCATAATAAAACCTCACCACTCTCTCTCTGCCAGTGTGGCTCCCAGGTTTCATGTGAGGAGCTTCACTTTAAAGAGGACCTATTTTGCTTTTGTGCTTTTTCCCATTCCTTTAGTGTGCTATATAGTTTTTTTTGCTTGTAAAAGATCTGCAAAGTTACGAAGCCCAAAGTTCATGCCAAAGGGGGAGTTACTCTCCATCACAGAAACACTGCGCCTTGAAGTCCCGCCTTTTCTTCCGTAACATAGTGATGTCACGTCTGCCTCGCACTGAATGCACCACATGACGGGAGTTACACAACATCACTTTCATTAATTGAAAATGAAATGTAGTATGTAATGTTAGGTCACGCTGAACGAGGAATAATTCAACAACAACCGTAATGATGGCAGAGAACTCAGCTGCAGAGAGAGTGACACCGTATCCTAACAGATCAAACAATACATATTCGAAAAGTTCGAACCTATGTGATTTTAGAACAAATGTTCAAACGTCAATTTTGGCAAATTCTGAAAGCTCTAGTATTTCAAAAATGTAAAACATTAAAGCATGTAAACATGTTCTAGTAGAGGCTGCCTGGTGGTGCAGTGGTTAACGCTAAAGCAAGAGGGTCACGGTTCGATTCCGGCTTGGGGCCGTTCTGTGTGGAGTTTGCATGTTCTCCCCGTGTTAGCGTGGGTTTTCTCCGGGTTCTCCGGCTTCCTCCCACAGTCCAAAGACATGCAGCTTAGGTTAATTGTTGAATCTAAATTGCCCGTAGGTGTGAATGTGAGCTTGAATGGTTGTCTGGGTGTACCCCGCCTTCGCCAAATGTCAGCTGGGATCGGCTCCAGCCCTGCCGAGACCCCAAATGGGATAAGCAGTTACAGATAATGTATGGATGTTCTAGTAGAAACGCAAAATGCAAGTATGAACCTGAAAATAAGCATAATAGGTCCTCTTTAAGACATCAAATCTGGTTAACTGACCTAAAACAGCAGCATTAAAGAAGCAATACGTAAGCTGGCTCGCATGGAAACTGATCATAAACAATGTATCACCATTATTTAAATGGTGCACTGATAGAATGGAGATTTGCTATTCATTTAGTGAGATGCCTTTACCAAGATAAACATATCAGCAATGAGTACAAGCGGAACAACTCAGTAGCATCCTCTCCTCACAAGAACACCAGGACAGAGCCCAGTTGAGCTATTGTTTGCTACTTGTAAGATGTTTTTCAGTGCAGGTAAGAAAATAAAAAATATTCTGTCATTCAATTTTCTTCAGTAGGTGTTCTGTGACAGCAGACAGAGGAGGAATGAAAAGCAGCGGGTGTATTGAAAGGTGTACGTACAAAGCAATAGAGCTTTCGCTAACTGCATTTAGTCACCGTGTGAAACAGAAAATGACGGCAAAATTGCTTTTCGATTCATTTCTCTAAACTGAATGCAACTGCAATGAGTGTGACAAGCTGCAAATTGTGCAATCCCAAATGTTATTAAGCAATACAGACAGGTAATCAAGACGAAGGAACTACGCTGAGCTCTATGGTTAAATGTTTCCATCTCATACCTCCCTTTGTCTTAGCGCACACACACACACACACGCACACACACACACATTCAAATACATGTGCAGAAATCTCCAGTGCTACGGACGTACTTATCTAATGACCTTGTACACGTAGTAAGATATCCCCATTTGACACAGCTAATTGGTCGACGTGTCAGAGGATGTTTAGCGGCTTAGGAAATCACATCTGCCCATTGATTTCTCCCCCCGCACCCCCCTCCATCAGACATTGTATTGCTTAATCCAGTCTACAACTCTATTGTTGTGAATCCTCAATGGATTCTCAGGCAGAGGAGGAGGCGAGGAAGAAAGGGAGAGGGAGGGAGATCGAAAGAGAGGAGAGAGAACAAGCGATTAAGAGGCACTTGGGATGGGGAAGGTAAATTAGAGACTGCGGGTTTGTGTGTGTGTGTGTGTGTGAGAACGAGAATCAAACAACAGCGTAGATGCAATCAGACAGATGCAGAAGAGAACACATCCACTCTCCTCCTTTGTGCTGGAGCATATTTAATGGCAGAAGGGTTGTCATGCGGCAGTATGCCTTCACGTGCCACTGTGTCATGCTACTTGTGTAGGTGCTGAGCTGCTGTGCCAGCTGAGGCGTGCTAGGTTGTGTCGTGGCATCTGCTCTCAGCTTTAAGCTTGTCTGCCCTCTGGTTAATCAGGAGAGTTTCTCTGTCTTCCTGTCTCTGCACCGAATATCTTCTGATACTTTTAAACCCATATTTAGGGTCATAGCCAACACGTTCTCATCCCAACTCACCACATACTTTGACAGACCCCTCAGCGTCACTTTACAGTTGCAGTAAACATGTGCTTAACGTTGTGAATTAAACAAAAACACATGCTTAGGTTTAGACAATAAAACTACGTAGTTAGGTTTAGGAAAAAAAAAAACATATTTGGGCTTAAAATGACTACGTTTGTGCAGTGAAAATGTGACTTGACGTTGTGAACGCAGGACACAAACGGGCAGCTGATTGTAACGTGAAACGTGCAACTTAAGAACAACAGCACTTTCTCTGAGCGTTTACGGTTGCCACGGAGGGGTTTATATTGTAGTTAATTGAAAGCACAGTGCTAAAGGGTGCTAAAGGGTGCTAAAGGGTGCCTCCTTGTGCGGCAGTATTGAACGCCGACCGCTGTGACAGAGCGTCGGTATTTGACGTCCCAGGAATGAGGAGGGAGTATCTTTAGTAATAATTTGATTGCAGTACATCTTAAATGATGCTTGTGTCAGTGTCTTTTTTTAAAAAGTCAAATCATGCTCAACTGATTTGTTTAGTTTAATGGCAAAATGATCAGTCTAAATAATTCAACAATAAAAGTTCATCAGTTCATCCAAATCACAATTAACATTTTGGTATCTATGTGGTATCTATTTATGTGGATACTTTCAGCTATTTCGTTATGAGGAATTGTTTATAAACCTGAAGACTGTCAACTGTGAGGTTTATGAATTATCCCAAATATTGTTTTTGGAAAGTTTTTGACTTTTTGTGATACTTTAATCATTAAAAAGGTGACATCATTCAACAACAACTTTTCCACCACAGTCAAGTAGAAAAATAAGTTTGTTTGTTATTTGGGTGATCTGACCCTTTAAGTGTTTGGTGTGTTCTTACTTTACATAGAGAGAAATGTACCATTGCAGCCACTATGACAAACATGCACACACAGAGTCCCTCTAAGATGTCAGTACAGTTGCTATGGAAACAAAGTATGTCCGGTTCATATACAAATAAAGCCTTACATTTCTTTGTGACCTTGGCTCGCTTCACACCTCAGCCCCCGCTGCATCATGGTATGTATATAGTCAGTCTGAAACACATAAAAGGTTTGTGTTTCATCATCGTTTTCGAGATATACCAACACTTTTAGGGGCAGCAGTGTTTTTTTGGTGATGGTTCAAGCTGTTCTCAGTCATTCATTTCATATATCCCACGTAATCAATTCGTATGTTATCCACGTAACCGTGAATCAGGAAGTATAAAGAGCAACAAATGCCGCATCAGGAGGAAGAGGTGACGGTGGATGAGTGGGTCTAAAAACGATGGACTTTTGCCCAGTAGACCGGTGTTCGTATCTCGTGTGAAACCAGAAGTCAATGTTTATTTATTTGTCACTTAACGTCCGTACTTAACGCTACGCCACTTGCATAATTATTTCAACCCAAACCACAATCTTTGCCTAAACCTAACCAAGTTGTTTCCTGTGAGGATCGAAGTTTATTTTGAAAAGACTGTATGCATGTAACAAGCGGAAATTGACACGTGTTGCTGGACATTCGTAGAAGAACGCACCAAAAAATGAGGAATAACTTTTCGTACGATATCATACGTTGTATGAGGATACGTTGGATGTTTATATCCCAAATCTTTTCTTTCTTTGTCTTTCCCTTCCTGCACAAATACAGCATTATCCAGCCTCATAAACTGCCAATTCACACACTTTCAACTTATCACAGACTTAATATTCACACATTCAAACCCCAACCTCGCTGGGTTCAGTTATTTGTGTAAATGAGTGGTTTACAGAACACACAGTTAAGTTTCTTCTCACCATGCGTGGCCATATCGCTGGAGGAAACAGCAACTTGGAAAATAACTTCACAACAGAAGAAGGGTGTTCTGATTTTTCCCACAGACTGTCTAAATGTTGTATTCTGATGCTGATCCTGGGGTTGAATGACTGTTTATCCCCCTGGCTGAATCGCTGATATGTCACATAGATAACTTCAAAGGCAGACACAATATTTTACATCAAATGGCTGATGATTTGCCTGTGATTCACTGGCACTGAGATAGACAGAGGCCAGAGATGGTACTTTTTTTGTTCCCAGTAGATCTGTAGCAAAAGATTTAGCCTACGGAAATATCATTAGATCAAATACTCAGCCCCTGAAAGCTTGAGAAGTGGTTCTGAAAAGTTTTAGATCTTGAACAGCTGCTTAGTCTGCTTGGAGTTATGACAGTTACGATGGTTTCCAATGACGAGCACCAACTAAAACTTTTCAAATGACTACTACAGCATAACCCAGTTTGTTGTGAACATAGACTGTATATCAGAAGTGGACGTAATCACCCTGACGTCAACCACTGGTTTGTGGACTGCCGTTGTGAAGCCTCGAGTTTGCCATTTTGTCCGTTGCCATCTTGGATTTTTGCAACCAGAGATGACACAAGAGGGTGGAGCTAAGTACAACCGAACATTAAATAAGATTTTTTTTGGTGACACAAATGTTATAATCAACTTTCATGAACTGAAAACACACAGTGGAAAGGTTAAAGCTGTAAGACAAAAATGCGGACAACTCCCAGACCGGACAACGCCGTGGTAGCAACCTGTCAATCACAAGGTAGCCACGCCCTGAAGCATCCCCTGCTTTATGGTCTATTTGACTCTAAATGGGACCATAATTTACTAAATGAACATCATGCTGTATTGAAGAAGATTTGAAACTAGCGATTGAGACCATTAACTCATGTTTACGATGTTTACTGAGGTAATAAATCAAGTGAGAAGTAGGCTCATTTTCTCATAGACTTCTATACAATCAGACTTCTTTTTGCAACCAGAGGAGTCGCCCCCTGCTGGCTGTTAGAAAGAATGCAAGTTTAAGGCACTCAAGCATTGGCTTTACTTTTCAGTTGTCCCACTGGTCGTGGAGTAAGCAGCCGTAACTATACTTATATCCATTGGTTCTGAGGGTTCTATTGAATGCAGGACTTTCATACATGATGCAGACAGAAAATTGCCAGAACATTCACCAGGTGCATTATGGGAGAAGAACATTTGCTCCCTGTTACCTCAGCTTTCTAACTGATTGGAATGAACCATCAATGGCATCAGCATGACGTGTTACAGTTTGCTGTGTGTGAATGTTGGTGGTGGTGGCTGCGAGAAAATTAGAGAGACAAACAGCAGTCATACATCTGGCTCATTATGTGCAGCGTGTATCAAGGTTAAAGGCGCTGCCAACAGCATGGCTGCCCTCACAGATACTCTGCCCAGAAACAAAGCGTCTGTGCATGTTTATGTGCGTCTGGTGCAGAGCGGGTTAGACAGATTCCTGAGCTGCCTGTCGGTGTGAGAAGCATAAAGTCATGGCGCATCAATCAGCAACCTGCCGTCTCAGGTGCCACAACCTCTATTGTACCTGGAGCGCTGGAAACTGCTGAGCATGCACTTCATACCTGGTTTAACACCGTCTCCAAACACCCCCAAAAAAAACTCACTTTACAGATGTCGTCTGAAAACAAGCTGGGCTCACTTGCTTCCACTAACTCGACTTTGCCCAGAGACCCCCGCTGCTCTCATTCATTTGCTCTGTTTTTCCTAATAAAAGTGGAAATAGTTCAGAGCGAGAGGTGAATCATTTCACTCTGCATGTGTCCTTTGAGATAACGTGCCACGGTTACACCACAAATCTCTAGTCTTTAGAAGAGAGAGCGAGAAATAACAAGCTGTCTGAACTATAAAGCATACAGTTGCACACGTCTAATTTCGGGGTCAGAGGACAGATTTGCACAGAATGTTTTTCTTCACGCTTATTTCTTTGCACGTACACACCGGACCTGCACAATAGCGCATGCAGCTGAAAGATTTTGGGTTTGTTTGTGCCCTCTGCCTTTGTATTTGTGTAAATCTACTACCCTGCATCTGGAGAATGATTTTGCCTTTGATGACCTTTTCCTTTTGATCTGTGTTCGGCAATATTTTTTTCCTGTACAACAAAAAAGCCACAGACATGATTGATAATGCATGCAAGCTCCGCTGGCTGCTGGCATACCGCTTTGATCTCCGTCAAAACCGAACGAGAGGAGCTGATAAAATGTAGGGCAACCCTCGTTCTGCTGGGTTAAAGGGAACTAGTGGTGCTCGGAATAAATGGTGAGACCTGACTGCTATATTGCTGCTAACACGCACATAGTGTGAGTGTTGGAAATCAAAGGCTCTTCCAATTCGACTGATATTATGTTCTCAATCGTTCTCCTAAGGGCTGCACTGGCCTCTCTTTCACCCCGATGGGAATTGCACCGACAACCTCTGGTTTCCCATCTCTGCTGAAAAAGAAAGAAGAGTGGGATCTGACAGGAGATTGTCGAATGCAGACGTCTCCTCTTGTACACGCTGTATATAGACTGGATCTAAAGTTCTGTGACAGCTTTGGCCTTTCCATAAGGGGCTTCAAGACACACACACCAACAAACACAACATCTCTCATGCGCTCTCTCTTTTTTCTCTCTCTCTCTCTCTCCCTCTGTCTAACAGCGCTGCTAGAACATGCATGTATTATTCATTTAGCAACTAGCAGGATGTGGGGCCTTGTCAAGAACTGAACCCACCACAGCGGCGAGCAGAGAGCAGCGGAGGGGGATGGGAAGGAGGAGGAGGAGAGGAGTATGATAGAGTGACACAGAGAGAAAGAAAGATGGAGAGATCTGGTGATGTGTGGGTCTAGATACCGTAAACAACAGCAATGCACAGGTGCAGGAGACGCCTCATATGTCTCCCTTAAGAGCAACATCTTCCTACTCTTCTGTCAACAGGGAGTTGAACCAACAACCTCTCTCTGCTCCCCACCACAGCTATCTCCGCTGTGGGGGAAACTGCTACTGAAGTTGCTTCCTCGTCTCGCAGCTGCTAAATCTAGGTGGAATATTTAAACTCTCAGCCAGCACAGATTGGCTCCTCTGTCTCCCCTGGCCAATCTTAAACAGCAATCTGACGAGCATTTTCTCCTCTCACAGGCTGTCACTCAAGAGACATTTGTGGTTAAAAGAGTCGTAACACTCGGCCAGAATGAGCCATAACTCTGAAGACGGGCTTGCAGGCTCCCTGTAGGAGGCAGGGGGCGGGTGGAGAGGGGGTAACGGAGAAGGAAAGAAAGCAAAGAGATGGGAGGGATGGTGAGAGATGAAGGAGGGACGAGGGATGCAGGGGAAGGAAGTAAAGGGTCAGCTACAGGAAGGTGGAAAGGGAGGAACACAAACTCTTACATGTGGATGGAAGTGATGAAAAATTGAGCCTGAGGGAGAAGGAAAATTAAAGATGGGCTATATACACACATTGGTTTAAATGGGCTAAATCTCAAAGGCCCCAAGGATGCCCACATGTGTCTGTGTGCAGTGAGCATAATGTGCAAAGAGTGCGGTGGACAGAGGGCAGATAAAGGCCATGTGGTTGGCGGCATGTGTCAGAAGCTGCTTGCATTACAGCCTGGTCTCCTAAACTGCATTGGGGTGGATGGGTGGGTACAGTGTGTGTGATGTGTGTGATTTGGCGGCATCCAGTGGTGTGGGTGCAGATTGCAACCAACTGAGTACCTGTCCGCTCACTCATCCCTTTCCAAGACTGCGGTAACATGAGCCGCCGAGTACAAAATCGTGGTAACGCTGTACGCCTCGCTCAGACCCCATCCTTACCATAATAACACTACTTTAGGAGCAACGGATGGCAGACAGCAGATGGCGGTAACACCGACCTTGTCGCTGGTGTGTGGCCCAACCTGCCCACTGGCCTTGACAGCGCTTCAGTTGTGTTGTCATGTTTTTGTCTGGACAGAGATTTGGAAAAACGCTCTTTACAAAAATACCTGTATACGTGTGGACTAGGCCTAAAACAAGTATTCACTAACTAGGTTGCCATATCAACTTAAAAGGTGAAGTTATGTCAGTATTTTCTTAACACTTTGTTTCCAATGCCCCCAAGTGCCCAAAAAATACAGTAATACTGCTTTTACTTAACGTTTAGTAAACATGTTATTAATAAAATAGCAGAATTGATGTTTAGAATTGAATCATTTATGACTTTGACACATCCCAGTGGCCATATGAAAAAAGACAAACTGCTAACCTCCCCTCCATTTGATCCAATTCGGGGACGCAGCAAATCAACTGCATCCATTTTCACTGGGAAAGTTCAATATTTCTTCAAACAAAACTGTATGATATCATACTAATTTGAAAGATTCTCCTGTTAATACTGGCTTGAAGGTAGTTGTATCTAGATTTTCTGATAAAGTGCAGTCAGTGACGTAAAGACAAAAACAAACAGGAAAGAAGAGAGGAGAAGCAGCAGCACTTAAACCAGGAGTCGTCACTTGTGATCAGCCCGGCTCCACTGACAAACGACATGTGAACAAACAAGGGCCAGCGCTGCTGTGAGTAAAAACAGGGCCCAGGGGAGGGGCCGACCCCAAACCATGTGGCCCACCCTGACCTGCCGCCTCCGAGAGCGAGGGCACGTCAGCACAATCACATTATGCTAGATAAATGCTCAGTCTGCACCAAAATATGTGTGGCTTCTTTGTAACAGGAGGCTGCCACATGGCTCGATTTAGAAAAACACTAACTTGTGACTCTGAAGATGACACTGTGTGTATGGGGGTGCATGAGTGTGTGTGTGTGGCACCAACACATGGTTATTATGCCCCCGAGCAGGGCTGAAGACAGCTGCACAGTTGTGAAGACAGTAGAGAATAGAAAAAGGGTCTATGAATGTAATTTCTCTATACGCTCATAAAACAGTGCCTGGTGGCCTGAGAAATCCTTGAACTATCCCATCAACGGACACAACAAATTCATAACTTTTACAGCCTTTTCCCTCCTTTATTTGAGGCTAATCATAAAGGGCTTCAGCCGGTTTAAGATGTGACATTTATCATTGTACAGCACATACTGCGTCTGAGGGCCTGAAAGCACTTGCATGTGTATTTGTTGTGTGATAAACCGCAGATGAGTCGAGGTGAGGAGCATTACAAGCCCTCCAAAGCCTGTTCAATCAACCTCTCCCTTCAGAACAAACTGGTTCGCTTTCAACTGTTAATCTTGCCCTCGGAGTAAGTGAGAGTGGTTGGCGTGTTGGCAGGTGTCATTACCCAACAGCCCATGGGGGCATGGGATTCACAAACAGGAAGTGATGATATTACACTTCTTCCCCCCCAGGCTGCGCATTCCTGTCAGGTCTGCGGGAACGCCGGTATTATCATTACAAAAGCGCTCGCTCGCTCGTCGGCTATTACTTTACACACGGTGAAGATTAAAACAAAAATGTTTCATAACCCTCCTTCCGCTGTAATAGCCCTTCTCCTGAATCCAGATGAATTTTTATATAATTCATTCTATTTTTTTTGAGTAGATTTCGGAGGGGATTAATATTTTGGATGAAGCGAGGAGAAGCGAGAAGTGATTTCCCCCGAGGTGGAGCTCCAGGCTGTGAGGAAAGGAGTGCTGCCGGTTGATTACCCCGGCTAGAGTGAGCCGTGTCTGGGGAAGCGAAGAACAGGGGAGCCCCCTTCACGGGCTCCGAGGGAAGAGATCCACACTCTGGGAATGAGTTAATCCCATAATGAGTTCCGAAGATGGCGGAGCCGGATCGGCTTTCTCAGCTCGGATAAGAAAGAGAAGGTGAGAGAGAGAAAGAGGGAGGGTGAAGGAGAAGGATAGAGGGGTTTGAGAGAGAGAGGAGGGAGAGCTGGATAACTCCCCTCTACCCCGGGGCAGTGTAATTATATCTGAGGATGAGATAAATGTCCTTTTAAACACACTCCCTTGCATACACACACATACGCACACAGGATCCCAGGTAACGTATAGATGTTCCAGACCTTGGGCATTTCTCCACAAGTCTCCAACTGAGTGAGTGATTTCTCTAAACTGCACCCTTGGGCCAGCGTACGACCATAAGCCAGGCTGTCAGGAAACGCGGCACACACATTTGGTTAACTTCCCAGCACACACACACAAGCAATCTGGGGAGCGTGGGCCAGCAACAGTGTGAGAGGGAAATGGGTGATAAAATCCTCATTTTCCTTCATTGCCGGGTCGTTTGTCTTCGTCGCGCAGTCATGGAAATGCTGGCCGGCAACCGAGAGCTGAGTCACGTCAGGTGTTCATCGATCATTGGACTGTTTACTGTTACTCTCACTCGCTCTTTCCGTTCTTTCTTCCCTCTGACCGGCTCGCTTCGCCTCTATCTCTCACGCACATTAACTCAGTGGGTAGTTTGACCCCGCGAAACCTTTCTTTATTTCTCTCCTCCGCACTCTGTCATTAAATTTTATTAATGGATAAAAACATGCATAAGGTTGAAGGGGGATATTGATGGATGTTTTTCATATACGTTCACGGACTGGACCCAATGTGCACAGCCCAAGACTAACAGTGTAAAATAAGTGTTCTGTCAGCTGAGGAAACAAGTTTGTTTCTCAGTATATATAGGGGGAAATTGGCAGTATATTCGACAGCGTGAAAGTGTGAGAACATCCGAAATAAACTCCCTCTGAAATATACAGTAGCAGAATAAACTCAGCAGAGCGGCCAACCTTAGCACCACTGAAAACGTCTCTAGTTTGCAAAGTTGCAGCCGCATCTCATCTCATCAAACGTCTTAAAAAAAAACAACAGAATAATACAATTGACCATACGCTAAACCCCTTCCCGAACTGCAATTGTCCAACCGCAACTCAGCGCATGAGGCCTGTCAAGTTATTTATGTCCTATTAGTCCATATGCCAACGTGATGTGCATGGGGAATACAAAGACTATCAAGTTTTTAGTCTTTCAAAAACACAAGAGCAAAATTGTAAAAAAAAAATATTAAATAATGTGTCTGCTCTAACTTATGCTAAAAACGTAAGCTAACTTACGCTGCATACGTTGGCATAAGTCAATGGCTCACAATGGTTGCTACTTCCAAAGCCAAGAAGTATAAAGTAACACACATTAAAATGCCGAACTCAAGGCTTCAAAACGGCAGTCCAGAAACCAATGGGTGACGTACGTCCACTCCTTATATACAGTCCATGGTATAAATAGGCCACTGTTGTCACTGTAAACTGCATATGTGTCGTGCGAGAGTGGAAGGCTTTAAGTGTGACAGAAACAAAAGGGTCGCTTGCTTAGCTAAGGTTTGGCATTTGGAAAAGTTATCTGTAGGCTTCGGGTTATATTTTTAATTTCATTAAACTATGTTTTTTAAGTTTTTGATATATTTTTCCTCCTTTCAACAAAGAGTCTGATGGCTTAAAAGTGGAAGCAGCCGCTAACAATATAACAAAAAGACAAAAATCTCTTCAAACTTCCACCTGGTCGCTGCTTCACTAACCTTCTTCACTGGGGATTCAGTTTTACAGGTGTAAAACTAATTTTCTTGTGGAAAAAGTGTCCAATGTTGTTCCTTTAACAGCAGCAAGTGAAATATGCAATTTCATAACCTGCAGAAAAACACGGGCGGTTGCCACGAAAAACAAACAATTCATCAAATTACTCAGGGTGAGGAGGTAGTGATTGATGGGAACAGTGATTGGTCTTTCACCACAGCGATCCATTACTGTATGGCATGTTTCAAACTGTTGTCGGGGTAACCAGGTGATGTGGACTAAAGAGGCAGACTGATGGGGCGGAGAGACGATCTGTCAACGATTCTGGTCTCGTGCTGCTGTTTCGATGAGCTGCACAGGTGACGGAGAGAAAGAGAGCTGGAGGTTGGCTGCAGCAGTTACATGTAAAAATCCTCTCCCACACACACACACACACACACACACACACACACAGAACCTGATACACCTACACAGTAAAACTCTCAGTGGAGTCCAGCAAATCAGAAGTTCATGTGTATGTGCAGGTGAGTGTATTTCAGCTGCCAGTGTGTGTGTGTGTGTGTGTGTGTGTGTCAGGAAGAAGACTGAAGACTTGTACTGTTCAGCTTGTACAGGATGACTCAGCAGCATTCAGCCCCCACGGGAACACAGGCTGCCTGTTAGCGCTCAGCTAATAAGACGCCTGCTTGAGCCGATGCGTCACCATCCCACCTGAACACTGCAGAGAGAGAGAGAGAGAGAGATAGGAGGAAGGAGGAGGGAGGCGGGAGGAGAGAGATGCAGATGTAGATATTAGAGAGAGGGAAGTGTCTTGAAGATGAGTGCACCTGTCTCCCAGCACAAGCTGCTGCTCTCCTTCTCTCTTGTGAGTGTATGCGCGGCACAAAGAAACACAGATATTTCCACAACCACTCACAGACTACAACTATATTGTACTGTATTGTATATATCAGACTGTTTTACGTGACTTTACAGAAGCAGGGATCCAGGTAAAAGACATGCATCACAAGACAGAACGGTGATATTGGAAAACTGCAAAACCCTGAAACAAAAAATAAGTGAAGCCTATACAGCAGCATCGCTCTCCTGGACCTGGAGCACGTCATGTTCATTGACGAGTAACTAATTTGCATATTGAATACAGATCCAGATATTGTAATGCAGATTACATGTCACTACCAGGTATAAATGGGGTGTTATTGTCGCTACATAAAAAGCTACTTCCTGCGTTGATACTGAATGCTTGCTTTTGCACTTTCATTCATGCTCGACTGAGTCGTCCAATATGAATATAATGCCAGGGGGTACTGAGCTGCCAAAGAACACGAGAGGTAAGACAATCACACAGGCTGCAAACAAACCCCAAACCATATTATTCAAACTGCTTATTTTGGAGGCGAGATTGTAGCTGAGCTTACCCAAAATGTCGGTTACAATCAGTGCGTTTACAGTTGGCTTTCACCAATAAGAGAATTTCTTAAATGTCATGTAAACGAGAAACCTGGTTTTCCTATAATCTGGGTATGGGATTAGAGAAACCTGATATCCTCAGCTACATAAAACGCAGATGTCTTGGCCACGTATAGGCCTACGGGTAACTGGGAGTCAAATCAGCTTTTTTAAACTAAGCAAGTGCACGACAAGGACTGCAGACTATTTCTTCCTACCATACCTGATAGGAATAATGGTCAGAACTATGACAACCCAAGTAGTAAAGAAAAAGAGTTTTCCTTCTAAACGCATATTCTTGTGAATACTTTCTCACATATTCACTCCTGGTTCCTTCAAACACGCCCACACACGTACTGTAGATAACCAGACACATAAAGGCAGGCCGACTGAGTGACACACACACACACACACACACACAACCGTTTTCTTAAGTCCGCTGGCGATGTCTAGCACTTCCGTGGACTCTGTGTCCAGAAGAACTGAAACAAGTTTTTTTTTTTAAAACCATGTTTTCAGTTCAACTTTTATGTGCGTGTGAACGTGTGTGAATAACACACCATAATGTGCTGGGTCGTTTGAGGTCAGATTGCATAGCGCAGACGTTATCCGGCTATCTATTCCAGCTATCTATTCCAGCAAAGGCACAAACCCAGGGAATTTCCTCACACTGGCCTCATTCTCACTGCAAAGGAAGGATTTTTAAAAAAACATTTCAGCACAGCTGTGGAACAATTAAGCTTTTCTGGTCAGTGGATTTCGCAAATTAAAACCTCAGAGATTCCTAAACCAAGAGGGAAAACAGACACTGATGCAAAAACAAGTTTTTCTAACCCTCAAAGAAAAACAGATAATGTGTGTGAATCTGACCTGGACTTTCCCCCAGACGGATGTGTCACAGGGAGATGCATGCATTAATAAGCTTGCGGACCAAAGTGCATTTCCACTTCTCAAACACACACACCCTGAGAGGCCAACACACACACACACACACACACACACACACACACACAAATACATCCCTCTGAACCACAGGCTTCTCCTTTCAGACAGAGCAACATTCAAGTTTCTCATACAGAGTCAGTAAAGGAAACACAGACAGCAAAGGGGAGAGAGAAAGAAGCAGAGGACGACCAAACGAACAGAAATGTTCTAAGGTTGTTTTGTGGGTGTTGGTTTTTTTTCTTGTCACTGTTGACGTGCTGTGTTTGTGTTCCTGTCCTGTTGAAAACCTCACATACCAGCTCCGGCTTCTACATCTGAGGCTCCATTTATTTATACTGACAGAATTTCTGATTATTTTTATACCCTTTGTGGCATGTTCTCATGGCTGACTACATTGAAAAGCAACATCACGGTGTATAACTTTTCCCTCTTCACAGTCACGAATAGATCTGCCACAAAGGTGGAAAGAAAAAATCAGAGAGCCTTGGTTCTTGTGTAAAGGCAGCTTGGTAGTTTGTGGCAGTTTGTGTGTTTGCTGTGTATAAAAAGTAACTTTCAACTTATTTTCTACTTATTGGACTGCATTAAAATCATTTTACATGTTCAGTATGCATTGAACAATATTCTGGACAACAAATAAGTAATGAAATGTATTAAATACATCAACTCAAGCTAGTTAGCATTCTGAGCTAACTTGACCTACACATCTGTATATGTTGCATGTCTGCAGCTGCTTCACAGTAAAAAATCTCCTGCAATGCATTAATGCTTTTGAGAAATTCATGGCAACAAGTTAAGTTAGTCTAAAGCCATGCCATCAGCTCTGTGAGGCTGTATCAAGCCCCCAGAGTGATTGACTCTAAATGGGACCATAATTTACTAAATGAACATCATGCTGTATTGAAGAAGACTTCAAACTAGCGATTGAGACCATAAAATCAAGTTTACAATGTTTACTGAGGTAATAAATCAAGTGAGAAGTAGGCTCATTTTCTCATAGACTTCTATATAATCAGACTTCTTTTTGCAACCAGAAGAGTCGCCCCCTGCTGGCTGTTAGAAGGAATGTAAGTTAAAGGCGCTTCTGCAGTGGCTTCACTTGGACCACTCCAGATACCACCACAGATAAAACTGGAGTCTTTCACATCAACAACAGAGCAAATCAACTGATTATGTTGTTCGTGCGGTGAGGAAAAACTATCTGCAGCAATAACGCAGGCAGGCTGCAGGGCTGTCTTTGTAGCTGTGCGACTATACACTGTGAGATGAGATATATGAGAAATATGGTGTGTGTGTGTGTGTGTGTGTGGAGGAGACTAGCATCCACCTCATGAATTATAATGTAAGCTGTCAGAGCGAGCGTGTCTTCGGGATCGTAAGTGGCCAGTTCACGTCAGGACAGGACAGCTCGGTGCTTGATTACAACCCTGCCTGTTAGAAGACACACAGACAGACCGTGACCATGACCATGACCACCAACAGGAAACCAGGGTGTGGCAGGTCCTACATCACCTCCTACTCCTCATGTCCTGTTGATTTACATCACATCAGCAACAGTGCGTTTAAAGAGAACATTAAAATCACCACGACCTTAACTTAAATATTCTGTAACACCTCAGACAACACTGTATCTCTACAGAACACTCACTTATCACACAGTAAACACCAATAAACTAACAACACATTCGTCCACACCCTCCTCCAACCTGTGTGTCCTTGATATTTACTCTCAAAACCAACATGTGTGGGTGTTTTGATTATTCATATTTGTCATTTGTGTGCATGGTTGAGTGTGCATATATGACTTTGTGTGTCTTAATCACGCTCGGCTGCACCTGTGTGTTGTGGGGTAGCTGTGCCCGCGTGTTGTCTCCGAATAGCAAGTGACAGTAGGTACCAGACCAGAGCAGGGAGAGCCCCAAACAGGCAGCATGGTGGGTGGGGGGAGGTGAGGTAGAGAGCGAGAGCCACCCGGGGGGCTTTCCATGGTGCTGGGCAAGACATGAAGGTCATGTCGCTAAGCATCAGATCAGCTGGACCGCTGGCCTGGGTGGGGTGCGTTTGTGTGTTTCTCAAAGAACGGTATCATGAAATGCTCTCAAGGCATCTCAGTGTTTTTCTTTGTTCAGTTTGGGCGGTTGAACGCTGTAGAGCAAGAATCAAGGGGGTCATGTTTTCAATATCTGTCATCTTGAGACATCTGTTTTGATTTTAAACACATTTGTAGCCCCCAAAGATGTCTACATGTTCATGTGTTACTTATCATCCACTGTTAGATTGTCTAAATCTGTGATAATAGAAATATTTAAAGCTGCATTAATCAGTATTTTGTTTAATCAAGATTGGATAAAATGACTGTGTTTAATGTGAAAGTGGTCACTTAGTGACAAACCTACAGATAATTGTCAACCAACTCAGTATTTGCCCTTTGTTCTGCGGAGCAGTTTAGCGTCTTTTAGCGAATTGTTTTGGTTTTGCGGTGTGTAACGTTATTGTATTGATTCCTTTTCACATCTCAGCATTGTTTCCAGCAGCAGCAGGCAGATGTTTTCAATAAAACTCTGATAAATCTCTTGCACACTACCTGCCCAGACACAGACAAAGTTAGCGAGTGGAGCATTTAGCAGCTAAAGTTGAGTTGGTGGAGACCAAAACAGAGCTAAAATAGACTGAATATTGGACTTACATTCACCAGTTGACCAGAAATACAACTCCAAATGAAAGATAATGTTGATCTGTATCCGCTGGTTGAAATAATTTGTTATCTATTACAAGACACAATTTACTCGGTTATAAATGATTGATGTTGGGTGAAAACCTCATGAATCAAATTTGCTGATTAGTTTTCATGTCTGTTTACTTTTAGCCTGATAATCAGACTAAATTAACATTTCATTATTCACTTCATTATTCACTGAAAATTTGGAGATTTCGAGTGGCAATTCAGAATGCTGGTACAAAACTAACATCCTTCCTTCCAATGTAGCTGTGAAACATTGTCCATCCTTTGCTTTCCACCCCTACTGGACAAATTCAATTGGTGTATTTCTTGGCTCCTGAAAGGTTTTTGCTGATACAGTTTACAGTTTTCAAAATGAAATTAAATGAAACAAAACGTGGTAAAAACAGATTACAGACACCTGAGTACCAGTTACACTGACTAGACCGGATCATATTGTACCAACAGAAAGCTCCTTTGTGAGTCAGAGAATAAGAGAGAAAAAAGAACCTTGATACATTCGGCACTTGAAGTTATCTCGATACTTCAACTCTTTTCATAAAAAGTTCTCTCACAGAGCAATACAGAACATCTGTATTTGAGTGTGTGCATCTGGGTGTGTGTTTGTGTTTGGGTGTGTGTGACTGAACCCGTCAGTGAATCATAAAGTCTCCTCTCTCTCCCAGTTCAATAAATAACCATTCCCCAAAATGCCCGCTTTACTCACAGGTCAATTTCCCCTGCAGTCTGACAGAGAGGACTCCCCAGGGAGAGGGGAATGAGTCAAGGAGCACAGCCTGCTTTCCAATATACAGACAGGGGCTGCAGGAGAACAGGGTGTATGACTCACCAACCATTCACCCAAATACTTCTGCACCTTACCTAAGACCTGCCTGCTGCTGTGACCCTCTGTCTGAAATATGTTGTATGGCTCAAAATCCCTATTTTTGGGTGAGGCTGACATTTACAAATTCTATTTATTACACATGCATGAAATGTGATATGAATGTGTGTAATAAGTGCTGAATTGATTAGTCAATTAATCAATTTGTCATGTAAAATTAACTACTGACAATATTGATAATCAATGTTAATCATTGGAGTGTCTATGTGGGGTCAATGTCCCGGTTCCATAGTGTTATTTTCCTCTGTATCTGCATTTAAGTACCAGTAGGAACAGGTTAGTATTTTATTTGTACGTGATTTATACAACAAAATGACACTGTAAATTGTGGGCTGTATTATAAAGTGTTTACCGCTCCAGCTTCTTTTCTCTGTTTTCTATCACTGTAAATTGAATATCTTTGGGATTTGGACAATTTGGATTATTCCCTAATGCAGCCATATACTGTATGGAATACATTTTATGACATGATTTTGCATTGCATCTTCCATTTATGTAATGTGTTTGTAGGAGATGTTTTGATATCCATATTTGCACCCGATTCGACCGTTATCAGGCAATTAAATAGCCGTTATCAGTCGCCAAAAGGACCATAGATGTGGGTCAGTAGAGGCCTACTACGCCTACTACGTTGTAAAAGTGAAAGTGAAACTTAAAAGCAACATATTCTAACATGTTGTAAAAATGAATGAAAGGTCACTTTTTTAACACAAACAAAAAGACTTCTTTAGGTTTAGGAAATAAAGGTACAACTTCTTTAGGTTTAGGCAAAAAAAACAAAAAACAGTTAAGTTTAGGGAAAAACATTGTGTTTTGGGTTAAAATAACTATTAACACAAAGACAGCTACACATTGTTGGTTTGACACAGGATGCAAACTCCAGTCTCCTGGGTGAAAACCCTGTGTTTTATCCGTCATCCCCAACCTCCAACCCTTCATACTCTCTATACTACAGGGCCTGACTTCCTCCTCTGCTCCAGTCATAATTACTACGGTCACTAGAGGTCGCTGTCGTGTTCTTTTATACCTTCGTTCGTTGGTCTACAATGTGAATAAATGATAAAACCTACTAGTGGGTGCAGTAGGCCCCTATTGACCCACACCTATGGGGCTTATAGCAACTGATACCGCCTATTTATTAGCCTGACAACAGTCTAATCGGCTGATATTTTTGTATGAGCGAATGGATTTAAGTGCAAATGCTAAAATCCTGAACCAAACTGCACTGAAAAACATACATTTGAAAATCTAGTCTTACCTCCAGCTGATATGCTTGTCTTGGCTTACAGCCGATCAACAGTGGATTCTCTCCAACCATGTCAGTACAGAGCAGCTGCTGATCAAAACCAGGAGAAATTCAAGGGGAGAGGTTCACTGACAGTACTGTACATCATGTATATATATGTTGGTGAAAGAGAGGTCAACGAGAGAACGAGAATACATCCTGCAGCGTTGTTTGCCATACTGCCTAATGAGTGATGACAGGTGTAGGTGCTAGCAGGGGGAGGGGCAGTAAAACAGAGCTGGGGTCACGTGGAGGTCAAGGTCCTGACACTCTCACGAGGATCACTGCCTGACACGTCATCTCTCCAAACAAACACAAACAGCAGATAGAGAGCAGATTACTGAGAACATCTAATAAAGAATGAATCAGAAAATGAGGGAAAATGGTGGTTCTATTTTTTCCTGTGGGCAACCTCCAGGTCTGAAAAGTGAAGCCAATGCGGAAGTGCCTTAAACTTGCATTCTTTCTAATAGCCAGAAGGGGGCGACTCCTCTGGTTGCAAAAAGAAGTCTGATTGTATAGAAGTCTATGAGAAAATGACCCTACTTCTCACTTGATTTATTACCTCAGTAAACATTGTAAACATGAGTTTATGGTCTCAATCACTAGTTTCAAGTCTTCTTCAATACAGCATGATGTTCATTTAGTAAGTTATGGTCCCATTTACAGTCAAATAGACCATAAAACAGGGAATGCATTAGGGCGTGGCTACCTTGTGATTGACAGGTCGCTACCACGGCGTTGTCCGGTCTCTTTTCAGTTCATGAAAGTTAATTTTAACCTTTTGGTCGCCTAAAAATGTCTTATTCAGCATTTGGTTGTACTTAGCTCCACCCTCTCGTGTCTCGAGGCTTCAAAACGGCAGTCCACAAACCAATGAGTGATGTCACGGTGACTCCACTTCTCCACTTCTTATGTTTCTTTCACAAAGGTGGGGAATGCAATCTTTTAATTTGATTAATCAACATGAGGTTGTTGTTGTTTTTGTTGTTGTTGTTGTCAACAGCGTGAATATAGATTCCATAAAGAGGCTATTCATGTCCAAAAATACCTCTAACATCAATATGTCAACATTCTAGCTACCACCTACTGTATGTGCAAGCCAGCACCTCACCAGAGTAGGCGTGCATTTTCCTTCAGATCTTCATCAGTTTCCTTTTCTTAACCATCCAAACCTCGGCACAAGATGTGACATTGACCACAGCACCCCGATGCACCTGATTTACAACATTACCTCACTTTTTGAAAGATCCTCCTATTGTTTGTTAACACATCCATCCCTGGCTTGTGCGTTTTCAATCCAAACCACAAGTGGTTCACCTGTATGTGCACTAATATCAGCTTTTATATATATTATTTACAATATCCACAGCACTGCAAACTGTCAAACTGATAGATAATATAGAGACCTTGGTGGCAGCACAGTGAGTCAGACGCGGTATAAAAGCAGCTGGGAGACGTGTCTTTGTGGCCTTGTCCAAGCAGAAAGCTTCATCTGCCTTTCAGGACCAGGCGGAGGGGGCCGATGTTCACACATTAGAGTGTGACCTCCGCTAGCTGACAATGTGAGATCGAGCCACGGGCTGCGGGCAGAACGTGTTGCATTTGTATCTGACACAAAGGTACACGCAGTTTTCAAATTCTGAGAAACACCGATGGGCACTCTTACGCACACCAAAAATGGCCACACAAGCATGTTTAACACCTGCTTACAAAGCCCCCTAAAAAACACACACACAAGTGCACAGAAGACACACATAAGCGTTCGCAAAAACACACACACAGATAATGTGTCTTGATAACATTATGGATGGATGAGTGAGCAGCTCCATAGAACAGTGATTACTGGCTGCTGTGTGTGAAAGGAAATAGATTAGTCACTGTCTCAGCTCTCTCCCTTTTAATAACACAACATATAAACACTCCTTCATGCTGTCTGAGTGGAAAAAATAAACTCAATATTCAATGTTAGGCTCCAAAGAAACAGCTTTTTAATAGAGAGTGTGGCATAAAGTAAAAATAATATGAATTACAGTGATATCCTCTTCATCATCATGAATGTGTCTGCTTTAATTTATTAAACAAATTTGAAAAACATGTTTAAAAAAAAAAAAACCAACACTACTCTGTGAATCATCAAGGCTATTATTATAGTCACATTTATGCCAACTGTTCCTTTGTGCATCTTCCTCAAAGCTTTTCACAAGCTTGCTATGAAAGAGAATAATTTTACAGAGAGTTTGAGGGAAAAAATGACCGCGGTGCCTCGCAGAGATCCTTGAAAGACGGAAAATACTTGGAGAGATGTTTTAATGGAAAAAAGTACCTTCCTTTGTGCGTGCTTCAGGTGTTAGTGCTGCTCTCTCCCATCACAGGTGCATTCTGGGCAGATGGGAGATGAACCCTGCCGTTGAGCAATTCTTATGGATTTTTTTTTTTTTTAATCAGATAGACAGACACATGGACAAACAGATAACACAGGCAGGGAAAAAAAACTGTTTCCCATGATTACGTTCATAGAAAATGCACCATTTTTCAATTCAAAAATCCATTGTCGCACAATCCGAGAACAATAAGATTTACTGATTTGTTGGTGGAAGGAGTTATAATCCCTAAATGGGCGATGGTGAAATTGGTAATGATTTTGACAGTATTTTTCCTCACTATCGACACAACAGCGTGATGCTGATGAGCGTGACGCCTCACCTAATCCCACACGAGAGCCGCAGACAAGTCGTCTGACAGCCGACACACAGGGGGGTGTCAGAGAGACGCCGACAACAAAGGGTCTTGTTTATTAACGGAGCTCGTGAGGCGACAAATGAACCATGAAATGAGTATCTCGCACACAACACAAACGTACCAGGTACGGTATGGCGAGGGCATGGAGGGAAAGAGGGAGAGCAACCTGTGTCACGCCGTGAAAACGCTCACAAACATACAGATAAAAAGAATCAATTTCATGGGTCATGATAGTAAACAGAATGTAGAGGCATCTGTACAACGGATTGTGTGACCCAGTTTATGGAGGCTGTGTGCCGGTGTGTGCGTGTGCCAATCAGTCAGTTCTCTGGTTTAAAGGAGTAGTTCAGTAATTTTGGGAAATACACTTATTTGCTTTCTCGCTGAGAGTTATATGAGAAGATTAACATCACTCTCTGGTATATATGTAGATGGAGCCAGCAGCCGGTTAGCTTAGCTTAGCATAAAGACTGGAAACAGAGGGAAAGAGCTAGCCTGGCTCTGTCTAAACGTAACTAAATCTCTTACTCTTATGGTTATTAATTAACATGGCATATCTTGTTTATTTAAACTGTACAAAAAAACGAGGCGTACTAGGGGTTATGTGTCGGACTATTTGTTGGCCGGGTGCGGTGACTTTGGCCAAGAAATAGTCCGGTACATAACTGTGTTACAGAAAACAACCAATTCATGATACAAAAAAATGATGAAAATGTTATTGTTCTTGCAATATGATACTGACAAGCCTTTAATGGAACAGTGTGTGGAATCTGGCAGTATCTCCGGCAGGAGTTATGGAGTCCCACGGTGCAGATTGAACCGTTACAAACATTCATTCTTGCCAATGTCTATTAAACTTCTTAACAACTCATAACACAAAGCTATAAGGACAGTGCAATATGTTAAATAGGGACAGTGCAATATGTTAAATAGGGACAATGCAATATGTTAAATAGGGACAGTGCAATATGTTAAATAGGGACAGTGCAATATGTTGCATCTGTGTAATATTGGGCTATTGTCTGTGCAATATGGGCAAGACGGTAGACGGTGCAATACCTGCCATGGTGTGTGTGATAATATGTGCCATTATGTACGTAGACTGTGTATGTGTTGAAACGTCTGTTTCTGTTGAACTGTTTCCCTGTCTTGTGTGGAATCGTTTATTATTGTTGTTGATGCTGTTTTAATTTAGTGTTTGTAACTGCAGTTGGATGGAGTCCAGGAAAATTTCCCCACGGGGACAATAAAAGTATATCTTATCTTATCTGATCTTATCTTATCTAGCAGTGAGGTTGCAGTTGGCAACCAACTGAAGCCTCTCCTGTGTGTTTAAAAGAACTGTGGTGGCCGACACAAAAATGAGAATGGGCCTGTCTAGAGTCAGTTGTTATAAGAGTACATAGTTCGTTTGGAGCAGAGACAGTGTAGAGTGTGTGTGTTCGTGGAATGTGACTGGTGAAGCAAGAGAGAGAGAGCGACGTCGACGAGAGCGAGTAATGTTATTGACTACAGCCCAAGCTGTTCTGGGCTACTGTAGAAACATGGCAGTGCAACATGGCGGACGCCGTGGAGAGGACCCGCTACCCATGTAGATATAAACGGCTCGTTCTATGGTAACGAAAACATGATTATTAATATTATATTCCATTTCTGCCAATAGATCCCCTGAAAAGTTAGACACTGTTCCTATAAAGCTGCAGTGGATAGAAATGGAGCAAACATGATTTTAAAAAGTTATTTTTATTAAACGGTCTGTAATGCCTATTTCTTGCCTCACACGTTTTCAGAAACATCTTGTAGTGTACTGTTTAGCTTTAAATTGAGAAAGTTTGGCAGCCATGTTGAGATCAGTTGAAGAAATACCAAGCACCGCCCACCAGCTGGAGCACAGCCAATAGGAACGCTCTCTCTCTGAAATTACCTGTGATTGGCAAAAGTCTCCCGTCACAGACTAGTTTTTTTTAAAGCCTGAAAACAGAGCCATGAGGAGGTGCAGACGTCTAGTTTTCTCTCAGAACACTTGAATTACAATATGCTGAAAGGTTATAATGGAATTTTTGCCCAATGATGGCAAAAACTTTCTGCCTACTGAAGTTTTAAAGGGCAATCTAACACCCTGTCTTAACTTGAACACACCACATTCACAAATCCAAAAAATGCGTTCAAACCTGGCAGTCCCACCCCCTCACAGCTCTGTCTATCGTGTTTCGTCCATTTTAATGCCAAGATACAACATCTAATGGTCACCCAGAATTCATAGTATTCAAGAAATAGTTATCAGAGACAGCAGAGAGTGACAGAATATAAGGGATATAAATGAGTGGTAGGGAGGGAGTCAAATTAGCCACAGACACTGTAACACTGTAAATGACAAACTTACAAGTATAGCAGAGGTACTATTTGTACTACCTGCATTCTCCATACTGTCCTCACCGCTCAGAGTTGATTGCTGATGTTGGGAGGTAGTGTGTGTGCTGAAGGTGACGTTTGGAGGCAAAGTGTCCCAGAGATGTCCTAGATTTTTCATAGATATTTTTTAGGGCAGAATTACTGGATTTTCTCTGGAAAAAGGAACATAACTTCTGTTGTAATGACCACTATAAAATGGTACCAAGATTAATACTGTAATAAAGTGACTGTACGTTCATTTAAAATATGTGTATATATATATATATATATATATATATATATATAATATATAGTACATTTTCAGTCAGTTTATAATGAACCAAAGTTAAAATCTGTCGAAATCTCACCTGGTTTACTAAACAGCCCAATGACAGCAGGGAACCTGGCCTGCCTTAGTGTCCTTGAGCAGGAAACTGAGACAGTTCCAGGAGACTACAACCTGCATTGATCATCTTGTGAGGTGGAAATCAAATTTCCCTTTAGGGATCAACAGTGTCAGAGAGAAAGTCTTTACTGTGCTGCAATGAAACGGTTGAAAGAGGGGTGTGACACACGGACGGAGGAGTGTAATGCTGCCATCTATGGGCAGAACCAAGCTTTCATTGATGCCTCAGCAGTCAACTCCCTTTCTTCTCATAACAGAGTCCAAATCAGTCTCCTGCCTCCACCAGAACCCTGTCAACTACATCCCACAGGAGTCTAATATGCAGTTACACGCACACAAAGCTCATTAAAACGTTACAAAGTCCACACTACAGCTTAAACACCCTCCTCCTCTAACAGAAGTTGACCACACATGACCTGTAGGCCACTGCTGATTGGCATTCAGTTGCCCTGTTTGCTCTGGCCAGCTTCTCACCTGGCAGACACCTTGCCAGCAGGTAAAAGAGGCAGAGGGCATCATTCAGAGGTCCTTAACCCTGTCACTTATCTGCTACTACACACACACACACTTCCTGCCTTCAGGGGAGTGAGCGCACTCACAGCATCCACAAACTCGTGTGCACGCTCAGACATCACGTCACATCCGGCTCTGTGCGCGAAAGCAGCTAAATATTAATTTCCTTTTGCTGTCATAAATAGCCGGGTTTGATGGATACAGCCCACATGCCTGTCATCAGAGTTAAATTGATCACAGTGTGGCTGATGTACATCATGTGGTGGGTAGCGAAAGCCTTGCTGGAGAGTGATGGATAGCTAAAGTGAAGGCAGCTAATTGGAAGTTTAAGGTAAAATCACACTGTCAGTGGGGAGGGAAATTGGCTGTGTTTAATTTATGTTCTCTAGATGAGTCCTCGTCGAAGTTACAAGATGAGAGACGGCACATATGGAGTTTTTTTATTTTTTTTTTAACTGTTTCTTTCCGAGTATTAATCACAAACAAGGAGCGGAAAAACAAAGCAGCAGGGTTGAAAGGAAAAATGATTTGATGTATTAAAATCAAATATTCTTTTTACAGCTTTCATGCTGTGCCAGTCTGTGACACATAATTTCACTGCTGCAAACTTGCGGCGTACCGTCCGCAATAGAAATTCACCATGTAACGCCGCTTTTGTCCGAGCGATACAAAGGCTAGTGCCTGTCCCCCGGTTAATCAAAGCTTCTGTTGACACAGGAAGTCTATGTGAGGACGCCATGATAGAGGGGTTCGGTGTGTGTGTGCACGTGTGTCTGTGTGTGTGCGCAGGGGTGATCCACCTGTACTCACACTGCCTCTCTTCTCTTTGTGTGACAGACAAAGCCGATAGCACCCCGTCAATCTGGAAAGATAGGATCATTATACAAACAGCACCCTGCCATTATTGACACTACATTTGTGTGTGAGTGCACGAGCGACGGAGTGAGTATGGAGAAGGAAAAATAAGTGTGTGTTATAAGTGTGTCAAATGGTCAGTGTTCAGTGTCATAAGGTGACAGTATGCTTCAAACAAAGTGCCTGTCCGGTTGCTTTTGTCACTTTTTATGTGTAGGAATGAGTGCAACACCATGAATACATTTCAGGAGAGACTGTCTGAAAGTGATTCGTTATGTGCGTTTGTACTATTCATCACATCTCGACCGTTTCTATGACAGCAAGCTTTTCACCCAAAGTGCAGATCAAAAACAACAACTTTTGCTTTTTGGTTGGATGATGATTTGTACAAACTAGTCTGTTTCAAGCATACCCTGGTAGCACAACCTGGCTTTTAAAGCTGCCATGAGTCCAGTTTAAGAGAGAAAATTATCTCTGTAAGCACAACTCGTACTCAGTCGTCTTCTTGAAAAGTGCATCCCATCACCCTCTGAGCTTCTATACCTGTGCCCTTGATTGCAGATAAAATCACACAAGGGCATCACACTGATTTTAAAAGGCAGGGTTGGTAATGCTGAGAAACTAGCAAGGTGCACTAGATTTTAAAAATGATCCAACCGAAAAAAAAAAAAGCCCAGTGTTGCCAACTCTTGTCCAATGAAAGCAGCTAGCAGCACTAGCTCCTAAAGTCCCTAAATCGAGAGAGAAAGTGACCAAGTCGGCAACATGGACAGTCCCTCCGTCCAGGCCTCCCTCCCTCCAAAGCCACTCCCCCAAAATTATCATTATGAACTTAATCAACGAACATGACTATCGTTAGTACTCACAGCTGTATTTTTTTTTGTCAGAGCATTTGATTTTTTGGTTGCTGTCGGGATGAGAATTTCAACAAATGTGTCAAAAAATGTATTTTAACAACACTACCAAGCCTACCTTTAATGTTCCAAATCAACACAAAATCCCCCCCACACCTTACACTCTCAATCTGAACTGACAACTGCACTAATTGGTAGTTAAAGAAAGTTAAAGAAAGCTTAGCAAGGATGCCATGCATGGAATAGAGCAGACAACAATTAGATGTTAATAACAAAAAGGCACATGGGTACACCATATTTGAGTTTTCTAAGCACCCTAATAATTTGACTTTGTATTTTTTGTCACTAATTTTGATGCTATATGAGGTGATAACGCACAAGTGTTATGCTGCGTTCAATTTGAACTGGGAAGTAAGAATTTCCGAGTTCCCAGTCGGAAATTTCAACTGGAACGGCCCCCGGATGTCGGCTTTCCGACTCTTAAAGTCGGACGAACCTCTCCAACCCCAATCTCAAAATCCAAAGTGGCTGCTCTTTGCATCAAAAGTAAAAAAGCTTTAGTAAAATACTGTTTATTATCATTTCTGTCTAATTTGTGTCTCATTAAATCAGTCGCACACACAATACTGGCATGTTGCTACGGTGTTTGTGTGTGCAAAATACCGGAGTGATGTGTTGTTATCAGGTGTTCTTGCTAACAGTGGCTAACCTGGCTGGAGGAAACTCCGTTAAGTTTTTCAACTTGTTGTACTGGAGCATGGTCAACTAGGGTGTGACGTCATTCCCAGCTCCAACTTCCAATTTCCGAGATAAATGGGAACGCAGCATTAAAAGCAAATCTGGGGAAAATGAAAGTCAATGGACAATGAGCAAAAAAGAGTGAAGAACGTTATGTTAGAGGGGTGAAAATGAATGGAATGAAATATAATGTTGGCACCAATTTCATCTTATCTCATCATTTAGACTAAAGTGCAACAGTTTAATGATGTAATTAAAGTAATTTTGTAGAGTTGGCCCCTGTATGAGTTTGTGTTAGTTAACAACCATCTTTGCAATTAAACATTTAACTAGCAAGTTTTTCAGAATGCTCTCAAAATATTAAGTCACCTGAATGATTTTCATTTCTCTGATGAGACATTTCGCTGTTGCATGCAAAGTTGCTTTGATTTAAAATTGATGCCTTATTATTAGTAAGCCCAGACACTAGGAGATCTAACATTTAGGCGTATATAAATAGGAGAACGAACACTTGGCTGCTGCTTAAATTTCCAGCAAACCACATATTTACCGCGTCTACAACTCAACGCAACCTCAGATACTCCTAAACCTGTTGCTCTATTCCCAGGAGGTAGTTGTCGCGACGTTTTCCTGGCATAACATCAAAAATATCACACCTTGCCTCGAGCCGGCAGCATGATTGTCGATGGCAGCGCAATCCTTCTTCTCCTGGAAAGCTGCTCTGAAATCCTGTGCACAGCCTGGCAATAAAGAACCAAAGCAATGTAGAATCTATGTTAGCCCCTATACTGCCGGCGCAAGAGAAGATTCCCCGGCCCTAAATACAGAATAATGAGGCATTAAAGTCTGGGGCTGAGGAGGGTAATAATAAGAATGAAAGAGGGAGGGGTGTGGAGGGTGTGATGGGGACAGGGACAATAGTTTCCCGAGGAAAGAAAGAGTGAGGGAATGAACGAGGGAGGCTGGGGGGGAGAAGGAAAGATAAGACTGGTGGCTTATCCTAGTTACTGGGGAAGGATTAAGTGATGTGCCACTTTGGTTTGGTGAATGTGTGTGAATGCATACACACACAAACAGGCCTGCTCAGTCTTTCAGACGTGTGCACACACCCTTTCTCTCATTCAATCACCCTCGGAGGGACGCACACACATCCAGGCATGTGCTGAGCGGGGTTAAGGAGCTGTGCTGCCCTCTGAGCCAGTCTTACGGGGCTGTAATGACTTTAGAGGATGTCGGATTCTTTTTATCCACCGGTGTAATATAATAAAGCAGAAAGGAGGGAGCTATCTTCTCCAAGCTGCCTCGACAGGCCTCAGTGGACTGGCTCTCCGACTCCTTCTCGTTTCCCTGCTTTCCGAACTTCACCCACCCTTTATCTCTCTCTCTCTCTGCCCCCTGCACCCAGATGGAATACTCTGTCCTTATAACCTTGACCTCTTTCCCTTCTTCCCTTTCCTTACTCTCTGTCTTCACTGGCGTATTGGGTTAGTCCAGCCTTCTGCTTTTTTCTTTTGTTCCCTTTCTTCTTCTTAGGCTCCTCTCCTTCTCCAGTGTCAGCCATGACAGTGTAGGGTTCTTGAACTGCTCCACCTTTCAGTCACATGCTGTATCGGCCCGAGTTTCACTCCACACACTTGGGTCAGGTCTCCTGCTGCTTCAGGGCCCCTCTGGTTATCTCTGTAAAGTCCTACCATCCTTTGTATCCTGTCTCTTTGTCTGTGGATGCTGGATGAAACAGAAAGTAGGTCTCCCTGCGGGTCAAATGGAGACAGTACACCCAGAGCAGCTAACATCAAGTATAAAATGATGGGGAGTCATTTCACTACTATGTTATCAAGGGAAAACCAAAATGATTGCAGATGTACCTTGCTGTTCCATGCCCGTTCTGTGGTTTGGCAGCACATGTTTATTTCTTATTGGATAACCGTCCAAACATAAATCACATGATGTCATTTCCACATATTTGCAGCACAGGTGTTGGTATCTGTCCCTCAGGGTGAAAGAGGACCAGGATGCTAAGACATTGCATTATGAGAAAGGAGTGTTTAGCTTTGTGCAATATCTTGTTCTCCAAGGCCACGGTCAGAGAATATGCATCATAATCAGCAAACACTTACATAAACGACAACTTTCAAAATGATTTACTTTTCCACTTCTTATCCAACCCTTTCAGAGTTAATAATTATTAAATAATGTTTATAATAAAGTCTTTTTTTGATCAATTTTGAGGTAATAATTGAGGTAATTTGGCAGTAATTCCAAAGAAATTTCAAATTGGTTACTTGTTAATTATCACCTAATTACCATGAAATTTGCGGACCTGTGAAATTAAGTGTTACCCCGATTACTTCTGCTGATGAGTAAATATTAAAGTGATATAATGACTTTTTAAATGAGTAATATATAACGAGTAATTCCTTACATTTTTCAAGTAAGAAGCCCAACACTGGATTTGGGTGAGCTGGCCCTTTAATTTCTGCTCTCCAAACTGCATACATCAAAACTGACTTAACTTTAATTTCGTTTTTACACTATGTTTTTCCCCTTTGAACATAGATCTTCTAAATTACAGACTTTACAATGAATGTACCAAAACACTCACCTCTCTCACTCTCCTCTTCTTCCCGCCTCCATGCTGAGGTCCCATCCATCCAAACTGCTCCGCTGAGCTGCGGTGTGTTTATGTGTACGGTCGGTGATTGTGGTGGGGGGTCTAATTCAATTCACCAGCAGCCAGTTCCAGTTCACATTAACACAGTTTAATAAAAGACTATTCAATTAGCTGTAGAGCTCCATGTGAGCGTGTGCTGCGTGCAGAAACAGAATGGGTGACTGTCATTGATGGAGCCACACACTCCAATTAGGCTCACTGTCGACTTCTCACATATGCAATGCCAAGTTGGCTGAGGGAAGAGAGAAGAAAAGAGGAGAGGGAAACGGCGAGGGAGAGAGAAAAGTGTAGGGCAGAAGACTCGAGCAGTGGGTGAACTCCGAAAAGAGGTGTGGGAATGTGTGTGTGTGTGTGTGTGTGTGAGCATTGTCTGACGGCATTCTACAAGTGTCTAACTTTACTTGAATTGATCCCCATTAAGTCTTTACAAAGGGCAGCAGTTTGTCAGAGTCTGACACCGCCTCTCATTTGCTGACACCTCTTCAGCTGGGTAAGAAAGAACGGCCGACAAACAGCGTTTCAAGAGCTAGACAAAGGAGCTGGCGCTGGGCTGCTAAAACATATACATTAGGCTCCGTGGCTGACTGTCAAACTTGTCTGCTGCTCAAGCTACAGGACGTCTGAGAGGTTAAAGTTCTAAAGAATCCTTTTTTCAGATAAACACCTGCACTTAAGCGGGTGGAAAAAAGCAAGACAATTACAGTATGTTGGCTGGAGTGAGCATTACAATAACACCAACCCCCCAACAAACACACACACACACACACACACACAACCTTCTGCTTTATGCACATTTCCTGCAGCCCCGTTGTAGTCAACTGGGCCCAGTAATTGTCAAGGACTGGAAATCAATAGTGGCGCATTGTGAGGCGTGAGCAGCCATCTTCTAACCTCGCACCATGCAGCTGTCTCCCCCAATCAAAGCCTGGCCGGTTACCACGGCAACCCCAATCCCCAATCTTTCTCAGTAATAAGGCGGGAAAAGAAAAGGCATGGCACTGAAAAGGTGCGGGGTTGAGAGTCGGAGGAGAAGGAGGGGAGTGAAAAATAAAATCCAGTCCTTAAGAAACTCTGTAAAAAAATAAATAAAATTACAGGCACTGAGAGTTTCAGCTGTGATGAGGCACATTCAGATGGAACAAACCTCGTTCTCCTTAAAAAAACAAACATCGCCCCAACCATCAAGATTGTGTTTATCTCATTTCGCCGCCAAACCGCATTCAAAACATCTCATAAAGCCCAGTGTTCCGCTTTTTTTCACCCATTGTGCTCTCTTATCCCATATATTGGTGAAATATCCCTGATATTTCTGTAATTCAGCCACTTTAATTAAAGGGGGTGGGTTTTCTAATAAAAGCCAAATGGCAGATAGCGGTGCCTGGGCTTTTCAGGAGCTTGTTTAATCAGAGAATTGCTGAATGGGAGAAGGCAATAACAGAGTGAATAGAGGCTGGTATTTGTAAAGAAATGTCAGGGAGAGAGGAGGGATATGAGAGTCACTAGCTGAAACCTCTAATATGGTGCTGGCTTTAATATAGGTGATATGTGTGCATCACGTCTGTTGGGTTAGAGCTGCCTAATCCCTGGTGAGAACGTGGAGTTTGTGGCTCACACACACAAAACTGGACTGACAGACGCACACGGGCGCACACACACACACACACTTCGAAATCCATTTCATCGGTCTGAGTATTTCACTTTAGTAGATTTCTATAATAGGGCGTATATTGTATGGATCGGTCAGTGGCGCTGTGAATGTTATGTCGTGATCGATGCCACGGTGTCATAGTCAGAGTCAAACTGTGATCAATAGATCACTCCTCACAGCTATCATTAACAAATACACTCTACGTTCACATTGACTACCACTTGTGTGATTGTGTGTTTATATCCAGGAACAACTATGGGGGTATATTATAAGTCCATTAATATTCTGTGTGTGTCCGCTGTGTGTTTGTGTGAAATATGTATGTGTGTGTGCGATAACAAGCCACTGTCATTCCGAGGGTGGCCAACCATGTCCATATATAAGTGGAAATGCATCTTGACTTGACTGAGTCACGCTCTTTGAGACACACACACACACACGCACACACCCACACATACACTTAACCCTCTCCCCGTGTGAGTACAGAGTAGTGCTGCGAGCTGAAGCTCTGTGAGCTGACCTTCAGGGTTATCTGGAAGGTTCCTCCACACCTTGCTGCTCGCGCCGACCCTTGCTGTCACCATGGAAACACAGCTAGCAGGGACAATATGTGGCCTCTCCGGCGTGTTGCTCATGTGCATGCATTCACGCAAGCACCTTTATGTGATGACATGTACGTACGCGGGTTCACTATAGTGGGAAAAACACATGAAACAGACACACACATACAGATATTAATACATGCACACTGTTCATCTGTTCTCCACTTCATTTATCCCTCATTTCCTTTCCCTTCTCTCTCTTAATAAAACCATGAGCACGACACACAATCAAGCCCCTGGGCCTGCGCAGCGTTGTCAGAAGGGTGCACACGACCCCATTTTCAGTGGTGGAAGCATTATTAGCGTGCCGTGACAAGAGACAGCCATCCGTGCCACACACACACACAAGACACACAACCTGCAGTCTCATCACCAGCGGATCACTGGGATTTATTTCAGCGACGGCAGGGGTGTGCCGCCGCAACATGACAATAAATCAACACATCATACACTCTGGAGTGACATGTCAAGATAATACACTCAAAAACCAAGAAGGACGGTGAGTGGGAAAGAGGAGGGGGGTTATTCAGTGATGGTGGATAAATAAATGGACGGATGGATAGAGGGAGGCGAGAAATGGACGGATTTGATATGCTCTCTCCTTCTTGGCTTCTTCTTCTCCTCCTGCTCCTGCTTTCTTTGGGGTTTCTCAGCCGTGATTCGTCAGCGAGCTCTGAAAAAGGAACGAGGGAGACAAGGAGGGGGGGGGAGGGTAGAAAAGAAAAGAGAAACCGTCAAATTACAAATTTACATTACAGGGACCCAAGGGGAAACTCACAAAAAGTCAGGATGTGTCATGGGAAACCAAGTCCCTCACACAAAAACACAGCAGCCAAAGAGTCACATGGCACATTACAACAAATGCCAAGAAAGAATCACCTCTAAATATCTAAATATTACTACGGGAAAGCTGAGCATTTCTTCTATTTTCCTGAAACCTAACTTAGACATTTGACAACAAAGAGCATTTCCTACTAGAAGGTAGAGTCCAACAAATATTTCTGCTCCAGCTAGCAGGGCAGTAACATGGTGTTCGCCCGCAGACTACATACAATGACTGTAGAGCTATCTATTAGAGTTGGTTCAATTTCCATTTTTTGCCAGTCTGGTCCGGTGTAAAAGCTTAAAGGGACAGTTCAGCCCAAAATCCCAAATCCAAACTTGTCCTCTTACCTTTAGTGCTATTTATCAATTTAGATTGTTTTGGTGTGAGTTGCCGTAGAGATTTGCGCCATCTCTCGAATATAATGGAACTAGATGGCGCTTTTCAAACACATTTGAAAAACTCAACAGCAATGTCTCTTTCCAGAAATCATGACCCAGTTATTCAAGATAATTCACAGACTTTGTTGTGAGCAGTTTCACATGGGAACAATTTTTTTTCTACCAAACTACACCGGTCAACCATGTGGACGAGAGAGACAAAAAACATAGAAGAGGCAACGTGTAAGTTGTCCTGCTGATCGTGATGCCACTTCACTCTTGGCTTCTTCTTATTTAGTGTTTTATTGGCGTTTAGCAAACCAGTTTAGAGGTGCATTACCACCATCAAGTGGACTGGAGTCGCTACACTCACATTCATGTGCTCTCTCAATCTCATTATGTTCCACTCGTGAGCGGCTGCTGAGTCAAGTGCGATCACCGGTATACCAGGCCGGTCCGGTGTTTGACTTGATATCAAACCAGTGTGAACATTTTTTACACCGACCCAATCCTACTATCTATCTATCTATCTATCTATCTATCTATCTATCTATCTATCTAAATCGTCTTCCTTGAAGTCTTCCCTGAGTAAATGTTCAGAGTTGATACTTACAATGCAGTTTAATATTACTGACTATTAAATTATAATTGTCACCGACTACATGCCCAGTCTTAAAACAGGAGAGAATAAAAGAGAGCGAAAGAGCATAGAGCTTTATTTTTGATACATAGGAAAAGCATAAAAGAACCTGAAGCCATGGCTTCTGATTTTGGGGTCCTTTGACTGCGAGAGATGATCCTCGCTAACTTGGAGACATGGCTCAATTGTCAGGAACAATCGTTAGAGTGTAAGAGAAGGAAACATACATGATGTGCTGTATTCGCACTGAGGCACATTTGTAGGAATTATAGACGCAGTGCATCTCAGTCATTTCAGAGCTTTTCAGTTACTTGCTTTTATTCTATTTTGTCATTTCGCCGCAAAATCCAAGAGCTTGTAACTGCCTTTTGCTTATCAGGACTCAGTACTGTTGCCATGGCACCAATGCTTAGCGCTGAAGTGACAGCACCAGACGAGGCAAGACTGCTCATGAAGAAGACTATGGATGAGGGAGAAAAGGGGTTGCAGGTGTACAAGTTGAAGGAAAAGAACATTATTTAATTTATTAGTCTGCACAGCGAAAAGCACTGGAGCAGAGGGAGGTAACGTGTGTGTGTGAGGTGTGTATCTGCATCTTATGCAGTGTTTGGAGCAATAGGTAATGCCATAGAGCGATTTTTATATACCTACTTAAATGAGACTATTGTCTTAACTGGGCTACGAACAATTTATCCAGTCTGATTTCAAAATTTCCTTCCACTACGTTCCACCTCTGACGTAGACTATCATCTACATCATCTTCATCTCTAATGTGCCATTTAACTCTTCACTTCCACACGTATGTAATATTGATATTTTATCATTTTAAGTTTATTCTAATGCAGACTAGACGAGCTTCGCATATGAAGACTAGTTTTTTGGACTGTGACCACCGAACAGTCACTTTAAGAAGAATTTTCCCTCTTGCCTCAGGGATTCGCTACCACCAGCCAAAAATAAGGTCAAATCAATAAACAACCCCTCATCCCTTTAGCTATTAAATTAATTAACAAGAAGCACTGTTACTGTAGCTTGTGATGTTTGCATGGTTGCATTATTTATGCTGCAGTGTAAATTCTGTACTGTTTGCTTCCCTGTCTTGTTTTAGCTGATGCAAATATATGACCTCAGTGAGAAATTAATAATAAACTCAAGCTGAAGTTGGGACAGAGGGCTTAAAGGGGAACTATGACCATTTTCAAAATTCATACCTGTTATTCCTACGGTCTAAGACAGTCCAAAAATATTAGTAAACATGAATAACTCTCCCAAATCCAAAAACTATAGTGCTAAAACTCAGTGTATACAGTGTGGAGCTGCTCCATAGACAATTCTGAGGGACTGTTCTGAGTATATGGGTGCATTTTCTGTTTCACAACCGAGAAAACTACAATATAATAAAGCTCATTTGGGTGTGAAAAAGAAAACAAACATTTTGTGGGTCCACAAAATCAGTCTCCTATTCATTGTCTATGGAGCAGCTCCAGACTCTATACCCTACCCTATTGAGACTTACTTCTCTGGTTTCTGGCTTTGAGAGAGAGAAGCTCAACTTTACATGGAAATGACATAGTGTAATTCTTAATTTAGGTGGGGTTCCCCTTTAAAAATGAAAACACAGTGCTAAAGATTCCAGCATGGTGTCGGATGGATGGATGGAAGGAAGTTTATTTTGAATTGTCTGTGTGTTGATGTAAGAAACACTGATAGCTGATTGTGTTTTAGAAAGCCAGCCTACTATAGGGTACAACTAAACACATATTGCGTCAATACACATACAAAGACACAGAGAAAGACACAGGGCGACCCAGGGTTAGTGAAGCGTTAACTTGCGGCTGCTGGGTGGGTTAGTTGGCATGCTAACTACCTCGGTGCTCGGCTGGCAGGCAGACATGCTGGCGGGCAGGTTAGCTGTTCACTTGCCAAGTGCATCCGAGGGCATCGCAGCCTGTGCCATTGAATTGGAGATGAGCGGCAAATGTGACAAGGGGATTTAGCTTTACTGTTCCACTCACGTCCCCCAGATATAAAAGGGGGACGGTGTGTGTCTGCATATGTGCATGAAAACGTGTGTGAAAGTGGCTCTGTTTGTGTGTGCAGGAGTTTATGCACGCATTAACATGGGTGCAGGTGCCTGCATGTGTGAGTGTGTGGCGGCGGCAGTGTGTGTAGGTATTTGCCACACTCGTATACAGCAGCGCGATGGGACATTATGCCTCATGCATAGTGTATGAAGTGGTTCCTGAATTTCAAACTGACCCCTAGCACCTCCCACGGTACACGCAGTTCAATTTGGTGCCCCAGGTCCAAATTTGGACTGCCGCCATCCACACTTGGATAATTTAAAGACAGGAAAAGCTTTTTATGCACGGCACCTTGGGCAGGGAGGGCAGCCAAATATTCTAGCCCAAGGTCTGCACTGAATTTAAGACGCACACTCAGTTTCCCGTTTATTAGGTACACCAAGCTAAAGCAAACGCAGCCTAATCCAACAGTGCTGCAATAAATCCTACCTTCATGAAGGTTATAATGTTCAGCTTTTGTTGAAACTGTTTTAAAGAGGTGCTGACTCAACTTTATGGTCATTCTGGAGGATGCAGTTTTGTGGTGCTGTTTAATTGTACTGCGCTATACTGAGAGCTGCTTCTAATATTATGTTCACTCCATTTACAGTAAATCATCTGGATGTTGTAGACTGAAGGTCCAGTAATATCTATTGTTTAAAGAAGCATCTTGCATTGAGTATCTGTCTCTATTTGTAATGTTATCTGACGTTACCGGTTCTTGGAAGAAACAGGGGCGACTCTAGGTCCTCCCCCAGAAAATTTTGCACGTCAAACCCTACATTTCTTGCATTCTGCTGAATTTTTATGCTGAATTTTTATGCTTTCTGCTTTTTCTGCATCAATGGTGAAAATATCTTGGGCTCAATGAATCCACAAGAGTCTCAACTTTCAAGTGATTCCCAATTTATGCAATTCCAAGACTGTTTAGGGACCCCAGAACGCAGAAATATTCAAATACACCATTTTTTAGAATAGGCGAAAATAACACATTTAAACTGCATGGTTTTTGCCCCAAACTGCATGTGATTATCATAAAGTGGGCATGTCTGTAAAGGGGAGACTCGTGGGTACCCATAGAACCCATTTTCATTCACATATCTTAAGGTCAGAGGTCAAGGAACCCCTTTGTAAATCGCCATGCCAGTTTTCCCTTGCCAAAGTTTTGCCTGAATTTGGAGTGTTATTTAGCCTCCTTCCAGACAAGCTGCATTCCTTAGTTTTTGTAGTTTCATATGATGCCAATATCACTCTAGCATAAAGACCACTACCGCCTCTTCAAGACAGTAATGTCAGCGGTCTCAGAGGGTTTGATCATTTTTTTTTATGGGTGCTGAGATTAAATTTAGGTGTGCTTGAGCACTCCTAAAAAGAGTCTAAAATCGCCCATGGGAAGAAACAGACAGATGGACTAAATTCCTCTACAATCCACTGAGAGTTAGACAAGAACAAAACTGCAGGGACAAACTACAAAAACATGCTGGCCAGCACACCATTTATAGAAAGATAAGCTTATGTAACATTATCAAGGGCCACGGATGTGGACGTAATGTAAACGTTAACTGTCAGTCGGCTATCCTTTGTGTTGCTATCAGGAGGAGTGAGTAAGTTCCAGGAATAATATCGGCAGTCTAACCATCTAAATCTTCCTCTAGTTGTTCGCTAAAAAAATATCACGCCACCTGATGTTTTTGATTCTTCGTCTCAAGCTAAACCCAGACAATGAGCAGTATTTTAGTGAACAGGTGAGTGACTCCAGCTTCTGAATGATTCACCGCTGATGACAGAAAGAAAGCGGTTCTGTTCAAACAACAGAGTTTGGAAGTGACAACTAACTGTCATTTTATTACGGCAGAGCAGAGTGACATGGAAACTGAGTGTGAGAACAGTGCCTTTTCCACGAGCCTCGCAATGGACGAGAACAACACATGTAACCATGGTAACTGTACATGACAAAGACACAGACACATGTAGCCTCAAAACGCTGAGAAGAAATAAGAAATTTGAAATTAAAAATTAAAAATGTATGACTAAAATTTCACTGATGAAAATTAGACTAAAACGTCTATTTCCGTCAAAAATATTAGGCTAAAACAAAATCAGGTACCAAAATGAACACTGGCCTAATGCTTGCATTATTATGTATATCGTAGACAAATCTAAGTGCTACATTATCACATCTATATTATCTTTTATTGTGAGGTACAAATAACCACATTGAGATTTGTTGTTTCTTCATTTTATGTGTTCTCAACCTATTCACATAGTTTGGAACTAATTCTTGCACTCTGTTAGTGCAAAAAGTGTAAAGTTGAACCAACTATTTCACTTCATTATCACTGACTCTTGCTGAGATTGAAAAGTGTCTTTTGAGGTTAGACACAAAAAGCAGTGATACACAGCATATAGACACACAAACACATGTTTTCGTCCACCTGCCAGATTCCATCCAATTAGTGAGCAGTGTGATAGATCGTTGTGTTTGTTGGCCAGGAATCAACTTTGCACGGCAGTAGCGTAGAAGCAACAGTGTACACACACACACATACGCTGTGCAGGTTCACACATCCCCAGTCATAAGGTAATGAGCAACATTGGCAGCAGACCCACATGTAAACACATCTGCATCAAATGTATGGAGGCGCTCACTCACATACACACACACAAACACACTCGCCTCGCTCACTTGCCTTTTCTCTGCGAAAAACAAAAATAATAGACAAGTAGAAAATCAATAACTGTCTTCTCTGCTCAGTGCTAACAGCACTCAGTTCTCTCCCTCCCTCTGGAGGAACGGAGACAGTTGCCAGGCAGGGATGTCAATCAGACGCTCGCAGAGTGGCCATGGCTATGGCTGCTTTATAAACACACAGACTTTCACTGATTACACAGTCAGGAAGACAGCCAAACAGTCAATCAGTCAGTGCGTTGAGGAAGCATCTTAATCAGTCAGTCAGCTAGTTAGTTACACAGAGAGATCCAACTGAACTGTTGATTCACTCAGTCTGTATGTTGGTCAGTTGGTTGGTTGGTTGGTTAGTTAGTTAGAAGCACTGACTGACTGAACCATTCACACCACTCATTCATTCAGTCAGTCAGCTGGTGGTTTAGTCAGTCAGTTTAGTTGCTGTAAAGAAGCATTCAACTGCTCAGTCTGTCTGTAAATCATCAGCCATCAAACCGCTGAGGATACAGTCTTTGATTTGAAGGAACAGTGTGCAGCATTTCATGGGATCTATTTGCAGGAATGGGAAATAATATTCATAACTATGTTTTCATTAGTGTGTAATCACCTGAAACTAAGAATCATTGTGTTTTCGTTAGCTTAGAATGAGCCCTTCATATCTACATAGGGAGCGGGTCCTCTTCACGGAGTCTACCATGTTGCTCCACCATGTTTCTACAGTAGTCCAGAACGGACAAACCAAAGTCTGGCTCTAGAGAGAGCCTTTAGTGTTTTTACATTACCTGAAGGCCACCGTAGTTCTCTGAAACGCTTGTGAAACTGCAGTAAAGTGAGGCCGCAGAATGCAAAACCGTGGTACCGCCAGCCGCCGTCTGACCTCCGTTGCTCCTAAAGTAGTGTTATTATGGTAAGGATGGCTTCTGAGGGAGGCAAATGGCGTTACCGTGGTTTTGCACTTTGTGGATCACATTACAGTAGTCTTGGAAAGGGAGGAGTGAGTGGAGGGGTACTCAGTTGGTTGCATTCTGCAACCACACCACTCGATGTCGCCAAATCCTACACATTGCTCCTTTAATGTATTAGGTACAGTCAATGATGTCATTTAATGAGAAGACATCTGATAACTAAGTTGAATATAAAGACGTTTTTAAAAGCGAGCAGCTAATTTTAGGGCAGATTTTCCCAATGGGTTTAAGCAAGTGGAAAACTTAAATGTACTGTATAGAGTTACTAATTTTGCCACCCACATGTTATCAACTTGGCAGCCGGTGGTCCACCTTGGACCAGACTGAAAGTTGTCACTTATGCAGTCAAGTATCTGTACATCTACAAAATAGATTGGCACAAATTCAGGTTAAGAAAACTGTTGGACGGATTACCAGGAAATGTTCAAACTACTGAAAAAGACTTAAAAGAATTTAAAAAAGAATATGAATAAGGAGAGGTCTAAAGCGTGATTTATGTGGCCAAAGTGATGTCATACCATCAGACACAGCCCTTCATGGGGATTCTGTGCGAACGCTTTTCCTTGTCACGATTCCACGTCAGCTCATATCCGGAACTTGACTGAACTTGTACTCTATGATGGAGAAAAACATAAAACTATAAATACTACAGTGGGAGAGTATTTGATACTCAACAGCTAGATTCGGGGTATTTAAAGTTAAAAGGGAACCATCCGGGCCTCCCATTGCCTAGTGGTCTAAAGCGCAAAGTCTCGAGCTGGGGACCTTTAATGCATCTCATCCCCCTCACTCTCTCCATACATTTCCTGTCTGTTTCTACTAACTGTTAAATAAAACGTTGTTTAACTGTGTGGGATATTGTATTTTGTTTCAATTTAACACATCTATCTGTCCAAATTATTAATTTCCCTATCATTATAATTTCATTCTTCCTTGCAGTGCTGTCAGACTGATCTTAAATAGATTCAGTCACATTTTTTATTTCCAGTTTTCACCCATGCAACATGTTTACCTCACACTACACGCAGCAGTCATGCATACACGCATACACTCTTTTGTCATAGCTTCAGAGCCAGGTTGTGACATCCCTCCCTAGCAATATAATGCCATTGCCACAGTGATAGTGCTAGTCAATTACATTTATCATAATTTTCATAGAACATGTTTTGCACTACTGCAGACAGACATGAGATTGTCTCAAACTGGGCAAGCAAGAAAAACAATATTCTTTTAACAAAAAGACCCACCCCCCGAAAAAGCTATTCTTTTAATAAGACAAAAACTAAAGATCAAATGAACCCGTGTCAGTGAGATCGAGCAGCTTACATATCAAACAATATGATAATGAAGATGATGATGCCATTTACAGAACAACACCTCAGTCTTCATGTAGTTAGTCCCTTTGTCACAATTTACGAATCAATTACAGGTTACAGAGATGGTGGTCAGTGGAGTGTAGCAGCATGGATGAGATGTTTAGCTGGATGCCGATGGAGTGTTATATAGATCAGAGAGAGAGTGAGAGAGCGAGAGAGAGAGAGAGAGAGACTGTTGGAGGAAGGGGGGCAGGGACAAGAGAGAGAAGAGCTAATCTTTATGTGGCCTGTGCTTTCACAGGGTGGTCGCCTTGGAGATGATGGATGTGAGGGAGAGGTGGGATGGAAGGAGGGAAAGAGAGAGACATAAAGAGACAGAAATATGTGAGCTAGCATGCGTGACTGTGTTTGTGTGGGCATTATGTATGGCTATATGATATTCACAACTCAGGCGTGTGTCAATGTTTCTTTTCACGTGTTGCATTGAAAAAAACAAAACAATGCGGTAAGTAATCTCAGTAATAATAGTTATTATTAGAATGAAAATGGCAGAGAAAAAAATATATACATCATGTTGGTATTGGTACAATTGTACAGCAAGTAGCAATCACACAAAAGCTACAATCAGTGTATGCTAGTATTCTATAGACCCTTTTAGTCATGGTTATGTCATGGTGGTAGCTGCAGGAAAACAAAGGAAAGACTGGAGGCAAACACGAAGCAGCTCAGAGTAGCAGGCTAACGTTACACATCGAAAAAAATGGCATCTTGCTGTGTTGTTGGGCGTCAGAATCGAAGGAGTATGGCTTCAACTTGAAATTTTATTGCATACCTGAGATGGACAAACTGTGATTCGAGGCTCTACTGATCTACAATATCAGCAAAGAAATAGAAAGAAAATGTTACTAATAGTTTAGCCTTCTGCTAACCGTAGTCGTCACAGCTGCTGCACCGCAGCGGTGAGCTTACCACTCACGCAAAAAGCTAAACTATTAGAGAGATGGAGAGAAAACGTTGCTAATAGGCTAAACGATTAGAGAGATGAGAGAAAACGCTGCTAACAGGCTAAACGGTTAGAGGGATGGAGAGAAAATGTTGCTTATAGGCAAAACGATTAGAGAGATAGAGAGAAAACGTTGCTTATAGGCTAAATGGTTAGAGAGATGGAGAGAAAATGTTGCTTATAAGCTAAATGGTTAGAGAGATGGAGAGACACCTCTGTCCATCAAAGAGGGGGAAGTCAACAGGCTCTTCAAAGGACAAAACCCCCGCAAGGCAGCCGGCCCAGACGCTGTCTCACCTGCAACCCTGAAACACTGTGCAGACCAGTTGTCTCCAGTGTTTACAGGGATTTTCAACACATCACTGGAAATCTGCAGGGTGCCGGCCTGCTTCAAAGCCTCCACCATCATCCCGGTCCCCAAGAAGCCAAGGATCACAGGTCTTCAGGACTACAGACCTGTCGCCCTGACCTCCGTTATAATGAAGACCTTTGAACGCCTTGTGCTCCACCACCTAAAGACTATCACCAACCCCCTGCTGGACCCACTGCAGTTCGCCTACAGAGCCAACAGGTCTGTAGACAACGCAGTAAATTTAGCCCTTCATTACATTCTCCAGCACCTGGACTCCCCTGGCTCCTATGCCAGGATCCTGTTTGTGGACTTCAGCTCCGCATTCAACACCATCAGCCCAGCTCTGCTACAGGACAAGCTTTCCCTGCTGAGCGTGCCTGACTCCACCTGCAGGTGGATCACTGACTTTCTAACAGACAGGAGTCAGCACGTAAGGCTGGGGAAGCAAGTCTCCGACACCCAGACTATCAGCACCGGTGCCCCCCAAGGCTGCGTTCTCTCCCCACTGCTCTTCTCCCTGTACACCAACGGCTGCACCTCCAGACACCAATCTGTCAGGCTCCTTAAGTTTGCAGACGACACCACCCTCATCGGCCTCATCTCCGAGGGTGATGAGTCTGCCTACAGATGGGAGGTTGACCATCTGGCATCCTGGTGCAGCCAGAACCACATGGAGCTGAACGCTCTGAAGACAGTGGAGATGGCAGTGGACTTCAGGAGGAACTGATTCTGATTCTGATTCTGAGAAAATGTTGCTTATAGTTTAGCCTTCTTCTACCTGTAGCCGCAACAGTGAGCCTTTGGCTGCGATTAGCACAAGCTAAACTATTAGTAACATTTTCTCTCCATCTCTGGAACGCTTTGGCGATATTGTAAGACTCTTTTTGACTTTTGCTGCAGTGCAGGCAGCTGTTGCCAATGCTGGACTAGCAACTTTTTGTGCTGGACAGTTATAGGTATCAAAAGATTTATACGTCCTCAGTTTCTCTTTACTATGCACACTTGGTTTCTCTGTCAAGTGTGTAAATGTCTGGCCATCGAGTCAGCGTGTAGAGGTCGGCCAATCTGGTCCCGTTGGTTAATGTTAACTTTCTCAACATTTGCGGTCCCAGAGAGCGAGTGACTGTACATATTAAGAGACACTCGTATTTCCTTCAGCCATTGTTAAAAAACAAGCCAACAAAGCGTTAGCTAAAGTGTCCAGAGAATTATTCTGCCTACACTTTACGCTTCCCCCACAAAAATACGTCATCATGTTTACTAACGGGGTCTATGAAGCACATATTAATAAAAGGGATATTACAATATATAGAACTGTCTGGGTCGTGGTCTGAGAGTGTGTTTGTGGTTGTGTGTGTGTGTGTGTGCAGGACCAGATTGATACTGAATAGAGTGGCTCTGTTATCAGATTAGAGTTAGCAGACAGGCCAAGGCTCACAGTGGGGTTCACCACCTGCATCTACAGATAGCCATACACATACATACAATTATTTATTTTTTACATTATATTGTCTCAGTCTCTTCTTTCTTTCCAACAGTAGTGATTGACAGATCATCCTCTCCTCTTTTTTCTTCCTTCCATCTCGTCATCCCTCTCGCTGACAAAACCTCTCCTCTCCTCTTTATTCATCCTCTCTACATTCCTTCCATCATCCACTCATTCCTACTGTATCTCTCTTTTACAGTTTTCTATTAACCCTTCTTCACTGACAGACACTCTTAAGCCTCTATCTCCCCCACGTTTCCTCTCTTTCATCAGTCTCCATCCATTCCCCCATTGACAGGCACCTTCTATTCCTCTTTCATCCCAGCTACAAAGACTCATCCCTCGTTTTTTTTCTCCCTCTTTTTGTTGGCTGGAAATGGCAGAATTCCTCTTCCTATCAATCAACTCCTTCACCTGGACAAACTGAACAGAAGACGTCTTGATTTTTTGTTTCTGGGATTTGCTGTGGCAGGAAGACAGAGAGATAGCAGAGTGAAATAGTCTGCTATTACTAAATCCATTCACTTCGTCTTCATGCGGAATGGAGGTCTAAACATTTTTATTAGGACTGAATGTTGTCTGAGAGGTGCTTAAGATGCTGCTGGCACTACATTTAGAGGAGGACGGCTCTCTGCGAAAACGGCGGTGAATTAGTTTGTGGTTAAAAGTGGCTGGTGTGGAAAATGTCAACTGAAATGTTTTGAAGAAGGGGGAATAGCTCTACACAGACAGAAGATGTTCAGATCCTGGCACACATACACAGAGATGCAACACACACACACACGGCACAACTGATGGAGGTGACATTAAGAGAGAAGCACTTAAACGCGGCAGAATCCATCTGCAAACACATGCACTCCAAACTCCTGACTATTTTATATCACACACACACAAAAACCGATATACAACCACATTGTTTTATTTTTGAAATACCCTTTTCTTTGTCCTCTGTAAAGCTCTAAGGAACTCAAGATGAGAAGATGTGATCGTATACACACTTTGGACTCCACTCGGGGCATTATGCATTCCCTGTCTCCAGGCTAATGTTGACCATGGTACATGTAACTGCATACCTAAACTCAAAGTTTACTGGGGTTACAACTTACAATTATTTTCATAATTGATCAATTAATTAATCAATTATTTCTTTTATTGATCCTTTTGTTTAAAAATTGTGGGAAAATTGTAAAAAGAAAATGCCCAACACAAGTTCCCAAAGCCCAAGGTGGTTTTCTGTCAATCAACAAATCGAGTAAAGGTGTACCTTAACCTTAACCAAAGCCTTACATTACCCTAATTCTCAAATCCAGGCCAAGTCTTCCAACAAAAATTGGATAAAAGTCCAAGAACACAAACATCATCAATCTTTCTTTTTGTTAATCTCATTTGCTGATGCGAAGCACATAAACCTAATGCACATTCAACTGCATCACCCAGATGTGCCAAAGCAGCCTGTATTTTGTATTTTCAATTTCACAGCATGCTTTTCATTGCCTAATGTGACCTATTCCTTTTTCGGAAACTGTTTGTTCGGTGTTCGTACTGTGTAATACATAAATGTTTGAAATGTTCTTTATTTTCATTATGAAAATAGATTACTAAAGTTGCCAGTGTACAGAATCTCAGACCCCAGCAAGAGGATGCTGTCTGTCTTTGACACTTGCACCACTGTCTGTTCAAAATAAATGAAAATGAAAGCATTCGGGCTGCACAATTAATCAAAATTGTATCGAAATCACAATATGGCCTACTGCAATTTTCAAACCGGTGAAATGTGTGTCAAATTACCATTTTAAATTAAATATTATCGTGCTGCAGAGATGTCCTGGCCTTCACACCATATCTGTGACTTCTGTGTACCGTTACACCCCTGATTGTAATGCATTGGACTGCAATATATTGAAAAGTGTTTATATTTTTTCCCCATATCCATTTGCATATTATCAGCCCCCCACCAGGGCCCTCAACATCCTACCTGTTGAAAACTGGAGCCAATTTCAAACATTTTTTAAGGCTATAATTGAGAATAAACAGATTTCTGATTGCCTTTAAAAATAGCACCACACACAAGTACAAATGTTTTGTGTCCGCAATGCTCGAGTTCTGCCTCGGTAGTCAAGGCAGAACTGGAGTGGCACTTAACCAAGCATCTCAGAGACCGGCACATACTCACCCATCAGGGTAGACAAATACTGCGTTCAGGAGACCGACGGGTTCAAGTGGGTTAAGTATGTGGGATACCGTGGAAATGTTGCTACAATGCCGCTGGCCCCTGCTAATGGCGTTAAATGGCACAGCTCTAGCATTCTGCAAATGGTTGGCGCCGAAGCCTTGGAGGAGTATTGTGGAGGAGGAGGTGACACTTAAAGTAAGTGCCGGTTTGAGAGACGTTTGTTCTTGAATGTGACTTTGAGGACGGCTGTGTTTTGTTTCACTGAGGAGGAGGTTGAAAGAGAGAATAGATGATGAGAGGTAAAGGGTGGACTCTCAAATTCTCTCATGGGCTTACGCAAACGCACGAATGCAAGCGCACCAACACACACTGAATATACAAAACGGCCAATGATAACGGCCATATAGGGACAATATATAAGATAACGTCACCCCAAAAAGAGACAAAAAACCCACAAAGCTTCGTGGTGACGCAAGGCCTTGGTGAGCTGACATTTACCCTGCATCCCTAACACACACATAAGGTGACATATGCATGACAATGGCCCAACCAGAGACACTGACAGCAGAGAGGGACAGCAGAGAGGAGGTGCAAGGCCATATCCTGAAGCAACTGTCTTTAATGGATGGCAGAGGGCAGAATGTGTGAAAAAAAAAAATTGTGTGCATGCATGAATCATAAAACATAAAAGAACTTTTGAGTGACATATAAGGAAGGCTGTGCTACTGTAGATAGTGAGTTGGGTGGACTTCAAGCGGGAGACAGAAAAAGTGAGATAGATACTCTAGTGATGTTCAGATCAAGACACTGGCAGAGAAGAAAGATAAGCAGGCCGTCGGTTTCATTGGCAGATTGATTGACAAACAGACAGGCGGACAAAGACTAACAGATATATACAGTGGAGCCTGTATGAATAAACTCATGGAAAGTCATACAAGTCAGTAGTAGCTGGGCGGAAGTGACAGAACTGATCCGAGCCAAGTCAGTATTTGCCTGCTGCTGAGATTCATGGACTGTAACTTTGCTTACATGACTTCATGATATACAGAAAGTACCAGAAGACTATGAGGAAACGAGTTTAGGGAGACAGATTGTGTTCGATAGGCATCAAGCTTCATGTGCAGAAAGAGACAAAAGAGAAACTATATTCAAGAAAAAGCATGAACCATAAAAGGTATCAACTTCATGATTCATTCTGGGGAGAAAAATACAGCATTCTCCCTTTAATCACAGGGAAGAATGCATCTGCTTTAGCAAATCCTTAAAAGCACAAACAGATAACAAAAGAACAGAGCTTTTAAGCTGTCGCAAGGTTTTCAGCAGGCTAGAAGCTTTGCTGTCTATTGAGCGGTCATGTTATCGTCCCACAAAGCCAAAAAATTACTGCATCCAATTACATTGTATGTCTTTTCTAACTCGCTAGCTATTTTATCTGCCCATGAACAGACAGTTTATTTTGCTTGTTAGTTTAAAAAAAACAAAACTGCCCTCTTTTCCAGAGTGCATCTCAAAATACGTTGGTGTGCTATTGTTGTCCTTCAGTGCAGCAGATAAGTGGTTTCTTTAGAAAACTACAAAATGACGAAGGGCATGTGTGTCGGCCCAGCGTCAACGTAATGGAATTCAAAAAGTTTTGTTCCTAAATGAGATCTCCAACATTTAAAAAGTATGACATTATGTTTAGACATTTGGTTGTTAAAGGGGACCTATTATGCTAATTTCCAGGTGCATACTTGTATTTGGGGTTTCTACTAGAACATGTTTGCATGCTTTAATGTTAAAAAAATGACTGATATATTTGACTTCAGGACATCTCTGAACATTTTTACTGTATCAATTTAGAAAAAGTGTATGATTTAACTTTTTCCCACGATCTAGTGTTAAAAAAGTTAACAGAAATCACAATAAATCGTAATATCGAATCGCAATTCATGTAGAATCAAAATACATATCGAATCACGATAGGTGAATCGTCCCAGCCCTCATCATTACGTTACGGAAAACAAGGCAGGACTTCAATCAAGGCGTTTCAGATAGATCAGGAGCAGTGTTTCTGTGGGGGAGAGTAACTCCCTTTGGCTTGGACTTTGGGTTTTGTAACTTTGCACCTTTTACATGCACAAAAAAAAACCTATACAACACGTTAAAGGAAAGGGGAAAAGCACAAAAGTACAATAGGTCCCCTTTAATTTTTTTCATTTTCTGATGACACTGATCAATTGTTCATTTAACATTTTCCAAAAACGTGTCATTTTGCTATGTAAACTTTCATCTTGTCACTCGCAGTACATGATGAGCTCATGTCAGGTAAAAAAAACCTGCTGTTCCACTTTTTGGAACAAGCACACCGGCACCTCGTTCAGAGAGAGGTAGAACCTCCATTATTAACAGTCTCACCCTTAACAAAATGTTCCCTCTAGGGTCTATAGAATATTATATTTCATAATGAAATATGATCCAGTGCATTGTCTCATTACTAAATCTGCAGTGCATATATTGCTCCCTGGTGACCCTTAACTACCTGCAGCCATACTGAAACTTTTCCTCGTAAAACTCTCGTCCAAGTGCTCTGCTCTACCAAGCTGCTGGCTCTGTCAGATCCATTTATAGACAGGCAGACTGGACAGCCGCCTGCATGTCCAGAGGGGTCTTGGGACTGCCCACTCATTTCTTTTCATTAAGGCTGAATGATCAGAAGCCTCCGGTGGCAGCTCTACTCGTCTCCATTCTCTATTTGACCCAATCTCAATCATTTGGGTATCATCCCAAGGTGCTATTTGAGTATTCACATTTTAACCCAGCGTTACTCAATATTTCCATAAAAACGAAGAATATCGTAAGCTCTAAAAAGGTGACTGTTTTATGGACATTTTTATTTAAAACTATTTTTTCAACTGTATGGTATATCATATTGTAATACATTGAAAGGTGTACATGTTTTACCGGTATGCCACTCAGTTTTCAAGAACAAGACTGCAACAACTGACAAGATCATGGGTCTGACTTTTCAGACAAAATCGAGAGAACTACTCCCAACTGAGTTACGCTGTGGGCTACAACTGATTTTGTTAATATATATTTGTTTTACATTTTGGCAAAGCAACACCATTAAAAGTATCCCGAATGAACTATTAGCAGTTTCTAATTGCAGTACACCGATGGATGTACAGGCAACTATCACTTTGATACTGAACATGATGATTCTCTGGCAAGTTCCAGAGTTATAATTAACACATCTTCTCTGAATTCTAAGTGGAGTCATGGACTTTTATCTGCGATGGACATCTGAGATAATCGCCTCAGAAAGTGCAAGTCACTCTGAAACTATAAATATGTGCATCGTTTCTGTGTTTGACTCTGAGAAGGAGTAAGATTTTTTACGCAAATTGCAGTATTTGGGAATTAAAGGGTAGTTCGGGTGTTTTGAAGTGGGGTTGTATGAGGTACTTATCCATAGTCAGTGTATTACCTACAGTAGATGACAGTTGGAGTTTTGAGAAGCAGACAGGAGTTACCGCACGGGAGCAAAGCTATGTACTGCTGTGGAAGGGGCCACCTACATGTAACAGAAACGCCCACCTAAAAAAATCAATATCAATTTAAGTGCCGGTTTACCTTGCCATGAGACAGCCCTTTCTGACAGGAAACTGAAGCCGTTGTATCCATCTATGCTCTTGCCAAAGCCACCAGACTCCTTTTAAAAAAAACATTTTACCTTGCAGAACACGGGGGTTTCCCCCAATTGCTGCCTTGATCCGTTAGTTACTAACCGATAGAGGCAGCGGTAGACCAGCAACTCCCGTGTTCCGCGAGGTAAAATTACAGTTTTTTTTAAATGGAGTCTGGTTGCTTTGGCGATAGCATAGCTTGATACAACGGCTTCAGTTCCCCGTCAGAAACATAGACTGTATAGCTGTCTCATGGCAAGGTTAAAGCTGCGAAAATATTATAAATGTAGCGTCCCCTAAACTGATATTGATTTTTTTTTTTTAGGTGGGCCTTCCTCTAAGGTGGCTAAAATACATTTAGCTGCCGGCCCCGTCCACAGCAGTACATTACTTTGGTTCTGTGTGGTAACTCCTGTCTGCTTCTCCAAACCGGGGGCACGTTCACGGTCCTCGACTGTAGGTAATACACTGACTATGGAGAAGTACCTCATACAACCCCACTTCAAAACACCCAATCTATCCCTTTAAAAGGTTTTAAAGTATCATAATTGCTTAAATGAGCTGTGTGTCGCAGCCACTGCCGCTGTAACTGCTGACTGTGCCGATAAGTGAGCCAAAGTACTATAACTATCTTCCCATTGTTTTCAGAACACCGACATGCATCTGTTCCTTTCACCTCACATGGTATCTTTCCTTCACATCTCTCTCCCCCTCCCCTTCAACTCACAGTTTGAAAACCTCCGGACCAGATCAACACTCTTTTATCGCCATCTTCTATTGGCTTCTTCGTTTCTGGCTGCTTTCACTGACCCCGTCTGCCTACTCTCGCTGACCCTGTCTGATTCCTGCCGCTGGCGTTAAAGATGCTCTAAATGTACAATATGGATGCAAATAACTATAGCAAGAGGTTTTAAAGTCTGACAGAACCATTGAGAGAGAGGTTTCAGCTTTGGCCCCCTAAAAAGGGCTTTTATTAGAAATTTGTGTTTTCACAAAGACAGCAGTGGGTCTGAGACCGAGCTGCATGACTGTGCGAGCAAATGAAAATGAGAGGGATGGCACCTGACATGTTAGTCAAACCTACCTAAGCCTTAAAAGAGCTCCATGGCTAGCAGTGCTGCTCAGAGCTAATGTACTGGCTAATGTGACAAAGTGTGCAGTGAAGGGCAGTGAAGGAGGCTTTAATATAGGAAGAAGAGGGACAAATGGAGGATGGGAACTGGCGGAGAAGAGATGGATCAAGAGTGACAGCAGCATGAAAGATCCAAGGACACGCAGATAATAGGTGGATAAAAAGAGAAATAAAGGGTATAATATAGGATGTATATTGGATGTAGATAGTTTAAACGGACACTTAAATGTGAGCTCTTCTACATTTACACATTTATATCTTAAATCTAGGAACAATTTATATGCCTTTTTAAGGTTGAGCTTAGGATAGAGCGCTCTTCAGAAGTCTTAAAGGTCAACCTGAAAATCCAACCATCTTCAGACGAGTACCGCAGGTCACTCTTGAAGAGCGAGATTTCATCTCTGTTAGATTATCCCAATAAAGAAAGGTTAGACAGAGAAGATGTCAGCGATAAAATGTTTTGGGTCGAGATTGTTCTTTTCAAAGTGAGTCGGCAACCGTGGGGAATTTTAAAAAGGTGCCAACTGTAGAATTTTTGGACTTTCAGGTGGACAAACTCTGGGATTTTTTTTAACATGTGAATACAGTTCGGAGTCATACGACAGTTTGGTTTGCAATGCCACAAACAGAGATCTAAAGGCCCAGACACACCAAGCCGACATCAAAGAACTAGCGGTGACGAAGGCCGACTGTTGCGTCGCCTCACATCGTGTATTGGCCAAAAAGTTGCACTCGAACACACCACAAAGACTACAGCCGACGGCCAACTACCACGTACGTTGTGCGCCTGCGTAAGATGAAATAACTCTCCAGCAGGTCGCAGTAGTCTGTATTCGTCATTCAAAAAGAGAAATCGGAAGACCTTGGACGACAGATATACAAGTCGTTGCTATAATACATACATGAAAAAAAAAAAACAGTATTTGCCGACCATTTCCACACCACTCTCACTCACCACTTAGCTTCATTCCAGATGGCCATGTCGTCGTGAAAATATCCGTGTTTTGGAATGATCAGATGAGATGAAGATGAAAAATGAGAAGAGACTTCTCTTGACTTTACTCGTTTGCTTGCTTTCTTCATTTCCGTTTCTCTTCTCGTGCACTGATTTGCTTAAGCTGAACAGCCAGTCAGAGTGATTTCTGTCACCGACGAGCGGATTCAACGTGCTGAATCGGCCTAAAAACCTCTGCGACAAGGGCAGACTTGAGCCGACAGTGCAGGACACACCGCAAAAACAAGGGCGACGGACGCTCATTGATGGCCCGAAATTGTCCGACGGTGTGTCAGCGCCTTAAAACAATAAGAGCACAGTAATGTTTGGCCTCACTGTCTGAAAAGGACTAGACCTCATTCATCAACGCCAGTCAAATCCACTTTCTTCCGCCAGAGTAGAAGTTAAGGATTTTTTCATTGCTATTCAGAGGACAGTGTAAGGGTCTAAACCTGCTCTGGTTTTCAGGCCACAACACTTTCACTCACAGAGGAATGGGTGTTCGATACAGACTGAGGCTTTCTTTTTCATTCATTTGCCCTTTTACTCTCTCTTTCTGTCTCTTCTGTGTTTTCTTTCTCTGACTCTCATTCACACTCACTCTACCGTATGCCTGATTGAATCTGTATTAAACAAGTGGCTCAAAAAAAGGAGAAAAACAGCTCGCCTTTACTCTGCACTTTACTCTGACACTCACAATCTGACTTTATACATCACATGCTCACAACAAAAAAAACTGAAGCACGCACAAACACACATACACAGCCTGTTTCCCCCAAAGAGCACCATCCCACTGGCAAAATGGATCTTTTGAACCAGTTTAAAAAGACTGATTGCTTTTATTGTGAGCCTTTGCTTCGCTTTTATCGACCGTTTAAACTGCCAAATTCACCAATTGTTGTTTTGTGCCTTTTATCTACTTTGGAGCCGTATCAGTGCGTTTTGTCACGATAATAATGTGCAAATTGCATCCATTCATTATTGTTTTTTGATGGAGAAATTGGGTAAAATTAGCACTTTGTAGATAAGCGTAGGGTCTGAACACTATTTGCGAAAGTATCAGCAGAGAGCAGAATGCATTTCAAAGAGCCGAATGACAAAACTGATTTTAATACACTAATAACGGTGTAATCTTCCTATCAGAAAGTTCCAAAACACAGTGCACGCCTGGCGACTTATAAATCCGCTCAATAAGCATGTCTCATTGATTCAGCTTCCTATCTGAAGTGTCAAAGTAACCCAATATGCAGATTACGATTCTCAGAAGTTAACTGTATTAGGACTGAAAGGATTATTTGTCCCCTTCACCTTTTTGTTCCACTGTCAGTGTCACTGCCAAGCTCTTTCCAGGTCTCTCTAATTACCTGCTATCCTCCTGTCTTCTTTAAAAACCTGGGAGCTAATTAAAAGAATGTTTCTTTGAAGGAAAGGGAGTTACTCTTAAGTGTGATACTCAAAGGGAATGAGCAAAGAGTGATAACAGCAACAAAACAATGGGAGAGGGAAATTGATTTAAAGTAGAGACGTGTGGAGTTAGATGTCACACACAAATATTCATGCATATTGCAGCAGACTGAAGCTGTACAATGTACTATACACTGTACAATTTTAGAAATGTTGTTGTGTATTTCCTACTACGAGTAGATCGTTTGTGATGTAAAGCCAAAGCTCACCATTTATATGCTCACACTGTATGTGTAAAACAGAAAAAACACACGCCCTGAAGGCCGCTCTGGCTGTTGAAAGTTGTCAATAAAAATTGGTTTGAAAGATCCAAGGCAGGTAAAGTTTGTTTGCTAGCCGAGGTCTGTACGGGTCACAACAATGCTAACAAGGCAGAAACGTGCTGCCTTGATCATCTATGCCATCCTGTCTGCTGAAACGTAAAAAAAAAAGAGGTGCTGGCATATATGGCGTAAATGGTGGCTATAGGAAGACGTGGACAGTATTGCTTGTCCATTTTGCAGAGAGAATTGTAGGTAATCTAGCAATGTTTTACTATATCTATTGTAAATTCTTATCTCAATAGCGATGCTCTGATTGTAAGCGGGTCGCACTGTAAAGGACAGAGGGTGTCGTATCCTGTATAGATTGTAAAACCCCCTGAGGCAAATTTGTGATTTTGGGCTATACAAATAAAATTGACTTGACTTGACTTAAGAAAAGTAGAAATAAGGCACTGACGTTGAGGAATAGGCTCGTGGCTCTGCTTCAACTGTGCGAGAGCCTGTGTATGGCCGACCAAAATTTCTGACATGTCAGAAATTCATCCGACTGATGGACGGCTGGTCGGAAGGAGTTAGTCAGTCCTCGGTCCCCCCAGTACACTGCACGGCAAACAAAGCTGAAATTCGGTCCGACTCTAAAATGAGTCGTGCGGCTCAAAAGTCTGGCCAGAAATGGGCTAAAATCATACATTATATGCCCAGCTTAATACACCCAAAAAAAAAAGAAACCTAAAAAAAAAAATCAACAACAGTTTTTTTTCATTCTCTCATGCTCCCCACACCCACGTTCAGTTTGTAGCCCTCGCCTACCTTCTTGGCTTGCTGCACACAGGTCATGTACTGTCTGGCCAGGCTGGAGCAGTGCAGGGTCTGATGTGGGTTTTCTCTGTAGCACTGGAGCACCTTGGCCTGCAGCTCAGTGCACACAGACGCAGTCTGTAGAGGTCTACACAGAAACAGAGGGCAGAGAGGAGGGTCAGTGTGAAAACAACACAGCACAGCCAGCTGTGTGTGCTCAAACTTCTTGGATACAATTATCATGTTGTGCATTTCTGACAGTTCATTAGATTGTCTATTTTAACTGAGCCACTCCTGTTTAGGAGCCGAAAACAGGGGTTTGTCTTGTACCAGGTGTTACTGCCAGTAGTGCTGCATGACTTGCTCAGTATTGACAAAAACATCAAAAAAATTTACTGATTGATTATTATTATTATCCACCGTTGATTTATTGTCAGATATTGAGCGCTATTTCTTGCCTTTGTTTTGTTTGAATTTGTTTAAAAAAAAACAAGAAAACATTTTCCACAAAAAGAAAAAAAAAGAGTAACTGGGCGGCTTTTTGAATGTTTTTAAAGAGATTGAAGCGTTTTGCGCGTCACTTTTGCATTGCCGAGCACCTCGCATTTTTATGCTCTGTGCAGCTCGCGCCCTGAACGCGTCAAGCTGAAAACATTTTAATTGAGAGCAGAAAAGTGCCCGACATCATTAGCGTTTTTCTCACTGAGGTGACTTTTGCTGGATACCCAGAGCTTTATGACTTTGCTAACCGTAGTTACCATGATCTGAATGTTTTTTCCAATAATTTAAACTATTAGGTAGTGAACATTTCATGGTTTGTGTTAAGCTTACGTTGGCACATTTGGTGGTTGCCTAGCAACAATAATAAAAAAAAAAAGACACAGCTTTGTCTGATTGGGCAACAAAAAGCCAGTAGTGCACCTCATGTTTTCCACCTACAAAACACGCTCTGTGTCATCAAGGCCTAAGGATCTAATTTTCTAATTTATCTCCCTATTGACATATCATTTCAGATTAATGCTATATGACACTTTTTTTGTAACGAAGAGTGACACATTTAACCTTTTTACTAAAGCACGGCAGAACATCTTCATAAATCTGTTCTGAATTCTGTTTGCTTTAAGGCTCATCACATTCGAAGACTGCCGTAGTAAATTGCTCTTCATGATTCTTTCTCATCAATTATGACAACGTTTTACTGACAAACTCCGAGCTGAGATCAGACGTGGCCTTACTACAGTAGATGGAGCGTAACAGGGCAAGGAGCAGACCAAGTGACATGATCACACAGGTTATAAACAGCCATGAAACTAAGATCTAAGGTGTGAAAAAACAGAAATTTCCTTTAATGTTTAGTCAAAGCACTGTAAAGCTGTAAAATATCACTATCACAATACTATCTCAAGATAACATCTGATTTCAGACACTGAAAACATACAATGGCAGTCTTTGTTGCTTTGAGAAAATGAATAAAAAAGGACTAACTACTAAATACCAAAAGAAGTCATTAATTTTAACTGTGATTGCCAAATTGGAATTTCAACAACATCAGCTTTGTGCCAATAAAAAATAAAATAGGTCCAAGTGACTAAACGTTACCAACTCCTTGAAGGCTTAGCTGAAACCTCAGTAAGAGCCGCACTAACAATATCTGTTTTGTTTCATTAAATCATATGAAGAGCAAAAGAAAATAAAAACACTTGAGATTGTTTATGGTTTGTTTTAGTTGCAGTTGGAGAAGCTAAGATAGTTTCAAAGGCTTCAAGGTGCAGCCTGTGGAGAGAGATGAATTATGCATAGACAAAGCAGCTTAGGAGTCAAAGTCAAACTTTTCTCTTTTCTTTTTATCTTACTCACACACATACGGTACATGTCGGCGTAGACAAAAGCACACAATCATATCAACACACACAAGCACACGTGTGCACACACACACACATACACACACATACAGGTAGTGAATGCTAATCCTACATGAGGGTAATCCTTGAGTGCTCTGTTGCTTGTAGTAATTTACCTGCTGTTGTGACAGAACTCGTAACTGGAAGGATTGGGATATGGATATGTACATGCACACTCACACGCACACACATGCAAAGACAACTTATTATTCACAGCACTGCATCCTGTACAACCTCTCATATGAATACTCACTTTACTAGCAACAGAATAAAGCAAAACAGAACAGCACAAAACCATAGACTGTATATAAGAAATGGACGTAGTCACCAAGACATCACCCATTGGTTTGTGGACTGCTGTTTTGAAGCTTCGAGTTCGGCCTTTTGACTGTCACCAGCTTGGTTTTTGGCGACCAAAATGGTTATAATTAACTCTAAAGAACTGAAAATACAGTGTGAAAGGGTTAAAGTTGTAAGACAAAAATGCAGTGGTAACGCTGTGGTAGCGACCTGTCAATCACAAGGTAGCTACGCCCTAGAGCATACCCTGCTTTATGGTCTATTTGACTCTAAATGGGACCATAATTTACTAAATGAACATCATGCTGTATTGAAGAAGACTTGAAACTAGCGATTGAGACCATAAACTCATGTTTACAATGTTTACTGAGGTAATAAATCAAGGGAGAAGTAGGCTCATTTTCTCATAGACTTCTATACAATCAGACTTCTTTTTACAACCAGAGGAGTCGCCCCCTGCTGGCTATTAGAAAGAATGCAGGTTTAAGGCACTTCCACATTGGCTTCACTTTTCAGAACTGGACGATGCCCACTGAGCAAAACAGTCCATTAATTCATATTAGTTAATGTAGTAAATCATATCACATGATCTTTTTTTGCTTTGGCCCAGTTGCTATGGAATTACAGATGTTCAAATTTCAATTTTTTTTTCCCTGAGCACCAAAAGCAATTCTCCTTCATGACAACTTATATTGTCAATTTGTCACAACTGCAAGTCCAAAATAAGCCGTGGAGGAACAACCTTAAAACATTTGCAACATCTAACTTAATCAGACACTTGTTATATTGTTATTCATGCTGCTCAGAGTAACCACAGCGACCAGTTAAAGCTAAAGGGCTCCGTTAACGGAGGTTCCATTGACTTACACTATGGTGCGTTTCTCTTGACTACTGCTCTGCTCAGTAAAAATAGGTATTGTGCGATGGTAAATTATAACGCTATCATGATGTGTACAAATGTAATCTTATAAAATGGAGTTTTTGGTGAGAAACTCGAACAAATCCAGTTGTTTGAAGGAGATGCTTTCACAGCAATATAAAATAGATTTTGAGAGAGAAATATGACCTGTTTAACTTCTCTAAGCAGCTTATAAGACTTCAATCAAAGCAAATAAAAATACAATCATTTATTTCCTATTTCATTTGAATTGTGTCTTTTTATTCAAATAACCACTATAGATGACAATAACAAAGTAAAAAGATAAATTTTGAATTTCTGACTTGGAAGTGAATGCAGCGCTCTGTTTGTTTATTTAAATGTGAAATTACACTAAAAATATTTTGTCCCTAAAATCTATGAATAATCGTGATCTCAATATTAATCAAAATAATCCTGATTATCGCTATGACCATAATCGTGCAGCCCTACCTCCATTAGACAAGACCTCTTGTAGACTTTTACTATTTAAATTGTTCTAATGAACTCTATGATGTTACCCCGCAGTCATTTTTCAGTCTGCATACAACACTGTACTGTAAAAAAAGAAGAAGAAAAGAACAAGAGACAGAGCAGGAGAAGAGAAAGAATTAGTGTTCAATTTGATAAGGAGACGCATGGCTTCCTTTAACATGATGGGACATGCCTATTTATTTTGGGAAGCTGACCACCTGACATTCACATACGCAATCATGCACACACACACACACACACACACAGACAGAGCTGCCCTCATGCCATCACTCAAAGCAATTACAGAATCATGCACATATGAATGAACTCAGTAGTCGCTGCCTTCACTGACAAATGCACACAGTAAATGTGTGTGCGCGTGTTTGAACTGTGCTTTGTAAATGCAGTGCACTTGTGTGAGATAAACTGTACACACGCAAGACTGTGGGAGAAATTCCTCCGCACTGGTATGTGTATGGTGTAGTCTGAGTGTGTGTGTCTGTGTGTGTGTGTGTGTGTGTGTGTGTGTGTGTGTGTGTGTGTGCGTGTGCAGTGGAGGGAAGAGCGACAGGATTAAATAAATCACTGGCGGAGAGAATATTCATGAAAAGAGAAAGTGAATGCAACCTGAGAGAGAGACAGAGAGAGAGAGAGAGACAGAACGTGACAGTGACGTATTAAATGACAAATAACCCTTGCAGTTCTCATAGACAAACCGTAACCCATGGCAACCATCACAATCTGCTCGGTACCTCTCTAGCCCACATTGCGCGGTGCCACGCCACTCTATGCTCAGGATGACGGTTGAATATTAGTGCGCAGTGTGTAACAGATCCTTCAGTTGGGACACTGACAATGTGCCACCAGGGTCTGCTAGTTGATGTTAATAAGAGCGAAAAAACAGAGTTCCAACATGTTAAAGCAAGCTGGACACACTCATCTGAGGTGTTGGCTTGAGCTATTATTAAAATACTTAATAGCCTAATGATACAGGATAGAGGATTTCAGGTTGAATGAAAAGAAAAGATTTGCTAAGTCAGCTCTTGAAAAAAAGAATTTGTATTGTCGCACTGAAAATAAAGACGGCGTTGTTGTGAAAATCCGTTGCCAAGAGTTTCAATCACATGATTAAAATTATACGACTGGCTGATGTTTGACTTAGCGCTGTGACAGCTGGTCGGCATTGTGAATTACTCCCTAAGAGTAGGAGATAACAGCAACAATAGCACAAAGGTATTAATCCAAGCTCAAGTGAAAAAAAAAGAAACTTTTCTCAGTTCAAACAAGAGAAACTTTCTGATAGCAGGAGTGTTTTAATAATGGAATCTGAAGCAGAAAATTGCCTGTGCTAATCTCCACCAACTGCTTCGTTTGACTGAAATTAAAGGTGAGCTCCTATTAGGAAAACATTAGCCGCCCCGGCTAGTTTGATAGCTAACTTTTGCAGGGAGAAGAAGCAAAACAACGCTCTTTCTGCCTGTGACGTTTTGCATGAATACGTGCAGAGTTGGGGGGGTGGAAAGATTAGGTTCAAATTGTTAAAAAGTATTTCATTATTTTTTTGTCTCACCTTGGCAGCGTGTGGTTTTCATGAAGAGAGCTCAAGCTCTGCGCCGCTGCAAAGCGTGACATTAGGGAATAAAGTAATAAGAAGAAAAAGGAAGAATCGTAAAGGCGTAGCATTTTATTATTCTCTCTGTGTCTAAGGTTGGTGTTTCTGTTGGTGTGTGTGTGTGAACGGTTATTAATGTATGATGACAAGGATTTGGGTTCTTTTAAAGCAGCAGTCATGGCATTGTACTTCTGGATTTTTTAATATTACGCCGAGTGGAGGGGGAGAGAAGAGAGGATCAAAAATGTCACGGCTGGGGTGAGATCAAAAGGAACGACAGAGCGTGCATCTCGTATTGTTAGAGGCTTTGTAAAGCTTTTATGATACTACCACAAGGATAACATCCACAACATTAAATTTCAACTGGCAGAAATCTTACTTTCAGAATCACATCAAATCAGAAGTACAGAATTAGTTCATAAAGCCTTTGAAGGTCTGTCTGAGGACTGACATAACTCAGAAGCCATGATTACTTTGGTAGTCATAATAATCACTTATCCTACCTTTGCTAAGCTCATAATATGACAACACCCCAAAAACTTCACTAAGTTTAATCTCGAGTCCACCAAAACACTTACAAAGTCTACGTCTCAAATGGGAATAGCAATCAAAAACAACTACAAGCGATGGGTTGAAGACCGAGAGAACTCGGCCCGTATCTTCATACGCTGACAGCCGAAGTGCTGAAGGGAGATAGGAATGTAGGAGAACAATTCGCACTCTGTTAGCCTGGCTGATTGATCCCCACCAAACTCACTTTGTGGGAATACAGGGAGAGAGAGATGGGGGGGGGATAAGGAGAGTGTTTCATTAAAACAGGTGACATGCGGGAACAAGATAAGGGGGCACATGTGCACGTGTGTTTGTGTGCGACATCTCATCGCTGATAACTTTTCAATCAGGAGGACCTTGCGGTTGGACGACTCACTCGAGCTGTGGGTGATGTGAGGTGAGACATGCTCTCTGGAGCGTTTCGCTGCTATCGCCTCCCATCGCTAGCCTTTTTATCATCAACTATTTCAATTCCAGTTTTGTGTCATTCCATTTGTAAGGTCCTTTTCTTTAAACAACTTCACTTTTCTATTGAAAAAAACACTGTAGCTTACTGTATTTTAAATGTTGCTTGTCTTGTGCTGTCCTTTTGTGTTACTATATGAGGTCCTGTTGTCCTTTGCATCAATATGTAAATCTATCACTACATGAAATTGTTAATTATGTTTCTATTAGATGTCTCCACAGATGGGGTGCCCTGGTAGCCTATTTATTGAGGCCATACAACATTAATGCAACGTCCACAGTTTGATTCCCATGTTGTTTCCTCTCTCTAAACTGTGACTGTGAACAAAAAAAAAAGGAAAACCACCAAAAAAAATCCCAAATTCAGACCTAATCCAAATAGACCCAAGGACGAAGTAGACACGATCCAAAATGTAGTTGACCTGAACCGACTCAAATAGAGAACACAAACACTGGCAGCGGTATGATTAGCAAGCAGCAAAGGTCAAAAAGAGTAACAGGACATACTTTACCCTACGCTGCACACTGTCTGGTGTCAAAAACACATTTCTCTGTTGTGATATGACACACTACAATGTCAGAGTTGATAGTGAGACTTTTCCATTTGGGATTATATACAGCCCAGTGGGCAACCTCCGGGTCTGAAAGTGAAGCCAATGCAGAAGTGCCTCAAACTTGCATTCTTTCTAATAGCCAGCAGGGGGCGACTCCTCTGGTTGCAAAAAGAAGTCTGATTTGTATAGAAGTCTATGAGAAAATGACCCTACTTTTCACTTGATTTATTACCTCAGTAAACATTGTAAACATGAGTTTATGGTCTCAATCCCTAGTTTCAAGTCTACTTCAATACAGCATGATGTTTGTTTAGTAAATTATGGTCCCATTTAGATTCAAATAGACCTACCGTGATTGACCAGTCATGACCACGACGTTGGCCGGTCTAGGAGTTGTCTGTGTTTTCATCTTAATGCTTTAAGCCCTTCACAGTGTGTTTTCGGCTCATTAAAGAAAACGTCTTATTCAGCTTTCGGTTGTACTTAGCTCCGCCCTCTCGTGTTACTTCTGGTTGCAAAAAGCCAAGATGACGACGGCCAAAATAACGAACTCAAGGCTTCAAAACTGCAGTCGACAAACCAACGGATGACGTCACGGTGACTACGTCCACTTCTTATATACAGACTATGATACAGACCCAAGACTCGTGGCAAATGAAAGGGACTCAACCTGACCTGATTAGAATGAATATCATTTGGACCCAGCCCGGCTCAGGTTCCAGGTCGGGCCTTGGTTACAAAGAACTAAGAAGTGGGCCTGTGAAGACCTCTAGTTCTTATACCAGTTGCAGCCAATGGCAAATAGACTTAATCCGATTGTTATATACTAAGGTTGTCAAAGTTAGCTTAATTCGTTTTAACACCACTAATTTCTTTAATGCATTAACGCAACAGATTGAGACTGGCATGGCCATTTTCAAAGGGGTCTCTTAAAGGGATATATATACATATATATATACAGTATATGTGTGTGTGTGTGTATATATATATACACACACACACACACACACACACACACACACACAAACATTTGCATAAATCAAGCAAGCACATTTATCCACTCCCATGTTGATAAGAGTATTAAATACTTGACAAATCTCCCTTTAAGGCTCATTTTGAACAGATAAAAAATGTGCAATTAATTTCGCAATTAAATATTTTAATCGATTGACAGCCCTATTGCATACACAACTGTTCATATCAACATAATAAAAGCGATGTTTTGATTAAATCATGAGAATCTGTTGTTTAATGCAGCACTGGAAAATGTAACATGTGAATTTACCCTTGCTTGTCTCCTCACATATCTAGTGCTACTGCACAGACCAAATCTGACCTGTCTGTAATTCTTGTGCAGGAGTGTTGGTGTGTGTAGGTGTTTCTTTATATAGATATACTGTATAGAGGCAGTCAAAGATAGGTACACAGAGGCAGAGTGTATATGTGACTGCAGCCTTCTGTCTTAATGGTAAATCTTTGTTGGAGCACACAGTGCAGACAGGTCTTGTCTCTAGTAATGACTAGCAGTCTACTACCTTGTGGGGCACAGAGATCCTTACAGTTAGCTACCTGTCTGTTCCACTAATTGGACACGCTACCCACACACACACATAAGGAATAAAGTAGATATAACAAACCCACATGAAAGAAGGCTTTTAACCACAAACTGTCAGCAGTTACTTCATGGTGGATACTCACACAGACATCAACCTGAGGTTCACTTAGGTTCTGTCTTTGCGAACACTTTGAGGGTAACGAGTTCTTTTAAAAGAGGATTAATGGATTTTTAGATCTTAAAGTAAGCTAAGCTGCAATGTTGTGGGTCTCTTAGGTGTGGTATTTTCATGGAATCTGGGTAGTATGATACCCCAAGGCAAGGCTAATGGATGAACTTCTCTAAAACGCCCCATGTAGTTGGGCCAGGCAAGTAGAAAATGGCACTGGAAAACATTTTATCACTCACTGTGTCCCCACTGGAGGATAATGTTTTAGAGAGTGTGACCTGTCCAATGTAGGAAAAGAGAGGCAATAACCCAGGAGGCTTCCATCTTGTTGCCCTGTAATCAACAAAGTGCCCTCCTCAGGTGTGAGAGGCAGCTTTTAGCTTAAACTTTTGCACTCAAACTATTTGGGGCCGGTTCTGGAATCACAGCAAAGAAATAGCAGCCAAAGTGAGACAACTCTGTCAATAAACAACTGGGAATGACTAAAAGGGATTCGTAATGGTGGAGAGCACTGCACCTGATTTCTGTCTCCCCAAATGGGGTTACTTCCTCCACCAGCTAGCCATGATTGCTTTTATCAACTTTTAAACTCTAGTGTTGATAAACAGCCTATAAACAGATCCACACCTTCGTACCTACATGGTCCAGTCTTACCACGAAAAGGATTATGAATGAAACGATATTGCGCAAGGCATTTAGCGTGCAATAAGAACGCCTTTCTTGCTTTTGCCATGTCATTTCAAGCCATGTAGTCTGTACTGACTGCAATGTAAACACATCCGCCTGAACCTGCAACGCTCAGAGCTAGTGATGTAGAATGAAAAGTGAGAAATACTACTTATGGCTGGTGGGTTGGGAGGTGGAGGATTGGTGCTGTTTAGTAAGTCACATTAGTGAGGTTTATCACATGTTTTTTACTGACTTTGTAACGTGTTTTCCATACTGATGTTACGTTGTTAGCGTACATATTTTATGTTTTTTCCTAAACCTAAGTGAGTGGTTTTGTTGCCTAAACCTAATGGCTGACATTACCGCAGATTTGTTGCGTGGTGTATAAATGACATGCGAAAAGCCTAAAATGCGTCTTCAAGACACGCAGAATGTCCTTGTAATGTCGTGCTATTTATACGTCTTCCTGTGAGACCGGGTTGAGGCTTACACATCAGACGGCACCCTGCATTATGCTGCTGCTGGCTCTTCTTTTCCAATACTGCTAATGTTTTACATTTGTTATTTTAAAGGCCCTTTTAGGGACGGGCATTGGAAATTAACAGTAGCTATAAATGCTGTGATACACTCTATTGGATAAGTGTTGTGCAATTATCTATGTATTCTGTAATTGTCACTATCAAATAAACGTTAAATAAATAAATGTCACTCAGTCACAATTTCTTCCTCTGCTTTTCCTCATGGTGAAGCTGTTGATCTGAACCACTCCATGCAGAAAAGCCATCAGTCACATCTTCCATCACTACTGAATATAATATAATAATGTGCTATGGCTGAGTCTGATCTGCAAAAAAAAGGTCACTCTTCTTCTTTCTCATACCCCAAAAAAAACATGAAGACCAAAATCCCAAGACAAAGAGGCTGATGACATTAAACTAAGGCAGAAAAATGGGCAGAAACATATCAAGCGTGAGTTAGATAGATGAAATATTTTAGAATTAAGAAAATAAGACAATAAGCGAGAGATTCATTGGCAAAACTGGAGACGGAGACAGATACAAAGACAGAAGAAAAAGACATATTGTAGCTACATAACGTGTTGGACTGTGCTGCTCCCCCTCCCTTCAGCGGTGGGTAAATAGAATAATTACTGGGTGGTCAGTGTAGTGTGAAATGACAGCGTGACCACGGCACAATGAAACGCTGCCCAAATGCTGACAGAACACGACGAGCACGTGGCTGTCTGAATACAAAGTGTGCCTGTATGTGTGGCAGAGATGGAAAGGGAAAAAAGGGGAGTGAAATTTTGTGTGCGTGCGCGCACACTTTAAAAAATAATGAGCAACACATTGTGGCAGGACAAAATGCTCTTCTTTCGGCAAACTCATGCAGAATTGATCTTCTAACCTCTTCCATGCAGCTATGGACAATAGCGAATCCTTGCTAATGTAATCATTTGGACAAAATTTTGGAATTGAATTGCATGCTGTTAAATTCAATGGACCAGGTGCAGGAAGATGGCAGTGTCGTGGATGAGGTCACCGCCCATCATACAGTGCAGAGCTAGCAAAAAGACCTAGCACCTACTTTTTTTCCTCTTGCTGTTTCCAGGAAAGACTGCACGCTACTACACCACGCTACTGACTTAATAATAACATTCACACATTCGCTTTTATAGTCTTCCTTTGTGTGACAGTTTAAATAATAGAGATAGGGATGCCATGTGACTAAAGTCCTTGGACAGAAGGTTGCTTTTTCAAGCTACAGCACTTTTAACTCACAAAGCCTAATCGTGCAAAGTAACAAACTAATAATGCAAAACTATAATCTGACACTGATGGTGACTTTCTTTCATTTCCCACCTTGTTAGGGAATGACAGATATATTCACATGTTAGTGATATTGCAGAGAGTTTGTTGTGAATTCAATTACGCCTCTGTGCCGCCACAACATCAACAAACCCTTTAATGACTTGAGCCTTACTCTACATTCATTATCCAACTGAAATTGATCTTTTCGGATATTGCTATTAAAACATCAGTGTAAAATTGACTAATAAACCTAATATGAAATTATTGCAGTTCAGTAGGAAGATTATTAAGTTTTCTGTTTTGTTTGTTGTGTTCCCGGTGAATCTCAAGGGAACACTGCAGGCAGCAGAGGGAAAATAGCTGGCTCCTACATTATAACTTACAGGTTATATTTCATTTGAACTGAACTGAAGACATAAGAGCGAGGGTAAAAAAGCAAAGGCTTTATGTGTTAATGGGAACTAATAGGTGAGGAATGAGCACGTGAGAATAACAGAGGGGGGAAAAAAAAGAGATCTGAATTAATTAACCATCTTTCATCAGTTTTGCGATAATCATTGTCATGCACGCGGGAAAAGGGGGAAATGAATGGCTTTCTGACTAAATTGGCTTCACGGAGCTCTTTGGCTTCCAAAAAGGGGTAAGAATGGGTGTTATAGAGGGGCGTAAATTGGCAAGGCCCACACGCTCTGGCAGTGCCAGTCTGGCGGCGGTTCAGTGCTGAATGAATCTGACATGCCATTTGACAGGAGGTGAGGTCTGAGGAGCACCTCTACTTCTTGTGAAATCCTGCTGTTTCCGTTTTGCTACCAGCAGAATGGACCCATTTAAAAGGCCAAGTCGTTCAGAGTTTATCGCCATGATTATCAAGCTGGTAGTGGCTACAAGACAAATGATAATATTGAGGTGCATCATTATAAAAAATAAAAATAACAGCATGGTAATGTAAATATTCTAATACACATTGGACAGAGTAGAGAGAGTCCCAATATGCCACAAGATGTATTGATATTTGCACATATCTATACATGAAATCTAGTGCCCATTCCCAGCAGAGAATGCATACTCCAAACCAGCTAATCGGCTTCATACAATTCAAGTTGTCTCTCCGAGCACCGGAGAGAATACAGTGGAATAAAAACAAAGACAATGATACTCCCATATATTTCACAGTTTTCTTTGCCATATCTTTTTTTTTAAAAAGAGAGGGAAAAAAATCAGTAGACTTAACAGAAACAAGAAAGAAAGAAACACAAAATGAGCAGCAAGAGTTAATGATCTGCAATATCCAATCGGCTATTATAGTGCCATTCTCAGAAATAACGAAAAATAAAACATGTTAAGATGGGTCAACACAATAAATATACTTGGAGAGGCCACCTAGCAGGTGATATAAAGGAAAGTACTACCTCAATAATTATTGTTTTGTTATAATTGCATGTCGTGACAAAATAGCATGATGAAAACTCAAAACTATGTTTATCACATTGTTAGAAATACTTGATTTGGTAGATCAAAATCCTAAATATAAAAAAGATATATATATTCTCAAGTATTTAAACGTCGAGCAGCGACAGATGTCACAAGTATTTAACTTATCATTCATCTGAAGAGGAAAATGGCGAGCCCTGATATGTTAATATGTCAAAATACTGTTCTAAGGGAGACGAGATGTGATAATAGTAAATTATCGCTCTGCCTCACTGTATGTGTGGAAAAAAATTAATGTGTGGACTGTCGGGCAGTTATGGGAGGTGTGGGGTTCACATTAACAGCTTACTAACATTTAGAGCTGCAACGTTTAGTTGTCAACTATTAAATTAATCGCTAACTTCTTTGATCGATTAACCGGTTTTAGTAATTTTTTATGAAAAAAAGTCAAATTTCTCTGATTCCAGCTTCTTAAATGTGAATATTTTCTGGTTTCTTTACTCTTCTATGACAGTAAACGGAATATCTTTGAGTTGTGGACAAAACAAGCCATTTGAGGACGTGAGAGGCTTTGGGATCAACATTTTTCACCATTTTCTGACATTTTATAGACCAAACAACTGAACGATTAATCAACAATGAAAAGCCCTACTAACATTGCAACCAGCTTTCACACTCAGGTCTCTGTCCACATCTGCTGTCTGGACATCCTGCTAGTCAGAGCTGCTCTCTCTTTGTCATCCACTGTGCTGATTTTTTTTTTTATAATTTGGCATACAATGTCTGCCTTAAATTTAGATATGAAGGGTTAGCCCAGTGAAGAAAAAAAAATCCCAGCCTCAACTAATAGATTATTTACAGGTGTATTCAGCGAACTGCTTTAGCCTATGATACAGTAGGCTCGTAAAAATATAACAGCACTGAGGCAGTAGGGAGCATCGTTGTAATGAGAATACTGAATGGTTCATTCCACAGAAAATTGTGTTGCAAAGTAATTCACAGTATTTACCGGATGTGGGCCTCAGCTTTAGTAGCTGCCTCGTTGTACTGTTCTGCCGTCTGCTTGTAGTTGTCGAGGTTCTGGAGACAAAGAGACAAAGACAGAAAGAAAGGTGAGAATCGTTTCAGTGGTATTATAATATACGCCTATCCATTAGAGCTTAACAACTTGCATTATCTACAGAACATTACCACAGTTTTACAGCTATTTTTTTGCTTTAATTTAAGCTCTAATAAGCCAACTTTGATAAGCAAAATGCATAAAGCACCATCCCAAATGTCACATTCGTTAAATTAGTGACCTTTGAATTTAACGGCTCTGCTTACACATCTGAATGCTGAAGGCTTGTTGGCACTCCATAATGTTTTATTTCATGCGAGAAACTGTGGCATTTAAACAGCAATTGCTCCACAGGTGGAGCCTGTGCCTAGAGGGCGAGGTCACATACGGCACACCTCTACCGGAGTAATCAGTGGTCAGAGTGTTAACTACACTGCATCGTGGTCAGAGCTGCACTGACTCAGCAGACATCAAGAGTATAATAACCACCTTACTTACAGGCTTTGTGTCAAAATATATGAAATACAGTTTGTCTAAAATGCCCCAAACACAAAGCAAATCTCTATTTCGCCACCCTCTCGTACACATTCAGTGCGCAGTAATCACCATTTTAAACCAATAACCGCAGCGCTCACGCTTTTACTTAATTATTCCCTATATTCCCAATAGATGGGGGTGATAGGAGACGAAGATAATTGAAGTGACTGAGCAGGGAAAGAGATGGGATCAAACACAAACCCTCCTCCACAATCCCTAGCCCTCTCACTCCTCCAGTGCCCCCTAGTCATTTTCATATCTCATTATTTCACGCTGATCCGCAGACATGCTTCTGCTGATCTGAATGTCTGGTGTTGGAAAAGACTCAAGTAATGTCATAGCCATCTTTTTCCATCTGCTAGTATTCACTACAATGTAATAATCTGCCCCTTCTATCCTTTTCTTTCCTGTTCTTTGCTCTAACTCAATCAGTGTTGAAGTATCCGCTCAGTCTATTTCAATTACAGTCATCACAGAAACTGTTGCAGCTGATTGAAGAAATATGCCAAATTCTTCTTATTTCTGTAAGTAGATTTACAAAAACCTATCTCATCCAAACTTTGCCATGTTTGTGTCCGTTTTTGTGGCTTTGGTGCAGGAGGATGACGTCCCCCCCATTCTTAAATTTTCCAACCAATTTTTGATTGGCTCAGAAATAGACATCTGACCAATCCTAAATTCCACCCCCCCTTTAGTTACCGTTGCTAGTTCAGAAAAGCTTGACAAAAGGAAACATTCTTCAACATACTTCGGGGCGGCACGAAGCAGAGATAATATAACGAAATCAGACGAAATCATAGAGGTTCACCAGAAACTCCTTCAGCTCAGAACTTCAGCGGGGCCTCCGACAGCGATCTGCAGTCGGAGCTCCAGCGGGAGGGGGAGAGCTCTGCACCTGGCTCCTAATCCGGCCAGGAGCAGAGCTTCGCGTCTCCGCCGGTCCCCGCTGGGAGCCAATACCGACACAATGCTGCTGGCGGCCCAAGTCGTATTGCTGGGTCCGCTGGAGGGAAGGGAGGCATGGGAGAACCAGAACCAGGACTGCACGGGGCAGACTGTCAGACCATGCTGCAGCAGCAAAATGAGAGGCTTTCTAAAGGGGCTTTGGTGCTCGGAAACACTACAGCTTTTGTCAACAGGGACCGCCAAAATCAACACAAAATGAAAGTTCCTCGTAGTAACTGTGACTATATACAATGTAATGTGTCCGTGAAGATTGTGACACCGATGTAATGTGACTTACAAAGTAATGTTACCTTTGAACAGACATAGCATATCTAAGAATAACCCCAATGTATATCCCAACAGGAAAGGGGAAAGTTGACCAAGGGTCTGCCGGGTTCCAAGCTTGCTCAACTGTTATTGGAGCACAGAGTGAAAAGGGCGGGACTTAGGAAAGGTCAATTAGCACAACACCTATTTGAATCACTGAAAAAGAAAAGTGTGAAAAAAAGTGTGGCAGCAATTCAACGCTCTGGAATCAAACTATAGACACATTAAAACAGAAATGAATAAATGTGTCCAACTACAGTGTACCTTTCTTATGTCATCTGACTTGGTGTCCCGTTCTGGCTGTCGCAGTAATCCACAGTGCCAAACATCCCTAGGTGTAAGACTTTATCCCTGCCAGTTAGGTTTTCTGGCGGTGTTATATTGGATTTTCCAGGACAGGATTATACTTCTCTTGCTGCTAAGTCTCCCCATTGCTAATATGTGGACTAGGTTTAAATACCACACCTTGACTGTAGCTCCAAAGACTGGAAGCATACTTCATCCCAGCATCATGCACCTTTGGAATAAAAGACAGTTCCAGACCTCAGAGCCCCTGCTCAGGTGGTTTACTAATCTACTAAGCATTAAAACATTACCAAATAAATACCTTAATTTCAAAGTGCTAAAAAACAAGCCCTGGATTCATGGACATTAAAGAGACAGTAAGTCTCGCTCCTTGTTGAAGGAGACTTAGCTAATACTTTGGCTGGCTCCCTGGGAATATGTGGTAGGAAGTTAGCCACATGTTACACGTCTTAGCCTTTAGCCTCAGGTCAAGAGCTCAGTGGGTGCACTCAACAGAGGAAAGCTGAGCTGAAACTTGAAAGTCTGTAGTTGCCTTGTGGGACATCCAGTGTTTGAACCGAGATAAAAAAAGACTCCACAGGGGCTTAAACTCATGGGTGCCTCAGATTATGCAGGACATAGAGAGTAGGGCACCAGCAAGGGAAGCAGTAAGGAGACGGTAAAGTGAACTTCTCACTGATGATTGGTGCCTCCTACCAAGGCTTTATCTTGTGGGTTTGGTGGGGTCAGACAGTAGTTGATACTGTATAGTGCCTCCCATTTGGAAGAAGATAAACAAATGAACACATTTAGCAATGTTGGCACTTCTGGTTTTGTTCTATGATATAGAATAAGTCAGTAAATACCCCACCTGTGAATTTTGAAGCTTTTATATATCTTAAATAAAGCCATTGCTAACAAGTGGCTAAATGAGAGTACAATACGTCATCACGTCCCCAAGTCCGCCTTTACAGCCTCGTTGTGTGTGCTCATGCGACTGTGCTGAGTTCGTTTATAGCCTATAACGTTAGCTTTTTACTTCCGGCGATGGCATTCACACTTCAAAAACCATAAAAGTGGTGTTCATTTGTGAAGATAATCATGCTGATTGCTCGAACAAAAGTATCATAAACGTTTGTTTGCCACAGAGCTTGTTTTCTGCAATAATACAAAACCCAATAGAAAAATCCCATTGGATTTTTGTCGAGGGAACCAGGGTGATGCTAACTTCAGGTTGGCCTACAAAAGATACGTCATCCCTGTAGCACTCTGTATGGGGAAAATGAGGAGACAGGAAGGGTGACTGTAGCGTTTTGAGTGACAGGTACAGCTAATCCGGTCGAAATGTTGGGGGACTGCAAGGCTGTGTGTTGTTTTTGTGTGTTTCAACATGTTTTTTTTGTGTCTGTTGACAGAACAGACCCAGAGCAACAGCCCCAGCTCAGCTCTCATGACACCAGAGAAGTGGCAGCACTATCACTGGCACACACACCCTGAGCTCTTCCCAGTCATTTGCACCCATGGGGACAAAAGCCCAACGTGGAGAGACAGAAAGGGGGGATGATAACCCTCAATGGGGGGAAAGCAAGGTTTTGGGGGTGTTGGAAAGACTCACAGAGGGGATTAGTGTGGGTGCATGTGTGCTGCGTGTGTGTGTGTGTGTGTGTGTAAGCTTGCATACATGCAGGTGTGTGACTAAATCTGTGTTTGTATATGAATGCTCGTGTTCAGATGATCCTTGCATGCACACTCGTCTGAACACCCTCCAGCAGCTGTGGATTGAGATGGGCTGATGTCAGGATTTTGAGGGAGCGGTTGTTTCACGCTCCACGCTTGGACGAAGGCGGATTAATTTTTCCTTTTTTATTTGGGAGGCAGCAGTCGACAAGGGGGGTGGGGGTTGTGCTGGGATGGGGTGGGGGATTAAAAGAGGTGAATTTTAAACTGAGACTTGTTTACAGAGTCACAGGGTATGTTGCCACAGGGAGACAGATATACTCCACCTGTACACTGGGAAGAGATTAGGGAGGCATCCGCAAATAAACGGAGAGGAAAGGATTGGGAGAGAGGAGAAGTAGAGGGTGCACTGGTATGTTTGGGGGTGGTGTTTCAGTCTTGGGATGTATTTTAGTGTGTGAACATGTGTGTGTGTGTGTGTGGAAGAGGGGGGAAATGCAAAGTTGTGCAGTGGATTGGCCACTCTATCACAATTACTTCTGAAGTGACAACATGCACACAAACCTGTCACAATAAACACACACACAGACACACACACAGGCAGTTTTCTCATTTATGTCAGTAGTGGATTCTAACAGCATCCACAGCCTTTGGACAAACAATAGTCTGTTATCGTCATTCATCCCTTTGGCAAACTGGACACCGTGTTTGTGTGTGTTTTCATACAGGTAATCAACCACACATAGACACACACACACACACGTACACACGTAGTTATTAGCCTGTTAGAAGGGGCTGCTGCTAAGCCGGAGTAAAATGTTGATTCAGGGGAAGATCACACACCAATTACCGGTGGATTCTCCTTCTAATCTGGCTGCTCTTGCCTTTGGCTTAAATCTCTAGCTCAGATCATCAATGCATCATGGTAGTTGCATGAGCATGAGTGTCTGCTTGTGCATGTGTGTTTTTCGTACAAAAACAATAGTATCGAAAAGCTCTGACTTATATTCACACGTAGACAATGACATTCCTTTAAATTTCTGCTTTGCATGCAATACTGATGGCGAGGGAGGCCCTGACAGGGCAACATAAAGCTGTCTTCACATGCTTGGATCATAATTTATGTGAAAAGTGAGACATATTACTGTTTCATATTGTGTTTTGTATATGACCTGTGTCAGTCACAATTCAACTTTTAAGTGGCCATTTATTTCAGCCCAACTGCTATTTGCCACAGGTATGAGAGTGTGAGAGGAAAGAAAAATAGTCAGGGTAAAGGAAAGGGGGCATGAAAGGAGGCCTGGATGAATGGGGCGCCAGATTGGAAAATGAAGGAAGAGAAGGAGGGAGATGGGCGCCGGCTCAGGATAGACTGTTTAATGCACAGTCCATATAGCCTCTTTATCTATTGCTCTCAGTCCCTCTCTTTCTCACTCCCTCATCCACATGCAGGTCAGCTGCGAGCAAGTGAGGGGTGAAAAAAAGCGATAGAGAAAGCGACTGCGGCGGCGAGCGGAGAAAGATAGAGCATCCTCCACTCTTCTGCCAATCAGTCTCTTCCGTCAAGCATTGCAGCGTGTGCTGCTTGCCGCACGGTGTGCAGGGGCCCTTCCATTTAACTTGGCTATGTAAAAGGTTTTCTCAGAGGCCTAAAGGAGGCGAGTGCCAGGGACTAGATAAGGTCCCCCCGTCTGCCTGATGGGCCCCGCCGGACGGAGGGAGAGACGGGGAGAAGGGTGGAGGGGGAGTGAAGTCCCAAAGAGTATCTACTGAATACTGGAGGGAGAGCTGTGGCTGTGAGAGGAGAGACACAGGATGGGCCAGGGGAGGGAAGGGTGTGAGAGTGTATGTGTGACTACCTGTAAATTATCACCTTTCATTGCTTTATTGTGTATTCTGTCGTCAATTAATGTCAGTGTATCCTTAAAGTCGAGATGAAATGAAAAAAAAAAGACTTTTTAACCCTTTTAGATCACATCCCTGGTCATATTGTCCACCTATTTAACAATATATGCAAAAAAAAAAATATATATCAAAATCTAATGATCTTTTCTTCCTGTAAAACAAAATAGGATGTGTGCTTACGTAAGGTCGTACCAATTTCAACCAATAATATGACATCCATCCACCAATCAATCTGCAACTTTTAGTGACAAGGTGTGTGTGCTGTAGAGCTCCGTCAAAGATGCTCTATAACAAAGATGACGCATTACAAGCATGGATGTATAAAGAGAACTGGATACAGTGTCGTAGGCGGGCTCCCGTTCATTCCTATGAGAGTTGCTCAGTGTCGCATGAAGCAGAAATGGCTCGACTGCCGAGTGATAAAGTACCCGGATCATCCAGCAATCTTCCGCATCCATTGGGCCCATAGAGCAGGCGCAGTAGCGTTTCCTTTAACTCCGCCAGGAAATTAACTCTGGATTCGGCTATTTAACGTACATTTAACAACTTTTAGGATCTAATGATTTAAATAAGGGATATTCAAGTGTTTATACTGTGGAGTTGAATCACCTAAAAAAAAATTAATCGCCAAGTTACATTCTTCTCTTTCCCAATGTAAGTCTATAGGAAAAAGTCTTCTTGGGCCCAATGGCATCACGTGACGGACACGGAAGCTAAAGATGCTCTAACTTCCGTTTCACTGGGTCTTGAATAAAAATCAAAATATTTGCGCCGTCTTTCCTACATCTTACATTCTTTGTTCATAGATTTTTAGCGTGCCTGTCATCTGTGTTTTTCTGATAATTTCCTTCCTTTCTTTACTTCACATGCACTCTGTAATTTTACCCTCCTGCCTCTTGTCCTTTCCTCTAGCCTCTGTCCACCCCTAAAAGCATAATGCAGTTTTTTCCTGCCCTAAAATCATACACCAGTGTCAACCTTGCTTCTCACAAAGTCTTTTAACAAATCAGCCCAAGTTTACTCTGTAAGCAAGCAACATTTATCAAACCACTGCGCTTGTGGCTTTTACAGAGTGCAAAATATCAACGACACATTAGTGCTCAGATGGAGGGAACACGGGTCATAATTTCTTAAAAGCACCCAACAAACGGCTTTTTCCATTTTTTGAAAAAGACCGCAGGGTTGCTGGCGAAAGGACATGGTGATGAGAAAAGCACAGTACATTTGATTAGACAACTGAAGCTCTCTGGGAGAGACAGCGCTGTGAAACCTCTCTTGAGTGCTGGTCCATCAACAGTGAGTCGTGACTCTCATCTGCCTGCTGAAACTTTCAATTCATTTACATTTACATTTTGACATTGGTATGTGGGCTTGACATTTCCGAGATAGGGAAGAGTGTCTCGTGTCTCAACGAGATTTTGCTCCCCAAGGAGAGTGAGTAATATGTCACGTTAAGACTTGTTTTGATATTCCTGATGTGTGAAGACTTCTTTTCAGTGAAAGCCTACAGGATGTTTTTATCTCGTTAGTGCGGTCTCCTGTTATACATGTCAAAATGAGTGCTAAAAGTGCTAGTATCTCGCTCTCTAATCTCATACCAAAAAAACCTCCACAGTAAAAAAATGATTTTGATCAAACATCTTGGAATGAAATTAATGCAACGCAACTAATGGACACACTTGAGGGAAAAGCCTTTCCGATGATTTCTGTCCTTTTAATGGTATACATGTTTATAAGTTGGAAAAATGGTCCTTACCTTTTTCTCCAGTATTTCTAGTTGCTCTTTATAGAAGCTGGATATGCTGGCCAGTTCCTTCTCTTTATTCCCCAGTTGTTTGGCCTGAGAGAGTAAAAGAAGACAATAAGACAATGAGGAAGAAAGCAAAGAAACAAAGAACAGCTGTTGTAGAGGTTCTTTATATTGACACATGACAATTTACTGCACTAATATCACCTGTGTAGGCCTGTGTAAATACTCAATTCTGACTGCCTGGCAAATAAAGAGGAAAAGGAAATCAATCCTGGTACTAATTAAAAATTTTCCTTTGAGAATTTTTAAATTGACATGGTCACTAAGTGGGTAGAATTACTGAAAGTAATTGCCTAAAGGCCCTGACACACCAAGCTGACAGTCGGCCATCGGACAGTTTGGGGCCGTCTGTGCATTTGTCTGACTAGTTTTTGCGGTGTGTCCCGTACCGTCGGCTCTAGTATGCCTGCGTCAGAGTTTTTTTTGGTCGATTCAGCATGTTGAATCGAGGCGGAGCCCGTCGGTGGGAGAAATCACTCTGATTGGCTGTTCAGCTTAAACAAATCAGTGCACGAGAAGAGAAACGGAAGTCAGGAAAGCAAACCAACGTGGAAAAACACAGAAGGCTCATCTTATTTTTTTCATCTTCATCTCATCTGATCATTCCAATACACAGATATTTTCACAACGACATGGCCATCTGGAATGAAGCTAAGTTGTGAGTGAGACTTTGATAATGGTCGTCAAACGCCGCTTTGTTTCATGTACGTATCATAACAACGGCTTGTATATCCGCAGTCCTCGGTCTTCCAGTTTCCCTTTTTGAATGATGAATACAGACTACCGCTACCTGCTGGTGTGGAGAGTTATTTCATCTCACGCCAGCGCAGGACGTACTTGGTAGTTGGCCGTTGGCTGTAGTCTTTTTGGTGTGTTCGAGTACAACATTTTGGCCAAGACACAGGCGACGTGAGGCGACTCAATGGTCGTTGGCGCAAGTTCTTTGATGCCAGGTTGGTGTGTCTGGGCCTTAAAACATCACTTTCACTTCTTTGCTTATGAGAATGCCGCACACATGGGACACCAGCCAGAGGTAAATACTGAAGGGAGCAGAAATGAGGCAACCTGTTGCTTTCACTGCCCAACAGACTCAGAAAATAAGACTATAATAGTGTTTTCTATGGTATAAAATATAATTCAAAGTATCAATCAACTCTACTTCATATTCCAGTAAAAAGTAAACACTGTATCAGCAGATGCACTTCCACTTGTATAAATTACAGTACAGAAATGTACCAAATTTTCACAAAATGCAAGCTAAATGCAAGCTTAAGTACAGGGGGTGTTAGATACATATTCTCTGTAGCAGAGAGCAAACAAAACATAAAATAGTTTCCTCTAAAAACAGATTAACAGCACAGACGCTTTAGAAGACCACGGTAAAAAGGATTATACCATCCGAAAGTGTGTCGTTATAGCATCAATTTGCAGGTCCATGTTTTTCAAAGCATTATTTTTCTATGTGTAACTTCTCATATGTTACCTCATGCTACTCTATGGATATATCATAAAGCTAGGATGCTTGATGGAGATCTATAATAATATGAAAAGTACATCACATCTACACCACAAAGTAAAACACAAAAGAATGGTTATTTAATAGCAGGTCCATCTAATGTAACGGAACTTACAAAACTACTCAGGTGGTATGTGACTGACACAGCGGCGGCAGGGCTTGACATGGCGATGCTGACGTTAGGATGAGGTGAAAGGCTTTAATATGGCCCGCTGAGCCAAGCTTTGACAGGCAGCAAGATGGCAGATTGGCTGGAGGAAGACCCAAAGTTTGGGCCATGGTGTAGCAGCAGCATGCAAGCAGAGGAAGCTAGGAAGCAGACGTCAAGAAGATACACTGTGAAAACAAGTTCAGCTTCAGGAATGTACATGCACTAGGGGTTTCAAATAAAAGATTCATTTTTTATTAGAGATTTCACTAGAAGAGTTAACATGAGTTACGTGATGGAGACACCTTGTTTTAACAGCATGAGGCTTCACAGTGTGTCAACATCATTACACAATCCCATAAAGTGGAATGAAAAGAGATTCCTTTATGATAAATATTTATCAAAATAACATCATAAACAGAGACAGAAAGAGAGTAATGAGGATCTACTGCAGCGCTGCAAACAGAAAATAACAGAGGAATAGCAAAGCAGATGGGTATGATCCAAAATTTAAGATAATAGCGAGCACTGTCAAGACATCTGTGTAGGTCTCTGAAAAGCAAACTACTGGGCTGTGATTAGAGTTTTTTCCGATACCGATACCAGTATCGGAAATGCCTCCGATACAGCCTAAAATGCTGGATCGGGTTTTGGCGAGTATGCGAGTCTATGCTGATGATAGAAGTAGCTAACGAGTGAGCCATCTCGCTTCTTTCTCATCTCTGTTGAAAGTTGCACATGCACACTACCTCAAGCCCAACAGGCTGTCAGTGTGTCAGTGTGCTGACTTGACTATGACTTGCCCCAAACTGCATGTGATTATCATAAAGTGGGCATGTCTGTAAAGGTGAGACTCGTGGGTATCCATAGAACCCATTTACATTCACATATCATGAGGTCAGAGGTCAAGGGACCCCTTTGAAAATGGCCATGCCAGTTTTTCCTCGCCAAAATTTAGCGAAAGTTTGGCGCGTTATTTAGCCTCCTTCGCAAATCGCAAGTTGCGTTAATGCGTTAAAGAAATTAGTGGCGTAGAGACGAATTATCGCGTTAACTTTGATAGCCCTAATGAGAACACGATATCAAATCTAGTTTCAGAAAACACACCACATACTGTATTTAAATTGACTAACTCAAACTGTATTGAATGGCAGCGAGCTGAATTGAACTGATGCATTAAAAAGCTTGCGGCTTGGTTTACAATCTGTCAGAAGTTTGGTCATGCCGTGAAGAGAATACAGCAGATCAGAAGAGGACATCAACAGCTGGACAATATGAATCACATAGTATGGCTATAATGTATAAAAGGATAGGCAGCATGCACATGGTGTACACACAGGATGGTTGAATTCTCTCCAGCATTCACACATTTGATCTTTAGAGGTTTGCATATGTGTGCCTGTACGTTGAAATGATTGTCAATCATGAACACACATTGTTTCTAACCAATAAGGGTAATGAGTGAAACAGTGCTACAGCAGTATGAACATTATATGGTGCATGAACACCATGAAGCCGGCTGGGAGTGAGGCAGAAAAAGGCATGGATTTATGTAGCACTGAAATAGTGTGTATTACAAACATACACGCACACACACAAACCAACACACACATACTGTGTTATGCCATGGTGTAATGGTGACAGATTGCTGTACCCGAGTTGTGCATTAGCGAGTGTGATATAGATCAGATGGAGCAACACCATCTTCCCCGGATGATCTACTCATCTTCTGTGCTCTTTGCTGGTACGGTGAATACAGGCGTGCAGACGCACGCGCGCACAGACTGACATTACATTTATTGTAATCCAATCTAATCTTATCCTAACTTAACAGGCACATGCATCCCCAAAGAGCACATCTGCAAATCCCTATACTGTGCTCGCTGCACTTTTTTCTTTCTGCAGCGGCTGTTTGATGCTTAAGGGGCTGTGTGTGTATGTGTGTTTGTGTGTAAAATCACCTCTGCTAGCAGCACAGATGATGTGTAATTTTCTAGCTGAATACCTCCCAAAGTGTTGTTGTGTGGAATGGTGGCGGCGGCGCACTCACAGCCTCGCTTTAATGCACAATGAAAACATGACATTTGAATAGAGAAGAGAGAGAGAGAGTGAAAGAGAGAGAGGTAGAGAGAAGAAAAAAACGAGTTTAAAAAAAAAAAGGAGGCACCAGCAATAGTTGTGTTGCTTACCCAGGCATCCAAATCTGCTGGCTACGGAGGGAGAGAAGGAGCAGGGGGTTAGTGAGACGGTGGAGGGTATTAGGAATGGTTGGAAGATATAGAGACAGAGAGAGGAAAGAATAATAGACAGGTATAATAATGATGATAGTGAAGTAAAGATAAATAAAGAGACAGTCAGGAATGAGGTGGATAATGAGAGAACCTGCAGCAGAGAGAAAGAGATAACAGCAGAAGAAAAAAGTGATAGAGGGATCAAGGTTAATACAGCCAGTCAAAGAGCAATCAACACCATTATGTACAAGTTGCACGTCAGTTATAAAACCTGTAATTTGCCAGATGTCTGATGTTGTTAGAGATGTAAATTTGGCCTCCAACAGTCTCATAATGCATCCAACGTGTCCCAACATACATTCTGTAACCAAATAACTTAGTAGTTTACCAAGGTAATGAAACAACATATGAAATTCTTCTCATTAATCGTTCCACTGGTCATCCTGGCGGTACTGGCAGCTAAATCTTTTTCCACATACAGTACTCAAGATGTTGTGAATATGGCACATGATCCTCTCTGCATGTCAACCGTCCATCCACACCTCCTGCCCTGTCCACCCATCTGTCTTGTTTCTCTTCACTGCCTTGAATTGAAAGAAGCTCCTTGATTGTTTTTCAGAAAACAGTATTTGTAAAACATATGATCTGTTTAACTCTAACTGACACGTTTGGATTATACCAAGAGAAGAGAAAAAATGCAAGAAGATGCTTTTATCCATAATTTCTGGACTTTAGAGACAGGAAATTGAAGTAATAGAAAGTTAATAAGTCAAGAAGCAAATACACACATAAAGGCCTTTACACACCGGGGGCGTAACGAATAAATGACACAAACGTGAAATACTCAAATGCGAATGTTTTGCATCAAAACTATTCATCGCCGGCAGCGATGCAAATTTGCGACAGTTGCACCATTTGTTCAATAAAAGGTTCTAATAGGTTCGGACAGGCAGAGGACCAATTTCCAAAATTGTTGTATATCCTAAACTACTGTAAGCTATTTTATGGGATCTCCTTTTAGCAAAATGCTCTGAGTGAATTTGCCTCTAAACAGTTATGCAGTGTATATTTTTAGGGCTTTTATTGTGAAAGGTAAGAACGGAACGAGTGGATCCGGTATGCGCTGCCTTTGTCAAGGTTGAAAGGAGTAATAAAGTTTGCCGTCTTGGTTGGGACTACGGAGCCTACGTTTTGAATATGTCCGTTCCGCACAACGTGATTGATTAATGCCTTTATTCACGGTGCGAAATCTCCGAAGGAATTTACCTCGTTCCGAAAACAAATGTGTAATATATTATTATCATTGTGTAATATTCACGTTCTGTATGAAAGTATTCATGACAAAAACAACAGTTCAAACAAATATATCGATCACTGAGCTATTACCTTGTATAAGGATATAAACTCACAGGTCTCAAGACAGTTGGTGCTTTTATGCCACAGACTGTTCTTTTACATAATGCCCAACATCAAATGAAAATTATGTGAAAGTACTGCTTTCATAAAAATCCAGAAACCCACCAACACAATGAAAACCAAACACAAACATTTTAAATCAGTCATAATTACATGTTGTTAATTTTCAGCTTGCACATTAATATTTAAAAGGTAATTAGGTTATACAGATGTGGGTTTATTGTCTATTTTACAACAGCTCTTAGAGGGCCAGTCAGAACTGAGAACTAGCAGCTTACTATCTGCTTGTATGATAATTGATAGACCTGCGTATGTGTAGGAGTCTTGAACGCACGATGATGATAATGAATCTGATATGCTTATAAATAAAATAGATGTTTGATATTTAGAAATGTGGCTTTTGTATTACGGTTTTATCTTTATGTACTTTTTCCCCATGCACTTTATTGAATTGTTGATTGTCAGTTGTTTTATCACCCTGGGTGTTTTCAGATGAGCCACACCATCATAGAGTTTGTGAGCATATTGGTGTGCATGATGCATAAATATGGATGTGGTTTCCATTTTTCAAGCATTCAAGCTTCTTTATTTGTCATATGTCAATTCCAGCAAAGCAGTCATTGGCAATGAAAATCTTTGGTCTCAGGTTCCTTCACCAACGCTCATAAAATATGGATATATAAAAAAGGGAAATCACACAAGTAAATGTAGAAGCAAAATGATAGTCTAAGGCATAAAATAGTGCAGTTAAAATAAATAGAAACATAAATACAGTAAGTTTAACATAGTATTGTAAATGTAAATTCGTAATTTTGTGGATGAGATTATTTCAGATGGGAAAACTGAATGTAAACAGGATGTAGTATGTATATGCATGATGAGAAGTAATATATGTACACAGAGATGTAAACATGAATGTAGTATGTATAGAGAAGTAGTTAATATATATGTATATACACAGAGGTGTAACAGTAGTAGGATAAAAATATTGTAATAATTAAACTCTTGTGGCATGGAGTAAGCGTGCAGGTGCTACCTTTTTCTTCACTGAGTCTTGAATGCAGCCATAAAATATTACACAGTATGACAGCATATGCTATCAGCTAGACTACTATGTTACAACACTTTTATCACCAGATCAAACAACGTTCAGTTCAAGTATATAACGCAGACAAACAGGACATTGTATTCGGGTGTGTCTAGCCTTGCCCACTCACATCAAGTGCTCCCAGTCCAGCATTAGAAACAGAAAAGAAAGGGATAGATTAGAGCGGTGGGTGGCTCTAATGTTGCCATGCCTCATAAAAACACCATTCAGTTAAATGAGGTGGACTCACAAAGCCGGTCGCTGCAGAATGTGTGTGTGTGTGTGTGTGTGTGTGTGTGTATGTGTTGGGTAATCTGTGTAACGGATACAACCGATGCCATCTGTTTAACCTCCCTGCTCTTTGGTGGCGGGCCCTAAACTGAATATGTGTCTGAGTGTGTCTGAGTGTGACTGTGTGTGTGTGTGTGTGTGTGTGTGTGTGTGTGTGTGTGTGTGCGGACCCCCACAGAGTGCTCACAGGAGTGTGGAGGTCCCATTTCCATAGATGATAGACTTTTGAAGAGAGGTGAAGGGGCTTGTTGTGATACAGATGCAAACAAACACACACCCAAGCAGTTTGGTGCAGTCCATGGGCCATAACGGACAATGGCATGGCAGGTACATCCACTCATTGTTTTTTTTTTTGTTTTTTTGTGGCTCTGAGCTCCCTGGTGACCAGCAGTCAGCAGTCTCAGTCTGCACATTAAGAGTCTGGATCAACTGAGCTAGCAGAAACACCACCAGGAAAGTAGACTATAAGGCTCATATATTCCCCTAGATTTTTACCAAGACAAAGCATTAATGCATTATTAATCAGGTTAATTGTGATCCTACAGTAAACATAAATAAGACCACAGACTAATTGGCTTGTAGGTGCGGAAATGCCATGGATATATTAAACTGCAGGTAACCATAGCAACAACGCTTGTACAACAACGCTCATTCTATACTGCCAGTAAAATTACTAGTGAACTTACATTGATAGTGGACCCAGCAGAGTACTATCATCAAATTATGCTAACAATAACAATCTTTTACAATCACCACTCAACAGCCAACCCTCCATTTTCCTCACTCCATAGTCTCAGACATACAATAAGGACCTGCTCTCGTCCCTCCTACTAAAGCAGCCAGTATGCTTCTTCAGAATCGCCAAATAGCACCGAAAATGTCTGTAATTTTATGAAACCGACCTTCACACTCGCAGATGACAAAGGAGCCAAGGTTTGAACCTCTCTATAGCTCTCTTTTTTCATTATGTTAAATCAAAAAGCTGTGAACAACCGAGTACAACACTATGAACGCCTTCCAGGAGAGACTGTCTGAAAATGTGTGCTGCTATCCAAATATTTAAACAATATTGCGAGTCACCCCTCTATATGATGTCCGGCTTTTCACTCCACCTTCCCCCCTTTGGCCGTATGGAAACAACTATAAACACTTTTGATTTCCGACCAGCGGGTCTGAAAAGTTAAGCCAATGAAGAGTGCCTTAAACTTGCATTCTTTCTAATAGCCAGCAGGGGGCGACTCCTGTGGTTACAAAAAGAAGTCTGATTGAGAAAATTAGCCTATTTCTCACTTGATTTATTACCTCAGTAGACATTGTAAACATGAGTTTATGGTCTCAATCGCTAGTTTCAAGTCTTCTTCAATATAGCATGATGATCATTTAGTAAATGATGGTCCCATTTAGAATAAAATAGACCATAAAGCAAGGTATGCTTTAGGGCGTGGCTACCTTGTGATTGACAGGTTGCTACCACGGCGTTGTCCGGTCTGGGAGTTGTCCGTGTTTTTGTCTTAGAACTTTAACTCTTTCAAAGTGTGTTTTCAGTTCATCAAAGTTAATTGTAACATTTTGGTCGCCTAAAATGTCTTATTCAGCGTTTGGTTGTACTTAGCTCCACCCTCTCGTGTCACTTTTGGCTGCAAGACACCAACAAACCAACGGGTGACGTGACGGTGACTACGTCCACTTCTTATATACAGTCTATTTCCGACATAGTCGAACAAACTACTTCTGATCATGCATATCAGTTTCATCCTGGTCTAAAATTGATGTAGGTACACAATCAAAGAGCATGAACCATGACCCAGCTTCCCCTCTCTAAATAAGCCAAAAAAAAATTGTAAATTGTAATATTCCATGACAACAAATGGGAGCTAAGGTTGAGCTATACATGTTCAATGCATGCCACCAGAAGTAGAGCATTCATGCATCTACAAAATTATTTTATAGGTAAAATGGGGCAAATGTATTTACCAGCATTGTGAAATTAATGATGTCCCTTCTAAACACTTTGATTTAATGGATCTCGATACATTTGATTATCTATGCTGAGCTGAATCATGTTTGCTGTGGTTGCACCATGAGGGTCACCAGATGCAGCAGCTTGACAACGCTTCATGCTTGATTTAGACTTGAAACCTCAAAGGTCTGCCAACAGAGTGTGCGCGTGTGTGCGTGTGTGTGTGTGTGTGTGTGCGTAGGGGGTGAAACAGAAAAAAGTGACAGAAATGTGACAGGATGAGACCTTTTGGTCTCTAACACCACCTCCCATGGTGAGAAACGCTTCCTTGGAAATCAATTATGTAAATACTGAATTATGCAAATGGTACATTTGAATAAATCTATGTGTTTGGGGGGAAACGATTTTGGTGTGGTTTTCTACTTGGAGTAGAGAGAGAGAGAGAGAGATGAGGAAAGAGGGCTAAAATGAGGATTAGGCTGGAGAATGTCACTGGCAGACACAGTTTGTGCAGTCAAACTCCTGATTTGGCTTTTTAATTAGGGAGAAAGAGAGAAATACAGAGGAGAGGAGAAAAGAAGAGCTAATTCACTGACAGGTTTCTTCCTGTCATATCTCTATGGGAATAAATACGGTAAGCACATTCATCATGTGTGCCAGTAATAAATGCCATTGGTACAGCTGAGTGCTTTCGTTTGGTCGATGCTGATGCTTAGCTAAAAACTCCACAGTGTTTGTGTGGATTTGCCCTCAAAAGGCACACTGAATGATCCACAGCATATTCAATCATCTCTATTATGTTTCTGGATCACTTTAAAAAAGCTGACATGCTTTAATGTACAGAATACTCTTTTCAATTTTGACATAAACAAAGGACTTCACAGGGAAATGCTGTTATCACTTAACAATTTCCTTAAACTTGCAGTAGGCAGAATGTTTTTGGTATCATTGAGCAAAAAATCCATAATAACCTTTCAGCATATTGTAATTCAAGTGTTCTGAGAGAAAAATAGACTTCTGCACCTCCTTATGGCTCTGTTTTCAGGCTTTAAAAAAGGAGACTTTGGCCAGGTCATTTCAGAGAGAGAGAGCGTTCCTATTGGCTGTGCTCCAGCTGGTGGGCGGTGCTTGGTATTTCCTCAACTGATCTTAACATGGCTGCCGGGTCACAAACTTTCTCATTTTACAGCTAAACAGTACACTACAAGATGTTTCTGAAAACATTTGAGGCGAGAAATAGGCATTACAGTAACAGAATATTGATTAATATTTGAACAGCGCTGCCTAGTTTGACCGTTTGATCGGGGTTTGTGAGTGATTGACAGCTGCTCAGAGACGGCAGGCTCCAGCTCAGCTCTGATTGGTTGTTTTCCTCCGCTCCATGAAATCTTGCTGATGCCATTAGGAGCACCGGAGGACACCGGAGGACACCGGAGGACACCGGAGGACACCGGAGGACACCGGAGGACACCGGAGGACACAGAGGCAAATGATTTTTTTCAGATTACCTGTCTCATGCACTACTGTCAGGATATAGTGACCGTTTTATAAAAATAACTTTTTTTTAAAATCATATTTGCTCCATTTCTACCCACTGCAGCTTTAATGCCTGAGCAACTTCATGAAGCTGTTCCTAATACCTTGAGCATTCAATTTATATTTCCTAAATTTGTATCCAATTTGTATCCTCCACAGAGCTCCCAACATGGCGATGGTTGAGCCTGCGGCTAGCAGCTAATGGTGCTAACACAGCACGAACGGTGCAAACAACGACAACAGTGCTGACAACAGCTAACAACGCCTGAATTTGGAATATAGCACCCTTTGAGTGATCTACCATTTTTTGTTCATTGTAGTGCCGTTGTACTGAATGAACTCAGCAGGGGAAAGCATAGGAGTCTGAATGTAAGCTACACTATGTTACAGCACTCAATTAATTTTGTACCTCTGTTTAAGGTTGTAAGGCTTCCATCTCGATCACTGGCAGTTAGTTGCTGGTTAAATTTCTGCCAACACTACACCAACAGACAAACAGGGGCTCTTGCAGGTCTTTGCTTCAGTGTTAGAGGTTTATCATCAACACTTAAACTCAAAATGCACATCCTCTATTAGAGTAGGACAGCAGTGCAAATACATATGCATGAATCATCGCATTAACACCTGTAGGTGATATGCACACCTGCACGCACCCACAAAAATGTAGCTCACACATAAGCATGCACACTGTACAGTAGAACTACCAGAGGCATGAATTGGTTACTCTAGCTGTTTGCTCATTAAATGTGTGTTCTTGTCACATAGTTGGGGGAGGTTAAATGAATTAACACTTCATCATCAGCCGGCTTTCACACCACAGACTGTGACACAGACAGATAGCGAAACAGAGACTGCAAAAGACAGAGAGATAGAAATAGGATGGAGAACGAGAGATGTCGGGTGAATAAGAGGAACTGGTTTTGTTGGGGAGAGAATGGAGAACAGAGGAAATGAGAGAAGATAAGAAAATACAAGGTTAGTAGAGAGAAAGAGAGAGAGAGAGAGAGAGAGAGAGAGAGAGAGAGAGAGAGAGAGAGAGAAACAATAACTACAGGTATTTTCTATATTCTCATTTGCTCCAATTTCTTCACATTTAGCCTAAAATAGTGACTCTAGGTAAAGTTAAACTCTTCTGTCAAGAGATCCAGCTTCGCCACTAATGAATTTCAAATCGCTTTCTCCGCCCTGGAAAAATCATATCGAGACAGGAACAGTTTGGTGAGTCTGGGATCTGATTAGGTCTATTTTAAGCCACCGACAGGAACATGTCAAAAAGTTTTCACATCTTGACCACCTGCACAGTTTCACTCGGCTGCACTTGGCATCTGGATTTTGCTTGAACTCTTAAAATCTTCAAATTTAAAGAAAAAAAAACAACAATTTTCAAAAAAAGAATATCCAGAAAGAATCCAGGGGTCATTTGTGAACGCACTGCTTCAGTAAATTATTACCGTTACTGGTAAATACACCAAAGATACAAGAATGACTGTGTCTATCAGCACATTATGTAAGATGAAGCAATATAATATTACACACAACCAGCAGAAACACAAAGTCTCATGAACATGTTTGAGTTCTCCGTGCACTAATACTGGGCAACAATAAAACGTGTAATAAAACAGATTGTTATATATTTCACAAGTAAGCATGTTTAGTTTGAAATCACGCTTTCCTTAATAATACTGTATCTATGACATTTGGTAAACATGAGATATGATTCCATTTGGGCTGTGCAAGAATCTGGCGATATGATACGTACCATGATACAGGGGTTACAATTCAATATATTGCGATATATTGCAATACTGTAAGCAAGGCGATATATTGCAATTTTTTTTACATAATTTTAGGAAAACTGTCACAGTATAAAGAACACACCACCATATGCAAAAAAAATCTGTAAAATTATTTTTACTTTTTTCTATGCAATCCCAATTTATCACAGTCCCTATAAAATCCAACATCATAGCACTACTTTGAGAGGGTACATACACTGAGAGGGTACATCACTTTGCAAATTAATTTAAGTATTGACTGAGTTAATCTTTGCATGTAAACAATTAATTAAAAATCAATAGATTGTTTTTGAAAATCAATACAGAATCACAAAATATAATATCGCGATACTCAATTTTTTCAATATTTTCTTACATCCCTAGATTCCATAATGTGAAAAACAGATCAAATGTAATACATAATCCTAAAATAAACTGCCGCACGAGCCAAATTCAGTGGCGTAGAGATCAGACGGCATACAATCAGTGAAATAATATTATTTTTGACTGCGATAAGTAAAACTTAAACTCCCAAACTGCTTAGAGGATGAGAAATCTTATGAGTTCAAAAACCTTTGACTCCTACTTTGATTGTTCCAACATAAATCCATATCTCCTATATAAGCACAAGCATCTGGGAACCATTACTTTTCCTCTGGATAATAAGTCTTGTCCAGCTGTCTCATTACATCACGACTGCTCTCTGACGGGAGAGGTATTCCACTCCTACACATTTGTCCTTTGAACCGACAGGATTTGTGCTATCCCCCACACCCCCCCTCTCTCTTGCTGCTCTGCACCGATCAAAATCTCCTCAGCCGGTGAACGCTCTGCTCGTCAGCAATTACCGTCGCTCGAGACGACGGAGGAGTACTGTACGTGTGTGTGTATGTGTGAGAGTATGCACAAAGGGCTTAGCTGCTTTAACATGCAGAAAAGATGTCAAGTCTGTGATTACACTTTCTGATAACAAGTGGTTTAGCCGTGTGTGAATGTGTGTGTGTGTCTGAATTGCTGTTGTATTTTACATCGTCAGTTTCTATGAGAAAGAAATTCAGAGGTTATATATCTGTGTCTGTGTGTGTGTGTGTGTGTGTGTGTGTGTGTGTGTGTATGTGCAGCTTCGCAGTATGTCACACTTGCCGACTCAAAAGCCGTCGTTATGGTGAAGACCCACTCGGTCTCAACATAAACCTCTCTCACTCCACTGCCATATCTCAACTTGTTTTTCAATTCATTCTTTTTTCTTTTTCATTGATCCATCTTTCTCTTCTCTCCCTTTCCGCTCATCCTGTTCTCCCCCTCTCCCACCCTCTGTCTTTGGCTAACAAGCGGCGTTAGCTATCTAGCCGGCTGGCTGTCGGAGCCAGACATCTGAATCTATTACTATACCACGCTCCAGGTCTCTTCTCTCCGCCTTTCAGCTCCTATAGCCCATCCCTGCCCATGTTTCTCTTTCTCTGAGCTCTCTGGCCTAATGCTTCCGTGTGCTTGCTGCCCTAGTCACTGACTGCTACCGTGTATTGGTGAAAATTGCTCTTCAGTCCTGTTTAATAGGTGAGTCATGGGGGAAAAAGAGGACGCTGGTGGACAAAGCAAAAATAAACATGTTCAATATGTGTAGACGTGTGTGCACATGTAAAATGCCAGGCTGACTTAAAGGGCAACTAAGGTATTTTTCAACCTGGACCCTATTTTTCCCATGTTTTTGTGTCTAAGTGACTAACGGGGACAACACCTTTTGAAATTGGTCGAGTACTGAGCGGACTGCAATGTAATCCTTCTGTGCAATTACGCACTGTCAATATACGTCCACTAAAAGTGCTTGTTTTTGCTACTGACAGACTCAGATTGTTATTATAAGTGTCTGCCAACATTATGGAAAGGACCCTACAGAGAAATTAAATGTTTTTCTTTACCATTCGCTTGATCTGGTCTGTCTGTTTGCTTTTTTTTTCTCCAACAGATATCCAGAGTGTGTGCATCGGCACAACTTATTCTTGCAACAAATGACTACTGGATGACGCATAGACACTGAATGGATGCACAATGTTAAAGGGCAACCATCTTATTGTTGTGTTGCTACTGTGTGATTCGTATTGCTATGTAATCTGCTCAACAATGATGTGCTGTCTTCTGCTGAAAAACAACGGTTTTGTGGTTCTTCTTTTAGATACACGCTGCCATCTTGGGTCGGGGGGGGGGATCCATCCAGAAATTATTTGGGGATTGGTTGAATACGTCTAAACCAACATGTCCATCTGGTGCTAGAAAGCAAACACCCAAAGCAGCTGAAGTGATATGACTTGACAGACTGATGTAACCACAGGCTAGTTCAGTGAGGAGGGACGTGACGGTAATATCTAGGATTGTCTAACAGGAAACACTCAATTAAAAAACATAGTGTTTAAAGAAGTCAATAAAAGTAAGGGTATTAGCTCAAACAGTAAACAGATCTGTTGCCAAATGTCTTTAAGACTGAGACAGCAGAGGGACCTCCTGGTTAACGAGGATTAAGTGTAAAACACAACATTTCCAACCCTGTCAAGTGTCTCCTTGTGTTTTCTACGCAGCAGCAGCAGCAGCAGCAGCAGCAGCAGGCCAATACTGTTAACATGTGTGGCATCATCCGCTGTGGTCTGCCATCTCAGGTTTGTCATCTCAGTTCTGACTTTAATGAATGTTGGGCTTTTCACCCTGGTTTTCATCATCTTTCTTTTGGACACTGTCAAATGCTTCCCTCTGAGTCATCATTCAGACTCACACATGCACGCACACACACACTAACTAAGGATAGGGACTGAGGGGTTGAGAAGAGAAAGATAAAAAGATGAGAGCCAGAGGAGGATGGATAAATGCTGGGAGAACATGTTGCCCAGGAGCACATGTTGCTGTGCAGAGCATGCATCCATCCTGCTTTTTAAATCCCCTGGCAAACCCAAACATGCTTCAACATCGCCATCTAGTGACTATTTACGGGGTTACATCCTGTTTCCTCATCACACAGACCTCCCTCATCCAAGTACAAGACATACACCAATAACTCAAAATATGCAGCCAGAGGTAATATGTGGTCTGGCTTCACAGCAACAGAATTAAAACACTTCAACAAATGAAATGATACCACTTTAAATTACAACTAAATAAGCACAGCCTGACAGTGATCTTTACCAATATACATGATATGAAAAAACTACCTGTTTTGCTGTTTAGCTGCCTACACAAAAATCTGGCTCGCTTGTTAAAGGAAAGGGGAGGTGTGAGAAAACAGGGACATCAGGAGTGACCAAATGGGCTCATCACCTCTTATCACACATTTCAGCTCAAACTGTACAACCGACAAAATCACGCTTCATATCGACATATCATTATTTACAGTTGAATAGAGGGTGTCAATTTCTTCTTGCAAAAAAATGCATGGCTTCATTACAATCAGAACTGATTTGGCTTTTTGCATTGTATGAAATTTTGATCATGGGGAAAATACGGCAGACTGAAAGGAGGTGTCGACTCACTTTTTAAAAATTACTTTATGAGAAGTTTGTGGGAGTGAGTCAGCGAAATGTCTCTCCTGGGTTTGAATAGACTGGAGAAGAAGAAGAACAAAGAGCAAGGCGGTATGACGCATGAAGAGTAACCTATTTTCCACTCCGAAATGAATATGAAAATTGCCTCCAGGGTTAATAAACTTCTGGACTGAGTAGAATTGAATAGAGGTGAGAGGAATTAAGATGATATGAACTGATTCAGACATTCAAAGTCCAAATATGAATGTAGCAGTGAAGCATGCATATCTACTAGACTACAAAACAAACTTTTATTAAGAATTGTTAGGCTTGTAACACTGGACAACTGTCAGCTGTGTAAATGACTGTTTGCCTTTGCATAAATATGCAAATGGTCAACTGTCCCTTTGGTTATCTGTCCTGCTTTAGTATTTTTTTTAAATGTTTATATGTAACTGTGTCTTTTTAATGTTTACTTGTTCTTTCTAATTGTTTCATTTAATTGGAACTTTCCACTACGCTGGTCTGAATTAAAACTGTACCCTCTAATGTTGTTGTCCATTACTTGTTTTTCGCTGGAGACAGCAGATAAAAGCTAGCATTTAATATACAGGACTAAAAGCAAATCAACTGACAGGTTATAAACATTCACCCGCGAGCCCCAAACAGGTAGTAAAAGTCTATTCTTCTCACCCACCTAGGAAGCTGCTGAAATTCAATAGCTTAAAGCAGATGCTTGTGTGTGTGTGGGAATGTGTGAGATGCTCCGCACTGAATGCCTGCGCATACTAATAGCATTTTGTTTGCAGCACGAATGACACCTCTGAGGCGGAGAGAATAGTCGGGGGAAGAACACAAACACAAGAGGTGCTAATGAAAGAAAGGAGAGGTGAAGAGACGAGGTGTTAATGTAACTTGTCGTCTCTTTCGTGCCTTCACTCGAGGTGTAGCCGTTAAGGCCTAAATGTAGGATGACATTTCGAAAAAGCCAAGTTGTATACACTTATTTAACAGCGCTTTTGGAGGCGGGGAGGAAAGCTGGACGTCATAGCGACGAAAGGAAATGTGGAGCGGAAGTAGCAGTCGGCACAAAAAATTAGCAAACAAGGTACAGACAATAAAATAAAAGTTGAGGAACACACAGTTTGCCCATAGACTGTATATAAGAAGTGAACGTAGTCACTGTGACGTCACCCATTGGTTTGTGGACTGCCCTTTTGAAGCCTCGAGTTCGGCATTTTGGTCGTCATCATCTTGGTTTTTGGCCGTCGAACATCTTCGTTATTTGCAACCAGAAGTGGCACGAGAGGGTGGAGCTAAGTACAACCGATTGCTCAATAAGACATTTTTAGGTGACCAAAACTGTTACAGTTAACTTTCATGAACTGAAAACACACTGTGAAAGGGTTAAACTTTTACGACGAAAACATGGACAACTCCCAGACCGGACAACGCCGTGGTAGCGACCTGCCAATCACAAGGTAGCCGCACCCTAATGTATACCCTGCTTTATGGTCTATTTGACTCTAAATGGGACCATAATTTACTAAATGAACATCATGCTGTATTGAAGAAGACTTGAAACTAGCGGTTGAGACCATAAACTCATGTTTACAATGTTTACTGAGGTAATAAATCAAGTGAGAAGTAGGCTCATTTTCTCAAAGACTTCTATACAATCAGACTTATTTTTTGCAACCAGAGGAGTCGCCCCCTGCTGGCTATTAGAAATAATGCAAGTTTATGGCACTTCCGCATTGGCATCACTTTCCAGACCCCGGAGTTGCCCACTGAGTTTGCCACATTCAGTGATGTGTGTTTAATATCAGCTGTGCAAACTTAATTAAAACTGTGGAGGGAAGGTGTAGGGATATTTGGCAACTATTAGAGCTGATCACACACTGCCAGGGTTCAGAACTTGATCCTGATTTCAGTGGCACTATTCCTTCTCTGAGACTACATCGCTGATCAGTGCGGGTTAGTATTGAAGACAGTGCAGCAAGTAAGATGAGAGGAATGTAGAGAGAAGAGTTTGAGACGCTCTCCCGAACCACTCAGTGGTAGACTTTAATGAGCTACAGGTAGGCGTTCGTACACTACATGAAAAAGTGTGGCATAGGAAGGAAAGAATTAACATTCTGATGCAACAAAAGGAAAGTTCATTTTGTACCAAACAAAAATGTAAACACCGCAGTACAAGAAGCTAAAACAATATAATATGCAAGACGCTAAACGAATTTAGTATTGACTGAACTGTGGATGAACCGAGAAAGCAGACATCCCCAACAACAACACACACATTCCTCTGATGTAAATCGGCACAGAGCCTGTTTAATGCACAGGTATGCACAGATAGAGACGCGGATATATATACACACGGAAATAGTCCCAGCGGTGGCGGTTGGCGCTGAGATAGGAGTAAATGGCTAATGTGAGTGTTTGTGACAGGCAGCCTGAGGCAGTGTGTGGAGCAGCTCAGCTCTCTGACAGGTGTTGCCTCCACACCTGCCTCACCCCCTCCTCAACAAGCCAACACTAACACACAGCCTGCCTGCTGGGGAGCCAGGAGTGCACATGGGGGAAATAGGCTGGGGGGGGGGAAGGGGTGCTCGCTATATATGTCTTTGTGTATTGTGAGAGCGTCACGGCAGTATGTGCGTGTGTCTGTCTTCTCCTCTGGGAAATAAGGCAGCCCCCAAACTACTCAAAGTGGAGCGTTTTACTGTGGAATGGGGAAAGAGAGGGAGGTGGAGAGACTTTTTCTTTAAGGCATCCAGCTGTGTTGTTGCCAGGGGATGCAAGGTCGACGGAAAATGCAAAGAGGAGAGGGAAGCCCACCTGCTAAGCAGAGAGATTTGATAGTGCCAGAGCTCTTGAAACAGATTTCCAGGTACTTTCAATCTACTTAAAAGCCGAAGCAGTGCAACAAGAATATACTGCATCTTTCTTTATAATCTTGAGAGTGAATTATGCTAGGTTTCTGGGTTGTTTTTTTGGGGGGGGGGGGCGGAGGGGGGTTGTTAAGTATGTGTCACATTTCAGACAGTGGAGAAATAAAGCTGGAAACAATGAATGCGTTAGACAGCTAAGCAGAGAAAGTGAGAGTCAGAGGTGAGACTGCACAGGAAGGACAGGTGAGAAAGAGGAAAAGGTGGTGAGAGAAAGGCGATGAGTGGGGGGGGTTCACATAAACACTCAAAGTTATATGCTGTCTAGGCGTCTCATACACATACATCTACTTCAATTCTATCAAGACCTGAAAGCACCGATAACCTCCCCCTTCTTTTTACTTAAACTTACAGATAAAATTCTGCTTTGCACCTACCCAGCTAAACTCCAAGCTTCCTTTCAATTGTGCATGCTCACACAACACACACAAACTGTCCTGTTCAGGCCTGGCATTAACATGCATCTTGGTTGATCCGATCACAAGTGGACATCTCTAAGTACAGGTGTGACCACATTTGGAGGTGGTCTGGGCCATATATGGCCACATTCTTTTAGCAGTGTATACGAGAATGGGTCCTGGGCCACACTGAAGCCTATTCAACTGACGTCCTCTGTGTAAGCGGAAGTACGTACGTACTGAACATTTCAGAAAGCCCATAGAGATATACATGTATTACGAATGCGTCAAACATCTTGGGCCATTTGGTTTGGCGGCGGTGTCAGCGGTACAGAGTTCCCCGGGAACCGTTGGTAGACAATAATCTTATATTTTTAGGTTCATAAAATTTACCCAAATTCACAAATATGTAGGATATTACTACTGCTGCCTCCCGCCTGTTAAAAACAACAACAAATTTGGTCATTGCAAACGGAAATGATGTACGTGTTTATATGCATATAGAGCGGGGAGATACGATCACAAGTGGTCACTCGAGACGCATGTGGAGATGCGTTTTACTGCCAGGCATGAACTGATGTACTTAGAGATGTCCACTTGAGATCGGATCACCCAAGACGCATGTTAATGCCAGGTCTGATCAGGGCCTGTCAAACACACCCATCACCAAAGACAGAGTTGGGTCACTACTCTGTACAACCACAGAATAAACCACTTCTGCACACAGCTACACACACTGACAGGCTGTATTGACTTGTCAAGTCAGAAAAAGTGGAAAACAAAGCTGTGAAGTAAGAGAGTTCAGTTTCCCATTGCGATGCAACATCATTAAATTGAGCCCATATCAGTGTAAGCTAAGCCAGCAGCTTCATTCAGTATTCATTACAGCTGGCTGGCACACCGAAAAGACACTGGAGGACAAATCAATTGTAGAGGAGAGAGAGACGGGGCTGTAGAAAATCCACAGTGTTTAATATTAACAAAGCAAAGCAAGGTGAAAAAAAACACCAGGGAGGGAAGTGTAAATTAATGATCGGCAATAGATCGCTGCTCATCAATATATACATGTAAGCAACGTCAAAAACCGGGTTGAAACACACACACATACTTGTTAAGCATACAAATGTCTCTGGCAATCACCTCTGTTTCACACACTGCACTGTTGGTTCACTCATTATCAATCTGAATTTGACATGAGTATGTGTCAACAAGCACATTTTAAACAGCGACAAAGCAGAGCTTTCACAGGAAGCACATGCAAACAACAATCGATGCAATCGCTTTATCTAAATGCATACAGGATACAGTTTCTTGTTAACATGGCGTTTTAGAAACCGGGCTACCGCTGGAAGGCAGGGGTTAACAAGATTACAGAAATGCATGTGAACCCTGTGACTGTGATCGGAATAAGCCTTCATAGTAGAAGACAACATTGTTCGTATCCTTGTTTCCATCCTAGATTTTATACTGTTATTATTAATATAGCCTGTTGAAATAGATGATCATACTTGTACCCCAACAGGCTACAAGGACCATCAGGCATTTCCCTGCTCTGATAGTCCAGATACTGTGAGAAGATACTGTACATCTCTTCCATCACATGCATGTTGCTCCCACACCACAAACATAATCTATTCAGTGCAGAAATTCTATCATCAAGCTGTGAAAACTGAGCATCTTAAGATAATGAATTAAAGTAGCTAAATTTTTCACATTTTTCTTTGGACTATGACAATTAGATACATAATTTCAAGGTTAAACTGAGTGTCAACAAAGAGAAAACAGACTGAGGAAACACTATTAGTGCTACATTAGTGATAAAGAAAATAGTGCAATCATTGAAAAGCGCAATAATGTGACACTGAACATGAGGCGTCTTGACTTCAGTGTTACTAACAATTAAACAGCAAGCAGAGAATCATATTTAGAATATCCCAATCACTTTCTCTCAAATGTTTGAGAGTCTGCTTTTACAACAATGTGTTTGGTTTGCCCTCTGCAATACAGGAACCAGGATTGTAGTCGATGTACATCCTAATAATTCAATAATTCACCAGGGCCTCAGTCCAGAGGTGCAATTCAAAGTCTAAACAGTAGAGGGAGCTGTTGACTTATACAAAAGGTTTCTGGAGGAGAGTAAATCTACTACTACTGCTAAATAATACAAACATGTTTATGGTCAAATGTGTAATCAAGTCATATTTGATTTTAGAACATTGCTTCTTAGCCTCATCAGACACAATTTGGTATTTACATACATATACATTGGAAAATCTGAAAATTAAAAGTGTCACTGAAATATGTGCCTATATTTCAGATATTAGAATATTTGCCTATTTCACCCCTTAACTTTAAGTAAAGGACTCAACCTGCCTGAAGCCAACAAACCACTGACATATGTTTATAAGAAAGCTTTGAAATTATGGATCAGACAAGTTGTTTTAAAACTTATAAATAGTAACTTTTTTTTTTATATCTGCGTGAGATAACACAAATGTTATTAAAGTGTGTGTGAAGTTTTACTGTCAAAACAAATGCATGCAGGGTTTCCCGCACTTATCTTTAAGTCAAATTCCAAACATTTCTTTAAATTGTAGTGATGCCGAGTTTTAGCCTAAAATTGCAGGATTATCTTTCCAAGAGAGGTTTAGTGAAATTAGCCAGGATATTAAATTGTAGACTAAATGTGCACATTTTTTTGTTAAAAACAGTGAAATGGGCAGGGGATGGGAGCCTTTGTCCCCTGCGGCTTATAAAGACACACTTACAAAACGAGGGAAAGAACAAAAGTAAAGTAGTTGTTTTGATAAATTTGATTGAATAAAAGTGTAAGGAGGTTTATGGTGCATGGTTACATGGTCACAGCTACTGTGTAACACAGGTGGTCTGCTGTTTTTGACAAAGTGTAAAATAGTTTTGGAGGAGATTCAGTACAATAAACTTCAACTCATCAGGCCCACTAGTGGAAGCACAGCTGACTCCTGCTCTAGACCCAGAGAGCATCACTCACCAGTATCTTGGCCTTTTCTCGCTCTTCGTGGGCCTTTCCTTTCTCGATGATGAGGGCAGGGGTCAGCTGATCCAGGCCTGTGGTTGCTCCTGTCTCTCTCTCCTTCTGTGCCAGTCTGGCCAACTGCTCCTGCACCATGGCCTGTTGACGCTCAAAGCTAAAGTAGGGAAAGATAACAACTGTTTTAACCTTTATTTATCCAGTGAAAGTATGCTAAACATGCCTGTTCACACATAGAGCTACCAGCTAGGTCAGATATTGGTTCCTGTTTATCAACACAAATACCAATATTGTTGGGATGAAGCCTCCAAAAGCCAATAGGACAAAAAAAACATATCTTATGCATTGTTTTCTTCAGAATTGATTTTGATTGATTGATTATTTTTTTCACAAAGTGCCCAACCCTCGTGGGTTTGGCAAATATAATCTGTGTGAAAAAGTACTAAAATATTCTAAATAAATAAAACAAATAAATTAAAACCACACAGCCAAAACAATAAATAAAATGGACTCTCAGGCTCTGTTAACAAAAATGTGCAAATGCCCAAGTCTAATAATGTTAGGGAAAACCTTGCTGTTTATTCTGGCTTCATGTTGGCTAAAATGTGTCTGTGACTTTCTTATGAAAACAAAAACGCATGTAAACACAACGGGCAATATCAAGGTCAGCAAAAACTATCAAGGTTGTGTCCGTATGTCGTACGATAAGTAATTATCATGACAGGTCTAAACAGTGGGTAAGAGTTGTTGGACTTGCTAACATGTAAATCTATAGAGGCTCAGGATAGCATATGGGCATTCCAGCAGCATAGCAACATGCCTGTCTGCTATACAGACAGAGTAAATCAGCACAGACAGTGTTGACAGGTCACTCGGCATGTTTCTCCATACACATGGCACATTAGCATCAAGTGTCTGCTATTTCATGCATCTGTCACCTACACTGGCTATTGGCTGCATGTGTAAACACAGAGAGCCCAACTTAAATATGTACAAATATATAATAGGATCAAATATTCTTGTTTGTTGTGTAATGTAGTTGTAGTAATCAATTTACTTCTCAGGGAGGCATCAAATTCTAAGTTAGCCAATACTAATCATAGTGAGTAGGGTCTGAGCAGGTCTTTCACCAAATATGGCTAGATATCAACAAAAAGGGACAGTGACCTTGACATTATGAGCACCTACTTTTTGCGGATTTCTTCCTGTATTTCTGTAGTGGAGGGTCCTGCTGGTTTTGGACCTGAAAATCAAAAGGGATTAAATATCAATACTATTAGCAATTACAATATGGATCAGTTTGCAGAACAGAGTAGCAAGAGCAATATGTTACCAGTATATGAAGCTAAATGTAACTTGATAACTTATGATAATAAGCATAAACAACTTTACATTAACAGTATTACAGTAACATTTATTTGAGCAACACAGAGAGGCAGCTCCAAACACAGACTCTCTGAAACCAAGAGTAAACATCCTAATAGTTGTGAGTGAAAAAAATGACACTGTTTATTTTTACTATACTCTCTCCTTTCTATAATTAACAATCTGAAAAAGTCAGACAGCAGTAGAAGTGACCTTTATCCCGGTGCTGTTCTCATCAGTCACTGGGTGAGGACATGTTTGCTGACACAGTGGGCCTCCCAATGGGAGAGCTCTGTGAGAAAGGAAAGGTCTTTGACTGGGACTTACTCGGTGGTGGTTTGTGACCGTCTGGCGGAGACGGTGGAGGCTTGGTGCTGTCAGACTCATGAGAGTCCCTCATCCGCCGGAGCACATCCTCTGAGAGCTGGACAGGAATGTGAGAATTAACAAAGAAACACATACACACATACACATACACATACAAGCCCCTTGTTACTCATACAGGACAGTTGTATGTCTTCAAAAACAGCAGATTAAAGACTCACAAGGTTAAAGAATCCATCATCCAGCCTGCTAAAATGCCTTTGAGCAAGCAAGATGTGCTACTGCAATGATTCTCAAAGTGGTGTCCACATTGCTATAAATTATAAAATTGTGCTGTATCATTACAAAGTGCTGATCTGCAGATGGGGACCATTTGCGCCTATTTAAAATAGCATATTGTGTCCATTACTCCTGCCCATGTTGCAGCTTTGGGCCAATAGAAACTCTGATATGAGCAATAAATTCATTATTTTTAAATTGAAGCACTTTCTGAAAGTCAGCTTTAAATAAGTGAGTAAGTAAATATCTGGATTTATTAGGATTATGCCAGTCTTGCTGCTGTTCATTTTCTGAAAGCTTTTAAGCTTGAAACGTAGGTCATAAATGCTGTCAAGTTGAGTCCAAATGCAATTTGAATAAAGTCACTCTCTGTTTAAAAGGTGTAAGAGTGGTATTAACATTCAATAAGATTGCAAATTTCCCCGCTGTGGGACTAATAAAGGATCATCCCATCTTTTTTATCTTGACATGATTTAAATTGGAAACTGAATTGTATTTCTGTTTATCACTGTGAAACATGTCTGCAGTATTTAGGTTGAAAAGTTTTAGAATACAGATAGTTCCAATGGCATCTAAGAGTATAAATGGTAGTAAATGTATGCGTAATCTGTGTTACGATTAAAAGGAGGTTCTTGGAAAAGCTTCTCCTCTGTAAGGGGTCCCTGGCCCCCCAAAAAATATTGAGAACCCCTGTGCTACTGCACACCTGTGTCAATTTGCTTTATTGGCATGACTGTCAGGTGAACAATATTGCCAAAGCGTCAATTCAATAATACATAAAAATTAAAAAAAGAACAAAATAAAAACAAAAACATATATATACATATATACAATTCATAAAGCAAATTACAATATATAGATATTTAAAAAGAACATGCATGTAAATGTAAAAAAAAACAATAAAGAAGTAATTAATGTTTGTTGTGTCAATAAAACAAACAAATAAAAAACAATAAATAAAAATATATTGCAATATCAAAGGATAAATGTAAAAAAAAAAAAAAAAAACATAAAGTAGAGGAGTAAATAAAAGGCAGAGTGTGAGTTACATCTATTATGTGTTGTTGTTGTTGTGGTTGTCTCTTAGGCTGTGACAGGCACTGACATCAGCTGACTTTCACAGTATTTATAAAGCACTGAAACCTGCTTTATAACATAAAAGACAAGAAAATCTCACTTTGTTTACAATATGGGACCTTTAACATGACAGTAACTGTAACTGTTAGCAAACTTAGCCAACTGTTGACATAGTAAATCTAGTGTCAGTTAGCTGACACTGGAAATGTTGCCAGCAAGTTAACCTTACACTGTGTTATGGATGGCTGCGTTAAATGTCCTCTTTAAATAGCATTTTACGACTAAGCTAAACGTCGTAATTCATCAAACTGTCGGACGTTATGTGTACGGGTACTTACACGAGTCACTGTAACGTTATCCGGGCATAACAGAGAGGGGACTGGGTTCATTTGAGGACATGAGATCTGTCAGCCTGTCAGTGACCCTTAGATAGACCACACCACCACCACCATAAGAGCCTGCTAGCTGACCGTTAGTAGCTTTAGTCGCCATGACAATAAGAGGAACCGTTGGAACCGTTAAATATCTGCCGTTACCTTGACTCCTTCTATCACTGTGACCTTCTCGTTCTCGTCCAGTCCGAAAGACACTTTCCTAGACGTGCTGCCGTTACCTCCCATATTCACCTGCTGTCCGTTCCCACCTGATTATCAAAAATAATAATAAAAACCTCCAGTTTTGTCAGGATAAAGACTCATTAAAGAGAGAGAGTTGTTGGCCGCCACAGCAGCGACCGGCCGGTGGTTAAAACACTCCAATATAAAGGTCAAACTGGCGCTACAGTATCCTCTAATCTCATTGGTTGGATAAAATAATTCGAACTCATGACTCATCGAGTGAAGGGGTTTATGGGAGTTGTAGTCAAACTGTAGTCTGACTATGTGAAAGGTTTAAAGACAAACACACCATAGGAGAACTCAGAATAAAGGTCGTTTCATCAATATATGAGAAAATATAGGAGAGGAAAAAGTCCTTCGAAAGTGTAATTACCACAATAAACCACAGAGTGGAGTCCTTTCCTAAATTTGAATGTACTGAATTACCTGAATCACTCATTGAGTGAAGGGGTTTATGGGAATTGTAGTCAAACTGTAGTCTGACTATGTGAAAGGTTTAAAGACAAACACATCATAAGAGAACTCAGAATAAAGGTCGTTTCATCAATATATGAGGAAAAAAAGCTGTTTTCCCAGAGTGTAATTACCACAATAAACCACAGAGTGGAGCGCTACCCTCAATTTGAATGTACTGAATTACCTGAACCACTCCAGGGTGTATAGTGTTATGCTCATGGAATTGAATTAGCACCTGCCACCTGCCAAATAACAGGGTAAATAAGATAAGATAAGATATTCCTTTATTAGTCCCTCAGTGGGGAAATTTGCAGTGTATAGCAGCAAAGGGGATAGTGCAAAAAACAAGATGCATCAGCTAATACTGTAAAAAAAAAGAAATAACAAAGTGTAACAAAATATGAACCATTTAAATAGAAGGAAGTGCAAAAATAGGAGCATTATATACAGTATTGACAATAAACAGACTATTAACAAAATTGCAGAAGTGGAAAATGATATTGCACAGCGAAAATGAATGAATGAATCAAATTCCACCTGAAAATATCAGGTTATTGTCAGTTTTTTGGTGTGTAAAAACACACCAATAAGAGAACTCAGAATAAAAGGTCGTTTCATCAACACATGAGAAAATATATTAGATAAAAAGCCCTTTACCATTGTGTAATTACCACAATAAACCATAGAGTGGAGTCCTATCCTCAATTTGAATGTACTGAATTTTTACCTGAACTACTCCAGGGTGTAGTGTTGTGCTCAGGGAATGAAATTAGCACCTGCCGCCTGCCAAATACAGGGCAAATGTTGGTCACCACCATCACCTGCCACCATGGAAGACAGGTTTTCCTTATATTAAGAAATATTATTTTTAAAAAGCAATTCTAAAGTGTAAATTAAATATTGGGTAACACTTCATTTTACAGGTCCACAAATTTCATGGTAATTAGGTGATAATTAACAAGTAACCTGTTTGAAATTTCTTTAGAATTACTGTCAAATTACCCCCAATATTTACCTATAAATTTATTGAAAATGACTTTGTTATAAGCATTATTTAATAATTATTCCACTATTTCTCAATATCTGGTAATTTATTTAATGCATTTCCAGGAAAAGAATACAAAGTTAATTGATTTCTATGTCTGCTGATAAATAGATAATAATTAGCAAATAACTTCTTTAAAATGTATTTAAAAACCTCCTTGAATCAAAACATTAGCTACCAGGTTACATCTGTGTAGACAAGAAGTCACACAATGGTGAGATTTGTGCCTGATCAGAAGTGACTACTATTAGTTTTCCACCTCCGATGAAGAGCAGCGCACAGCCGCTAATCAAGCCTCAGGGCCCTATTTGAACCATTATATACTATTTTAGCATATCATTATTAAATAATGTTTATAATAAAGTAATTTTTGAACAATTTTGAGGTAAATATTGGTTTAATTTGGCAGTAATTCCAAAGAAATTTCAAATAGGTTACTTGTCTAGGTTACTTGTCTAGGCTAATTATCACCTAATTATCACCTAATTACCATGAAATTTGCGGACTTGTAAAATGAAGTGTTACCAAATATAGTCATGCATTAAGATTACATGATAGATTACATAATTCTACGGTATGGTACCACTGACTCACTGTTTACTATCTTAAAGCGTTCTACTTAGATTTCAGAAGTGGCAGACCAAAACAATGAGTGGCCGGTAGAAATGTACAGTGACCTGTCACAGTGGCAGCTGAGGAAAAGGGTTCATTTCAGACCCTGGTGCTCCATACCCAAAACAAACAAATCCAAGAGTCCATGGTTTATTCTGTAGGTCACGGAATGCTCAATACATTGCATTAATACGGGCTGAATATTATACAATCAATGCACTTAAAAAAAAGGCAAATTTACACATCATTTGCAAAATGATTTCAACACCAAAAAAATCTTGTCTATCAAGAGAGAGAGGACTCCCATAAACGATGCAACTCATGTCATGAATCAGCAAACTGATTTCCCAATCACTATAGTAACTTATACAGCAGCTATCACCAGCACTCAAATTTGAATATATAATATTTCTAAGAGTCAGGCAAATACTGTAATTTCTTGTGGAAATACACAACTTCTTTACTGCGTTGTTGCTTTTAACATGAAAAAATAAATTTATCTCTATAGTTTCTGCATACAGGTCACCCCTATATCTATGAATACTGCGAGCTTAAATACAGTAGTTCATTCATACCGAGCATATAGCATTTTCAGGGGGAATACACCGTGGTATAGGAATAAGTAAATGCGATGTGTGGTGGTTGAAAAACACTAAAGCATGATATTGTGGTAATACCAAGTATGACAAGAGCTGATTTCATGAGCTGAACCAAGAAGCAAACAACTTAAGCCTAGAATTGATCACTGTCTTTTTTAAAGTCACTCATCTTTAACATACCAGTTGCCTGAGCCTCTCTTGCTCAGGGGGGATTTAAATATATCTACTTAATATCTATATAATGACATTGTATCAACACCCTCATTTGATACCATAAAATTGAGCAATATTGTTTATAGTCTAATCTGAGCACTAGTAATAACATCTGTGGAAAATCTGAACACGGGAAAAAAAGATATTGGCAGAAAATTAAAAATGTTGAAACAGCAACCCTTCTGCAGCAAGCAGAGCTGAACTAGATATGCAGATATGGAATGAGGTCACGTCTAATTTGGGATACACACAAAAAAGGTTTCTGCACATTTGTCGCTCAAATCACGCACGCAATAGCACATTCTTAATGACTACGAAGCTAACAAATGTGCTTTCAGCAGCAGGAATGATTAATCTGGTACAAGGAATTAAAGCAAAAGCCCCGAAATAAATAAAAAGAGGAGAGAAATGACAGGTAAGCGAGCCTGTAGCGGAGACACAATTTGAGATTTGCTCTGGAGTTACTGATTTTCTTATGATATTGCAGTGACACACATCATGCTAACACCTCTCACTTGTTCCCATTTCAGAAGACATAGTACATCTATCAAAATGATTTGCACTAGTCCTTGCCGTGTGTGGAGAGGCACGATGATTCAGCAAAAAATGATAAGCCAGTTGGGTCCCAAAACCTAACACGAAGCAGTAGGGCTGCACAATTAATCGAATATTAATCACGATCGAATGCGATATTGACGTTCGAAATGCGTGTCCACTCATAGAAAACTCCGCTGCATATCAAATCAATCGCTTCCTAAACAACGTGATCTAACGAAGATTCGTGAAATGACCACGACCTCTTGACAGCGCATTACGAGGTGGACTATTGCACACAATGTTTCTGTAAGTTATTAATAACTTATTCGGAACGCTGCTTTGTCACTTTTTACCCGCCCACCCAAACCCACAATTTTTTTCTAGTAAGCTCACCCGAATACGCCCGATGGGTTGTGGGTCGACCCGCGAGTAGACGGGGGAAACGAAAAAAAAAATGAAAAAATCAATGAATAATCGTGATAAATAATCGTGATCTCTATATTGATCAAAATAATCGTGATTATCATTTTGGCCATAATCGTGCAGCCCTACCAGGCAGTGGATAACAAAGTCAGTTGAGATGCTGTTACTCAAAGCTTTGAGCGGGAATGTACAGATGTTGAGTTCTCATCAAAAGAATGTTAGATTTTAAAGACTTGGGTACTTAAAATAGGGTCAAAACTTCATTATTGAGGATTGAGCAGTTGATGCTGGAATGAAGAGTCGGTAAGCGCCCACATTTAAGAGCCCGTTGAACAGAATCATAAGGGAGTCTGTCGGGGGCCACGATCAGGGACAGTACTCCTAGCGTGGCGCTACAGCAGCAGTGCACTCTGGCAACAGTGTTACAAAAGCAGTCGCTAAATTCACAGTCCTCCACATAAATGGCTAGCAAAGGTCTCTCCTTAAGTGTCCACTTGTTAACTTATCCTGACGTCAAAGCAAAGACCAAGGTTACCCGTTCTTGGTGTCCAACTACATTTTTTTGGCCACCCAGCATTACACACATTACAACATTTAGGTCCAGCTGTATAACCACCTCCCTTCATTCATTCATTCATTCACGCATTGACGGGTCTCCAGCGGTCAGCTTCAATGCTGTTAACGCTGCTGGACCCATAGGGTCCGGAGGCAACATCATCCAGGTACGCTCCCACCATACGAGAGCTGCCGGGACCAGAGCCGTCGATCTGGGTGGAGGAGTAGAAGAGGCCCTGGTCAGTCATCTCCTTGCGGCCAATGGTCGTAGCGACGGTCGGGGGAAGGTGGACGTCGCTTTCATCCGGCTCATCCACCTGTGACTTGTAGGAGAACAGGATCTTGGGCTCTGAACTGTGGAATAGAAGAAAGTAGTGAAATGAAGGAAGAAACGAGGTCAACGGTGAGTGCAAATATTAAGTATTCAGTATATTTTTGTACGATTCATTGTACAAACCCAAAGAAGCCCTTGAGGAATGTGACATAAATGAGCGGAGCAAAGGCGGAGAAGTACAGGAAGGTGGTGACATCCACACAGCTGGTTCAGAAAAGACAAAATAAAGACACACTGTGAACAATCACATTAAAAGCTACAAGTAGAGCTGCAACCATCAATCGATTAATCATCAACTATTAAATTAATCAGCAACTATTTTGCTTATAGATTAAGTTTTTAAGAAAAAAGTAAAAATTCTCTGATTCCAGCTTCTTAAATGTAAAGATGTTCTGGTTTCTTTACTCCTCTATGACAGTAAACTGAATATCTTTGAATTGTGGACAAAACAAGACATTTGTGGACAAAACTAGACACTTGTGGATGTCATCTTGGGCTTTGGGAAACACTGATCAACATTTTTCACCATTTTATAGATCAAACAACTAATTGATTAATCCAGAAAAATAATCAACAGATTAATCGACAATGAAAATAATCATTAGTTGCAGCCCTTTTTACGAGACATAAGGATTGCTTCAGTAGATACAGAAAGCACAACCAATAGGTTTCTGCCAAAAGGAAAACATCTGTTATGTTCTCATCCTTTCGTCTAAACTCCACTGAACTTCATTGGACCCGCTGAAAACAGTGAGTCATCCCCTTAGTTGCAACTCAGACAACAAATCAATGATAGGAAGGTTTAAAAAAACAGCAACCTGGCTCCATATCCAGGACAATGTTTCTAAAAAACATGTGCTGCATAAATCCAGCGCTTCATATCCGTAGTTGCTCTGAAGCCAAAAATCTTTTCAACTTGTCTTTGTCTTCCTAAAATACTCACACTGGTCCATTTATTAGTAAAATACTAAAATAAGATAAGATAAGATAATACTGACCAGAGTCCCTCTGTGATTTCAGCACATAGCAGAGCACTGCCCAGGCCCTGGACGAAGTTCAGTAAAGACAGGATGGCAGCATACACGTAGAAACTCTTCTTAGCTGGACAAAGGAAGCAGCAAAACAAAGATTAATGGACAACAGAGGACAAATGCTTTCGATTACATTGCATCATGCAGTGGTAAAAAGCACACGAGGCTGCATTCACACGAGATCAGGCGGTGCGGCGAAAACGCAAGTTTTTCCATTAATTTTGAATGGGGTTTTTACTGCGTTTGGGCTGCAGAGGTCACAGGGGGTGACGAAAAAAAAAGGCAGCGGCCTGCGACGGAAAAGTAGAAATGGAATCAACTTTTGGAGAAACGCAACCTGACGTCGCGCTGCGGTGGCTAATCACATAACGGGCGATCCAGAGTTGAACAACCAAGGACAAAAGACATTAATCGTCTCAGTTAATGGGCCATTAAAGTGACTCGCCCAGACCTCTGCACAACGCCTGATCTCGTATGAATGCAGCCTTACTAGGAGTGCAGCACATGGATTACATGATATATAAAGCTAGTCTTTTAACCTCTTAAACCTAATTTCTGATCTCTTCTGCAATGAAATCTGTAACTTACACGGAAGAGATATCCTCTCCCTCACTGGAGTTTTAGGCAAGATCACAATCAAAGAGTACACCTATAAAAAAAGGATTACATAATCAGTCAATTATTAGACATCAGTTATCTGTCAAGTATGAGTTTCATTTGATTCCTCATGCTGCTGCCGGTTACTGACCAGGAAGAAGAAGCAGGAGCTGGCCAACCAGAAGTGGCGTCCTCCGTGACCGTAGATGTTGAAGTCCTCAGCAGACAGGTGCTTGTCTGGATACAAGATCTCTAGTGTGCCCTAGGATTATTAATATCTCAGTTAATTTCATTGAATTCTGAATAACAACTTACCAAAAATGTCCTGCTGCGTCTTATCACCTGTCATTACCTGTGTGATGGAGTAGCCCAGAGCCAGCACAGCGGTGATCGCCAGCACTCGCTTTATACTGGACTTGCTCTCCAGATGACCTGATAAAATGAATAAAGAAAGAGGCTTAACAAAAACAAAACCTGTACAGACATTCAGTCACATTCAAGGCTGTAAAGGATTAATTGAACATTGGTAACAGATGTGTCATGTGGAAAGAGACAGAAAACACCACACTGGTTAAAATACACAGTAAATGAGAACTGAAAGCAGTAGAGCATACTAACCGAAAGCCAGTCCCAGGATGATAACGCTGAGCTCAATAGCCAGCAAGAAGAAGCGGGTGATTTCCCACAGCACCTGACGAGAAAACAAACATCATGAGGATCCACTGCGGCAGATTGTGTTGCAACACCAGGAACATGTGCTAAACTTTACAGGTCAGGTCTCACTCCCAAAGCATTATATAATCATGTGTATGCTTTTCTTCACCAGCGCAGCCATGACAGTGTGCTACGGGAACACTGAACTCCATAGGGATATGTCTGGTATGTGAGGAATGTCAGCCATGCCTTTCCTTTTGGACATGAAAGCCAAACAAAGTCATGCTGAAGCTCATATCAGCCCCGAATTCAATAAAAGAGGATATGGTGACTATTACTTTAGTATGGGCGAAGTATTTATACTGCAAAGCTGCAATCTGTCATTTACCACCTGCAAATAAAAAAAAAACTCCAAGGAACCCACGCTGTTTTAGCAAAAAAAACTGGACCGTTTAGAAAGGAGCACATTAAATTAACTATTTACCCCAGGCTTCATGTTCCACCACACAAAGAGCAGTTAACATGAACGCCTTGTGTACAGCTCAGACTATGATTAATATGAATTAATTAATCTGAAAAATAACAAGCCTTGTACATGTTCTGTTTACTCTCTCGCCAGCTCTATCAATAACCATGCACTGTGGGGGTTTGATGAAGGTCCAATCAGCAACTATTTTGATCATATAAATATCCATGTGGTTGAAATATTTTATATTATATTATATTTATATTCTCACAAAATCATAATTGATCTTCTTAAAGCTGAACTCTGGTACTTATGCGCAAATATGATAAATAGTTATTTTTATAAAACAGTGACTATATTCTGATAGTAGCGTATGAGACAGATAATCTGTGAAAAAAACATGTTCCTCTGCCTCCTCCTACAGCTCCTAATGGCATTCACAAGTTTCCACCACCATCAGAGCCGAGCAGTCTCTACAGCAGCTGTCAATCACTGCTCGCAAAACTCACAAACTCCGATCAAAGTGTCAAACAAGGCAGCACAAATATGATTCAAGATTCTGTTACTGTAATGTCTATTTCTCACCTAAAATGTTTCCAGAAACGTATTTTACTATACTGTTTAACTGAAAAATTAGAAAGTTTGTGACCCAGCGGCCGGCCGGAGCAAACTTTCTCATTCTACACACTAAAACATGTTTCTGAAAACATTTGAGGATGTAATTTCAATGAACACACACTGTTTTCGCCCCAAAAAAAAGCAAAAAGTCTGGAGAGTTTCAAAAGGACGATTTAACAAATACCCCCAGGCTGTGTGTTCCACCACACAAAAAAGCAGCGTCTCCACCAAAAGGACACCATTTGCTGCACTTTACAGTAAACATGAATGCCTTGTGACAAGTACAGCTCAGACTATGTTTCCAGTAAAAGAAAGTGAAGAGTAAATCTGAAAAACACCAGCTTTCATCTCTATAAATAACCATGCACTGTGAGGGTTTGCTGAAGGTCATAATACAAAATAAAAATCACAATTGATCTTTAATTCTTTGCTTAAAACATTACAGTAAACATTACCTCTTGTTGTTTGGATTTTCACAATTTATAACCCCCACATTTGTTCCAAAAAATGTTATTTATGTTCCATGCGCTTCCTTACTTTGTCTATGATGGTGGCAGCACTGGACGCACTGACAGTCATAGACACCACCGCTCGGGTGATCCCAACCCCTGCTACAACAAACACCTGAGAAATACAGTAAAAAAAACATGTTACACCATATAAAACAATCTGCCTTCTCAACACAATAAAACAAGTCCTGGAGTAGAATTAGGGGAAAAGTACAGCCGATAGCAACAATGCACTGGTTAACAACATTAGTGACAAACAACGTGTTCCTTTCTAGCCTTGCCAGGCATTGTGGAACAGAGATATCCTGTTATCTAGAGTCTTTGTTGCTATTTTACCATCGCTGGAATGCTAACCTAACTAGACAGATTCAGTATATTTTGGAAACAAAGAGTAAGCGCCTTCCACATAGAAAAAACAGATTATAAAGCAGAGCAGTAAACAAGAAAGAAACTCATCAGCAATTCTTTCCACAAGGTCGTTTGTCTTTGCTGCCAGACAAAAGTATTAACAGGTGCATCTTAAATGATGGGATGACGTACTCTTATTAATAGAATTCACTGTGTAACACGACACCAAGCTCAAGATAATTACTTTAAATAATGTATAATGGTGCTTTTGGAGTTTGTGTCCTACCAGCAAGTAAAAGGTGACGAAGATGGGGCTGGAGGTGAGTCGAATCTTTGCCCTGGCTGAGGGCAGCTTCCACATCAGGAATACAAAGAAGGCCACATTAGGCACGAGCAGTAAAATGTCCCAGAACCGCACCCTAAGACAGAGAGATGAATGTAAAGGGGATAATGCAGAACTTTCTGAAAAATGCAATTTCATCTGCAGTAGATATTTGTAGTGTAGTCTGTCGGATATTCACTTTGAACAGTTAGTATTTTATTTCCATTTTGTATTTCCTGCACTGTCACACAAATATCCAAAAGCAAGGTATGCTTTACTAGGTCTTTCATAGTTCTCAACTTTTTCTTTTTGTTTTCTGTAATAATTTATTGGGAGTAACAACAGGTGTACAGAAATATACAAATAGAGCACAAATGTAAATGATTGTTGCGCCATATTTAGGTATTTTTCCCACAAAGCCCCCTACCAACCCTCACCCATTACTGATGCAAAAAGGAGAAAGAACAAAAAGTTAAATTAAATTAAATGAAATTAAATTAAAATCAAATTAATTAAATTAATAAAAAAGGAAAGAACATAAGATACAAAAATATTGAAATTAAATAAATAATAAAAATATAAAGTACAAATTGACAGTAATAATAATTATAGGATTAAATCACAAACTATAGATAAAATAGGCTGATAAACTTTACAATGTACAAATAGACAACTTAACTGTTAGTGGTCATTTCTGTTTACATAAATCAAACTTTATGATGTCATAGAATTTAGCTGATGGAGAGAAATACATTATATTTACAACTATTTCTTCTACAGTATATGCTATTGAATACCTGGAGTCCCCAACATTCTCGTACAGAACTTGTAGACATTTGTGAGGCTTGCTGATGTTGGTATCAGGTTGATAGGTTGTGTATGTTGACGTGTTCTCAAACGGTGTAGGTGAAATACTGCCATTGTATTGAGCAAACCTAACCACAGCAGTCACTGTGGCTAGCATGGTGTCAGACCCTGAGGAGGGAAAAGAATGGTTATGTCAAATATGATCTGAAATTGATTACTCACATCAGCTGAGACAGACTGTTAACTTCTCATTATGAAAGAGTTTCCTCTTTTTGGGAGGAGGTTCAAGTTGTAAAAGGGGTTTTGTGAAGGGAAGGGCTACATAAAAGAGTGCTGAACCCTCTTTTAGGCTATATTATAGGGAAATGTATGCTAGACTTATATATTATTTATACGCATATATAAATATATATATATATATATATATATATTTATTTTTATTTATTTTTTTTTTTTTTTAAAAGCAATTCTAAAGCCTAAATTAAATATATGGTAACACTTCCTTTTTGCAGGTCCACAAATGTAATGGTAATTAGGTAATAATTAGCAAGTAACCTATTTGAAATTTCTTTGGAATTACTGCCAAATTACCCCAATATTTACCTATAAATTTATTGAAAATTATTTTATTATAAACATTATTTCATAATTATACTCCGCTATTTCTCAATAGCTGGTAATTTATTTAATACATTTCCAGGAAAAGAATAAAAAGTGAATTGATGTGCTTTATTTCCATGTCTGCTGGTAAATAGATTATAATTAGCAAATAACTTCTTTGAAATTTCTTTAAAAACCCCCCTGAATTATTACATCAGCTACCAGGTTACATTTGTGTAGACAATAAGTCACACAATGGTGAGATTTGTGCCTGATCAGAAGTGTCTTCTATTAGTTTTGGTTTTCCACCTCCAATAAAGAGCAGAGCCCTATTTTAACGATTATATACTATTTTAGCATATAACTATTAAATCATGTTTATAATTAAGTAATTTTTGATAAATTTATAGATAAATATTTGGGTTAATTTGGCAGTAATTCAAAAGAAATTTCAAATAGGTAACTTGCTAATTATCACCTAATTACCATGAAATTTGCAGACCTGTAAAATGAAGTGTTACTAAATATAGTCATGCATTAAGGTTACATGATATATTCATGATATAAATTACAAAAACAATAAATAGAGATATAAAAGATACAGAGTGAATGGGTGAACATAGTGTGTACAGTCCGTCAATAAATAAATGTAGTATGTACAATAAATAAATGTAATATGTGCAATAAATAAATGTAATATGTACAATAAATAAATGTAATATGTGCAATAAATAAATATAATATGTACAATAAATAAATGTAATGTGTACAATAAATAAATGTAATGTGTACAATAAATAAATGTAATATGTACAATAAATAAATGTAATATGTGCAATAAATAAATGTAATATGTGCAATACATAAATGTAATATGTACAATAAATAAATGTAATGTGTACAATAAATAAATGTAATATGTGCAATAAATAAATGTAATATGTACAATAAATAAATGTAATGTGTGCAATAAATAAATGTAATATGTGCAATAAATAAATGTAATGTGTACAATAAATAAATGTAATATGTACAATAAATAAATGTTATATGTACAATAAATAAATGTAATATGTACAATAAATAAATGTAATATGTGTAATAAAATAAATGTAATATGTACAATAAATAAATGTAATATGTGCAATAAATAAATGTAATATGTGCAATAAATAAATGTAATATGTGCAATAAATAAATGTAATATGTATAATAAATAAATGTAATATTTGCAATAAATAAATGTAATATGTACAATAAATAAATGTAATATTTGCAATAAATAAATGTAATATGTACAATAAATAAATGTAATATGTGCAATAAATAAATGTAATATGTACAATAAATAAATGTAATATTAGAAATAAATAAATGTAATGTGTACAATAAATAAATGTAATATGTGCAATAAATAAATGTAATGTGTGCAATAAATACATTTAATAAGTACAATAAATAAATGTAATATGTGCAATAAATAAATGTAATGTGTACAATAAATAAATGTAATATGTGCAATAAATAAATGTAATGTGTACAATAAATAAATTTAATAAGTACAATAAATAAATGTAATATGTGCAATAAATAAATGTAATGTGTACAATAAATAAATGTAATATTTGCAATAAATAAATGTAATATGTACAATAAATAAATGTAATATGTACAATAAATAAATGTAATGTGTACAATAAATAAATGTAATATGTGCAATAAATAAATGTAATGTGTACAATAAATACATTTAATAAGTACAATAAATAAATGTAATATGTGCAATAAATAAATGTAATGTGTACAATTAATAAATTTAATAAGTACAATAAATAAATGTAATATGTGCAATAAATAAATGTAATATGTGCAATAAATAAATGTAATATGTGCAATAAATAAATGTAATGTGTACAATAAATACATTTAATAAGTACAATAAATAAATGTAATATGTGCAATAAATAAATGTAATGTGTACAATAAATAAATGTAATATGTACAATAAATAAATGTAATGTGTACATATGTGCAGTCTATAAAGTGGTATATAGGATGTATAGTGTAAAGAAAGTGTAAAGCTACATAACTTGACTGGAGTAAACAACATAAAAATAACAAGTCTCAACTCAAGACAGGAGTCGGTTAAAGATAATACAGACAGGTAGCTAGTTAATCATTACATAGTCAGACTAACACACATTATGGTTTCATCATCATACTTTCAGTTTGAAGGGGATTTACAGACGTTAGTTAGCTAACGCTGCTAGCTGCTTACAGCTCGCTATCCGCGGGCGGAGGATGGGCTGTTTATCAATTAAAATTATCCTCTCAGAGCTTCTGTTATTGTCAAAAACAATAATGACAATAATCAAGATAAATACGGCTTTCAAATTAACATTATTACCCTGATTAAAGAGCCGACTGGCATCATGTTAGCATCAAAACAGACTAGTGCGATGACGCCGACGACTCAACGCAACGACAGCTTCAACTGGTACAAGAAGAAAACATCATAATAATAACATCTTACCGCTTCAGGTAGACTCGGATTCAGGAGGACAACTGCTGGAGAATGTTTTTAGATATAATATGAATTCAGTACATGTTGTTCACGCTGTCATACCCGCTGTAATCGATCCATACATTGATCACCGATACGAGACATGATGGTACTGGAGAGTTTCTTAACACAGTGAGGTCAGCTGACACTCTCACCAAACAAGCGGAGCAAGTCTCGCGAGATTTCAGAGATTTCAGTGTGACGTGTGTGTGTGTGTGTGTGTTTTTTTTTTTTAAAGAGGCAGGCTGTGTCATTTTTTTTTTTAGATTTATTTACTTAAAGGGACTGTTTTTGCTCCTCTGCCTGCTCGCCTTCACTCACACAGCGCGCGTTCTCGCTGTCTCGCTCCACCTCTAGACGTGAACGTGCGCTCACTCCACACTGCAGAAGACTTAGTTTAGCTCTGAGAATGTCTAGTGAATGTACAGTGGACGTTTGTGCAGAAATAACTGCTGCAGCTCAACAGAGGTTTCCCGTGTCTTGTGAAGTGACGGGGCTCCGCAGCGAGAAGTTACAAATAGTCCCTTTAAATTAAGGCAAAAAATACATACACATTACAAGAGTGACATCTCATTCTGCACTTTTTAATAGTCGTGTATCACAGCTGTTACCCTGCACTATATTCAATTTTAACAGTTTTCTTCATCTCCTTGTATTTTTATATCTGGTGTATTTTTTTGTACTTTGCACTACTAACTTTTTTGCTGCCTTTTTACTAACATGTTTTGCACTATGGAACTGTGATGCTGGAAACTTGAATTTCCCTTGGGATCAATACAGTTACTATCTATCTATATTCCAAAGATGTAATAATATGAATATGATGAACACATTATAAACCTTAAAGGTCCCATATCATGCTCATTTTCAGGTTCATACTTGTATTTTGTGTTTCTACTAGAACATGTTTACATGCTGTAATGTTAAAAAAAACTTTATTTTCCTCTTACTGTCGGCATGAATATGCCTGTATTTACCCTCTGTCTGAAACGCTCCGTTTTAGCGTATTTCAACGGAATTGCAACGGAATTGCGTTGCTATAGGCAACAGCTTGAGTCCATGTTTACTTCCTGTCAGCTGATGACATTCACATACACTGCAACCAGGAATAAACTGGGACACATTTAGAATGTTTATGTTTAAAATTGTGTACAAGGGTCTAAATATTGTATATTTGTGACATCACAAATGGGCAGAAATCCTGACGGCTTGTTTCAACTGCAGAGTTTTTGAATACAGGCTGTGTGTATTTCCCTGTGGATTGAGTGTTTCCATACTTTCACAGTATTTATATAGGACTTAAGCCTGCTTTAAAATAAAAAAAAACATGAAAATCTCACCTTTTTATAATATGGGACCTTTAAAAAACAAACAAGCGGAGCAAGTCTCACGAGATTACAGTCTGACGTGTGTGTGTGTTGTTGTTTTTTTTAAAGAGGCAGGCTGTGGCATTTTTGTTTTGTTTTTTAGATTTATTTATTTAAATTAAGGCAAAAAATACACATTACAAGAGTGACATCTTCCAAAGATGTAATAATATGAATGTGATGAATACACCATGAAGCTTGAATAAGCTAGAAGAGGCCTTTTACTCAGAGGTCACAGTGGAAAAAGCACAGGTGTAAACAATGAAATTAATGGTGGCTGAATTTTCATTTAGCTGCTTTCATTTCAGGACCTGCGGTGCGTTCCAAATCGCATACTTTTTCTTTTTACTTTTAATAAATATGGCAGATGCCTTTATATATAGTACTTCTCCATAACATTGCACCTTGAAATTTGACCTCTTGCTCACATATTCACTGCACAGAGGATTGTGGGTCAGAATAGCCAGAAAAGCAGTCTTCCATACCGCAAAATGCGACTGGATGTAGTAGGACATCATGGTATTTTTTTTGCATACTGTGTTGTGACATAGGAAATCTTTTGGTAGTATGGGTATTGGAACACACAGCAAGGAGGGTGAAAAGAGGAGATGTCACGCGTCATCATCGCGTCATATTTTTGGGGTACAACACATGCATAAAAATAAAATCCGGTCTGCACTCGCCAAAATTGAGCCAATAGCAACACACAACCACAGCTCCAGTTACATTGCGCATGTGTTATCCCCCATAACTCAAGACCCGTGTCCCAGCCTCTTTCAAGAGGCCTTGACACACAGTAGGAATAGGCCTTTTTCACATAAGACATTTTGCAACAGTAGGGAAATCACAGGTGTAAATAATTGATATTGATGATGACTGAATTCCATTTAGCTGCTTTGATTTCAGGATCCTCGTATTGTGCATACTGGCTCACTGACATTCTAACTGGGACACTTGAATACAACGGAGCCATTGTTAATGTTATTATTGTATAAACGCCTGTGCTTTTCCTACTTTGACAAGAGAAAATGTCTGCTGTGAAGAAGGCCCAGTGCGCAAGAAATCTATTTATCAGATGGAAATAGAAAAACGTCACAAATATTGGACACACAAAATTAAGTGCAATCAGTAATTCAGTCACATTCATGACTTTATGCCTATGTAAACTTGAGAAGCAGTCATATATATTATCACACAAAGCATCCAAAGTACTTGGCAAAAGCAAGTAAGTAGGTGATCAGTAAGTGACATCATAATTCCTCTCTTCTTTGGAACAAGTTGCCTGAGGAATGAGGAAATCTCTGTGCTCTCTATCATGACAACGAAAGACTAAATTATTTAATCATACAAATCAAGTCTCAAAAATATTATTTTGTACTTTCTACTATGCAGCACATTTGATAGAAATATTGTTCTGATTATGAATAAATAGTGACACGGCCTTTGGGGTCCCCTGACAGCATCCTGTAGGCCAGGTGCACCGGTTCAGTCAGGTTAGCCTTAAACGTGTACACATGAGTCTTCCCGCTGGAGGGGCTGATGTTGTAGAAGCTCAGCCTGTGGGTCTTGAAACTCAGTCTGATCTCCAGCTTGCGTGACACTGTGGTCCTCTTCAGCGGCACGTCATGACTCTGCTCGAAGGCCGTTAGCAGGTTGTTGAACCACATCAGACACCAGGAGCTCCGGCTGCTTTCCAGAGCCGAGGGCAACCCGCTGCGTGCCAGCTTCCCGCTGTAGCACACGCCGATGATCCACGGAGAACCCTCGAGCTCCACCTCCCAGCAATGCTCGCCTTCGAAAAAGCTCTGGGTGCTGAGGACCTGGAAGAAGTTGGTGAACCTCTGAGGAGAGGACGGGTAGGGCTGTTTGACAGCGCTGAAAGTCACAGTCTTCAAGTCCCTTGAGAGGACGAGGTTGGGGTGGGCTGTTTTGGGGTCAAAGGTCACCTCTGAGGGGTTGAAGGTGTTTCGAAGGGAGCGCTGAATCTCTCCAAATCTTTCCCTCAGCTCAGCATTCATGCTCTCCAGCTTGGGACAGGCTCGCGCGGAGTTGACTTTGGATTCGACGTGGTCGTCATCTTCTCCCACGGGCTTGGCCATTAACTCCACGATGTGCGGTTGTAGAGTCCGAAGCTCGTCACTAAACGCAGCCTCGTCATCTTCAGTCAGAAGGGATTCCGCTCTGAGCATAGCTTGTCTCAGCTGCTTCGTCAGCTCAGAAGCTTGACTGACTCGACCGCCTACGCTGGCCTCGCCTGGACCTAGCTCTTCTTCTATCAGCTGCATCACCTGCGCGCTGTAGCTCTGCGACAGCTCTGTGATCTGCCCTACAAGTCTGCGTGCTTTCTCTCTCAGCTGACTGTTAGCAGTGGTCACCTCTAACTCTCGTTCCTCCTCCTTCCTCAGCACACTCTCTGCCATCTCCAGCTTCAGGCTCAACTCGGTGACTTGAGATGCCATTCTGAATTTAGGTTCATCCATTGCCATCTTGCCTTTGCCACTGCCTTTGTCTTGATCCAAAGAAAAGGACTCAGACCTAATTTGAAAGCCACCCTTTCCCTCACACACTGAGCTCTCCTCTCCAGATGTCGCTACGTCCTGGTGGTGTTTTGTGTTTGATTTCTCTGTAACATAGCCATCATCACTCTTGAATGTTACAAGGCCGACATCAGAAGGGTTGGCAGTGGAGTTGTCTGTCCCAGCGGTGGCTTTGTACGTCTCTATGATGCTGCACATTTTGAGGCTTCTCACAAGGACGTTGGTTCCCTGGTACTCTGCCTGGCACTCGGGGCAGCTGTGTTGGTCCAGGCCTTCTCCCATGGTCTGGAGGCAGGCAAAGCAGTAGATGTGACCACAGGGGAGAGAAATTGGCTCAGAGAAGAGCTGCAAGCAGATGGGGCAAGTGAGCGCCGCAGCTAAAGCTACCGAGTGATCCATTTGTGGAAACGTTGCTTCGGTCTCACTCACAGACTTGGTGACAGGTCAGGCCCTGGAAAAACAGACAACTCAGGGTAAGACTTCAGAAACATGTACAGTTTTATTATATAAAACTTGGCAGATTTATTTGTTTAGATTGTGAACTTTCTATGTTATGAGTTAAAGGAACAGTGTGAGCATTTCGGGGATCTATTGGCAGAAATGGATTTTAATATTCATAATTATGTTTTCATTAGTGTATAATCACCTGAAACTAAGAATTATTGTGTTTTCATTAGTTTTAAAATGACTCCTTCATATCTATATATAGGGAGCGGGTCCTCTTCACGGAGTCCGCCATGTTGCGCCAGCCCAGAACGGACAAACCAAACACTGGCTCTAGAGAGAGCCTTTTGTGTTTTTATGTTACCTGAAGGCCACGTAGTTCTCCAACACGCTTGTGAAAATGTGTTACCGTCAGCCGCCGTCTGACTTCCGTTGCTCCTAAAGTGTTATTATGGTAGGGATGACCTCAGAGAGATGTGAACGGCGTTACCACGGTTTTGTACTTTGCGGCTCACGTTACCGCAGGAAAGGGAGGAGTGAGCGGAGGGGTACTCAGCTGGTTCCAATCGGCAACCACACCACTAGATGCCCCCATTTCCTACACACTGTACCTTTAATAAATAAGTGAAAATGGCATAAGGGGAAAACTTATTTCAAGTAAAAAATAAACTATAAAAAAAAGCATATAATATCAGGGTCATAGCCAGGACTTTAGTCACAAGTCCCCTCTCATTATCTCACTAAAAATATTATGACCAAACACCAAATATAGTAAATTTTATTCTTTGCATTGCTTTTATATATTTGTATATTTATTGCGTCAACTGTTCAGTTGTTTTCTATTAATTTTATTTCCCAACATTAATATCTAAATGCCGAAATACTTAATTGTTTTTTGTTGACCTAAAAGTAATCAAACTCAAATATACAGAGTTTAAAAAAATATGTGAGTCAGCATATAAAATATTCACCAAGTGTTACTTTTTAACTGAACTTCTCCAGACTGCAACACCAAATTCACACAAAAATACTGAGAACATAAACTTAATGCATCTGTATTGTAGGTGTAGAAAACACTGGGGAAGTTACCAAGAACCACATGCATGACTAAGCACAGCACACAAGGAAACCATACAGCAGCTTTTGCATGCAGATAAAATCAGCAAATAGAAATGCGTTGTAAGAAAACCTTCACCTCAAGTGCCATAAATATACTGAACTCAACAAAGAGTATCTAAGACACAGAAACACTGACATGAACTGTTTAATGTGTTATATTAGCTGTCCATGTATTTGTTTTTACTAACTGCTTATCTGCTGCTTTGGACAATAAACATTTATTGTGTTGTATTGTAAAAAAAAAACAAAAAAACAAGTACACCAAACTGTACACAAGCTAGAACAGGGTTTCATTGAGTTGTGTCTATTGTAAATGGTGCATTTTAGTCGCTTAGTGATCTAGAATGAGGTCTAACAAGGTCGGTCTCTAATGTTTCTGCGTCGTTTGGTTTGCAAACATCGTGTCTGTTTAGTTAAGTTTCGATTTCCAGCCAACAGGATCTCCAAACGACCAAATCACACGTTTCCATTTCAACAGTTTCATTGTTCATCCCACTTACTTTACTGATCACTGTCCAGAGGTTATTCTGCTGAAGTTTATAGATTTGCTTTCCATGTGGCTTTGCTTCCTTATAAGAAAAATAAGGCCTACATTATTATTATTATTCACACGCGTCACTTCATGCGCATTATTACGCACAGCACGCGGATCCTTTGCAAACATCTTAATATAGATTGTGCGTCATTAGAAAAAAGTAAAGGACTTCAGTAAAAGACAAAGATAAAAGTGATTTACCTGTTACAACAGAGCTGTGCTGCGTCGAGTCTTCCTGTTCAGGTAGAGTCAATAAAGCTTGCTGACGCAGAGACCAGCGGTCAGAAACACCGAAGACTCCTTCATGACTCTCACTGGAGCTCACTGATTAATCCATGTGGAGCAACATGTTGCAGCCTGTATTCATGATGTCACTGTGTTCAACCCTTCACCCACTCTGACCCACTCATGTGGCCAATGCCCACAGAATAGATCGGTCAGCATTTCCAACACTTTCCACTCATTGTTTTTTTTCTTTTATTGCATAAATATTATACAGAATATAGTAAGAATGCAAAAAAAAAAAACTATGCAGTGATAGCAATTTAAAATGTAACTTGTGTGCTCTTGCAATTAAACCTGCAGTAGGCAGATTTTTTTTGGCATTATTGGGCAAAAAAAATCCATAATAACCTTTCAGCATATTGTAATTCAAGTGTTCTGAGAGAAAACTAGACATCTGCACCTCCTCATAGTGAACTGTTTAGCTGCAAAATGAGAAAGTTTGTGACCCAGCAGCCAAGTTGAGATCAGCTGAAGAAATACCAAGCACCGCCCACCAGCCGGAGCAAACTTTCTCATTATACAGCTGAACAGTACACTACAAGATGTTTCTGAAAACATTTGAGGTAAGAAATAGGCATTACAATAACAGAATATTGATTTATATTTGATCAGCGCTGCCTAGTTTAATCGGAGATCGAAGTTTGCAAGTGATTGACAGCTGCTCTGATTGGTTGTTTAGGACCCCGGAGGACACAGAGGCACATGGTATTTTTTCAAATTACCTGTCTCATGCACTACTGTCAGAATATAGTGACCATTTTATGAAAATAACTTTTTTTTAAATCATATTTGCTCCATTTCTACCCACTGCAGCTTTTAAAGTACGAAAAAAAAGTAAAAAAATCTATATGTAGTGAATTTAAATATCAATAATTTCACAATAACACTGGAGGACAATGAAAACAGTGTTGCATTTTTAATTTATTTATAATTCTATACAGTTTTAAAATCATCAGCTCCAATGCATATCCACACAGTTTGATGATGAAAGATATGCAAAAATAATAAATATAACAGTCATTATAGTACAAAGGCACTGCCCCTGGCTACACCACTTCTGTTCCCCCCCTCCAAGGTCTGGTTACACTTCTCTGGAATTAAAGTCAGTCTGACCCACCTCTGCACTCATGTGCAAACATTTCTATACTTGGTACCTGAAAGGAAAATTATGTGAAATGTGCATGTTGTAGTTTCACAGTGATCAATATGCTCAGATCAACTTGGTATTGCAATCCTCAGGTATTAAGTAGACAAAAAAATGTGCTATTGTCCCTTACAACTAACTCCATATTCACCTGCAGGCTTTGATTCAGCAGTTAACACCTACGATCTAGCTTCCCATCCAAAACTCTAATTACTTATGACTCATTTGAGTCAAATGTAAATAGAAAACACTCTTGTGCTGGACATAAACATAATAAAGTTCAACATCAGTCAAGGCAAACCCCAGTTGTCTCGTACTTACTAGCATCAAACAGACTCTAAAATAATCCAAAGCATTTTAAATACATTGTCACACTGTTTGGTATAAAAACCCTCCCCCTCAACGCTCTGTTGTTAACTACACACGGACACACATGAGTGGATGAATGAAGGGTAACAGGTTTGTTTAGTACCTGTGTGTCTGTCTGTTGTTCTGAGCTGAGAGCTGAGAGCTGAAAATCTCCAGATCAGTCAAAGTATAAAATAGTTTTGGCATGTGCAGGATTTAGGCATCACGAACAGCTCAATTTCTATACAAATGTGTTTTTGGTACATGTTTAGAGCTGAAATGTGTGACAGTGTTAATAATATCATACAAATATAGTTTCAATTTGGAATGGCTGTGATACTGATACACACAATAACAAAAACCTGAAACAGTCCAAAGGCATATTTGTCCAGTTCGTTGTAGGATTTTCACATTAATATAGCAAAATATTGTGTAGCCAGTGTACGAGCACCGAGACTACTGCATAATGTTTTGTACAGTTGTTTTTGAAATGTGTAGTCCTTGCATATTATGACTTAATTTGGCTCTATCTTTATGAGACGGGACAGTCGCCTCTTTCTGTTCCAGTTTATTCAGTGTTTCATAAACAGGCACTACAGTTGGCAGGTCTATCAGAGGAAATATTCAGGCATGCTGGGAAAAAAATCCTTTCAACTGCCTTTGTGGACAAAAAGAACAAAGACAGTATATGTGCTTATTGAGTGTGGCTTTTGGTAGATGTGAGGGTGTGTGTGTGTCTACAGTAGTGCATCCAGGTCCAGTTCTGGCAGAGGCTCCTTCCAGTAGGAGAAGCTGCTGTACTCGGGAAAGTCCAAAGCAAAGGACCCGACAGACAGCATGGGGAAGAAATGTTCCACCAACTCACTGAGGTGGCTGTACCTGCAACACACACACACACAAAAAAAACGGACTCAGAATACCATTAATAAACATACACACGAGAAAAAGAAAGTGTCTTTTTGTCCGAATTTTCAAAGCCTAATAAAGTCAGAAAGGGTGTTTATATCTGTGTTGTGTTGCACACTTACGAGGACTTGTTGACTTTAGTCCGCTCCTGGATGAGCTCTCCTTTTGGGTTGACAGTAAATAACCTGGTATCAGGCACCCCGACCTGCTTATAGGCAAAGGCATCCTGCAAAATAAAAGGCAGCAAAACATTACAGTTACACAGACTAGCTTCAGTGTGACTTTAACCTTTGCAGTATCTATGTGCACTAAAAAGACTGTTTGGCTGTTATAGCACTAATCCATAATCATAAATCATTAGCCAGTGTTTACTTTATATCCAACAAGCAGAACCCAGACTTTAATTCCACATTTCTCACACTTCACTTCTCCCTTCTGGAGTATATTACAGGAAGTGTATTTAAAATAATCCCATGTAAAAACATTTAAAACACAGAGGTGTGTTCTTTGCCTTTTTACTAACAGGCACAATCTCTTGTGGATTATGTACAACCAGGTTTGTGCCAGAGGTTAATATCACTGCCAAATATGCAACTTGGCACCAAAAAACCTTGACTGAAAACAGACTCGTTGCTGAAGGCTACTGCCGTATTAAAAGCCAGCGTTGCTTACGTTGGTCCTGTTGCCGAAGGCCGCGTAGAAGGGCTGTCTCTTTGGGTTGAACAGGTCCCTGATGTCACCCAGACAGGCGATTTTAAAAACCTCCGGCTTCTTCTCAATCACTTCTCTGCTCAGGTCAGGACAGAAAGTTCATAGTCAAAATGGATATTCGTTTGTCTCCTTGCATACATTTCTGTATTTCATACAGTGTAGTAGCTGAGCAGAGTAGCCTCTCTTTGATATAAAGGAGTGGCCACTAGAGGGCAGCAGTACATTACATTGATTTTCAAACTTCAATATTTTGTCACACACATGTAGTTATATCCTACATTCTAGTAATTAGTAGGACACTATCTGTGAAGTAGTTTAGTATTAGTATTTGTTACCTGTGTAGAGCTGAAAAGAGGCTGCTGGGGGCCAACAGTACAGGACCTTGAGGGAGGACAATGCCTTTGTCATTGACCCACTGCAGGTAGTCCTTAGTGATGGCAGCCATACCGATGGCCCGGGCTGAACAATACAGGAACTTATAGCCATTTCTGCAAGGAAAGGTGCAACCATATTAGCATTTTAGTGTCATAAAACAGAATAAGGAAAATGTTGAGCTATCCACTTCTGCTTGTAATTGAGTTGACCTATTAAAGGGATAGTTTGTGTGGTTTGAAGTGGGGTTGTATGAGGTACTTATCCATAGTCGGTGTATAACCTCCAGTAGATGACAGTCGGCACGCCTCCAGTTTAGAGAAGCAGACAGGAGTTACCGCACAGAAGCAAAGCGATGTACTGCTGTAGACTTTCTTTTAGGTGGCTAAAATACGCTTTGCTGCCGGCCCCGTCCACAGCAGTACATTGCTTCGTTCCCGTGCCGTTACTCCCATCTGTTTCTCCAATCTGGGGACGTGACTATGGATAAGTACCTCATTAAACCCCACTTCAAAACACCCAAACTATCCCTGAACACTTTCATCAGTACTTTCAACAACACACACAGTACATGCTGTGTCCCGTTTCCTCGGATATGTGCAACAAAAGATGAGCACACAGAATTCAGTCTTTTTTCAATTAAGCGAACAGCTGAGCTCGTTTAAAAAGCACAACATAAGGCGTGAGAAAATGGGGACAAACAGGGAAACATCTGGCAATACAGATTAGACACTCAGCTGCAATGAGAATGACATCAGAATGAAATCATCAGCAGTGGATGCATTTTATCTGTTTTCGCTTGTTATGGTGTGAGTAATGTGTGTGAACGTTCAGTAAAAGAAACTAGTAAAAACGGAAAACTGTTGAAGACAATGATGTTTTTTGCTCTTTGACTGCTGATAATATTTTCTAAAAAACGTATTTCACATACTGATGTATTTTGTGGTAGAGCTTGGCGATGCCTTTGTGTGTCCAGTCTTTTCCAAACTGAGGTAGAATATGACCGAGAGCATCAGACCTGCAGGAGACAGTGAACAGTGAATACTACTCATAATACTGTGACATTGTAGGTTCAAACAATGTTATAGTACATCTTTCATAGTGATAAGGAACTGCTTTGTATCCAACTGTCTATTGAGCTATCTAAACACCATAGCATGCAAGCAAAGGCAGTTGTTTTTACTTAGTGATGGTGCCGTCTATGTCTGATATGATGACGCGATCGTCCCACTTCCACAGGTAGATAGCAGCCTCGCAGCGACAGGTTCCTTGGTATTGTGTGGTCACGCTGAAGACCACCTTGTTGGCTCCTACACGCAGGTTTAAGTGCTCCTGTTACAAGAGAGGAGAGTTAGCTCAGTGGACAAAATGGTCATCCTCTACATACACCAGAAAGCAGAGTAAGATTTTTAATGTGGGTTTATAAATGTGTACGTGTCTTCTTACGATCTGTTGAGAGGTCAGACGCAGTGATTTGCGGTACATCTGGGTGATGCACTGTGCGGCGTTCAGGGTTTCTGTTGATAGGCTGGAGGGAATCATGGCTTTTCGGCCGAGGCCCGCCGCCTCATCACTTTCTATGTCATCCAGTGTGGCTCTGGAGAAACAACACACATCCAGTTAACACTTTGTTTGAATTATGTTGCTGTCACAGTGTATTTATTGATAAAAACTGATAACTCGAAAACACTGACAAGTAAAATGATTTAGTGATCTGTAGGGCTGCCCCCTCTTAGCACATGTCTGGTAAACACAAGATTTAACATGTAAACTAACATGCTTCAGCTATATAACATGTTATAATTACATGTTATTATTTTATCAGGTTCATAATTATGTTTATTATAATTCTGTTAAGGGTCATTGTAACTGATACTACTACTACTACTACTACTAATAATAATAATTAGTGTAATACTGTATACCATGATACCGTGAAACAAATCTCACACCGTTACAGCCCTAATCTGACTGGTGACAAACAAAAGCCAGTATTTCAGGCCAAACCTCTGACTTATTTACATAATTGATCAATTATGTGCACTATGACAACCAAATAAACAAATTAAAAATGAATAAACATGTACTGGCAGTCTTTGTATTAGTCTTTCCAGCAGTACATTTGAATGCCCTTAAGTGCACTCATACATTAGAAAGAACAGCTGTGGATCAGCGGGACCAGATTCCCACAGAAACACAGCATGTATTAACTCGTGTTAGATCATTTCTTAGCGAGGTGACTTACTTTACTGTGGTAGAAACACTTGCCAGTGGCTCCTCTTGCTCATCCTTTGAAGTCTTTTGCTAAAAAACAAGACAGTTACATTATTAGGTGCATTCTAACCAACAACGTCAAGTTTTTCTACAAAAACAGACCAGTTTCTTCTGACCTAATCCTTCAATCACTTCCATCTCTACCACCCTTATTCCTCTCATGTCTTACATGGACAGAGCATAAAACCAACCCTAGCCATGCAGTGGAGATTATTGCATGTAATCACTGCAGGTGCAACTATGTCACATGTCTTTTCTTGCATCATAACTCAATGAATAACCATTAGCAGGAATTCCTAATGATGTACCAGTGAAAAGGTTGCCTTTCTCTCTTTTCACTAGGCCCCGTTCTCCAACATTGAGAGTGTTTTTATGTCTGCTTGATTATTAATTTCAATTTATTTGATAGGTAATCAATTAAGGTGTATACATGATACACACTTGTTTAGTTTTTGGATTTTGCTCAGCAGCTCAACTAAGCAAAGTGCAAACAGGTTTTGCCTCATTACAGTAAGTCCTCTTAGCAGGGCGGGGCTGTTAACATGTAGGATGATATAGGTAAGGTAGTTCTGCAGTAAATGACATTCTATAATATTTGGTGTGCTCATTGGTATGGATGTGTGCACAATAGATATATTGAGTTTTCAGCAGTAACTTAGAGATCTTGTATTAATGGTCTGTTCATTATTCTGTGTGGATTTGGATGCTTCCTCGGTTTAGCTCACCTTATACTTACGTACCTGGTCAGGTTCCAGTTAGGTGAGGCTAAGAAGGTAAAATCCCTTCACTGGAAAAAGGATTTGGCAGCTTGCTGTGAGTGTTTGGTGTTCTTTTGATTCAGTTTAAATGTAGTTTTATTTAATTTCAAGGGTATCATTTTTTTGCCCTTTGTTTCAGTAAGTTTTTTGTTCATAAATGACACTTTTTTGTTCACTACTCCTACTTAATGACCTGGTTCTCCAACATCTCCATCTCCAACAACATTTTAAAGATTTCCGGTGCCGAACCACCTCATCTGCCCTTTATATAGGCTGGCAACACTACAGTACCTGCTTATTAACCTTGTCTTGTCTCCTCCAGAACCACCAGCTTCCAGACTTTTTGGGCATCTTGTCCTTCACCAGCCGCCCTATTGTACTCTATACCACACACACACACACACACACAAACACACACACAGACATACACACAGACACAACAAGAAGGCAACGATTATGTGAATCCTGTCATCATATTCACTGATCTGTCCTTGTGATCAAAATAACTCAGTGATACGCTTCATTAATGAACATTATTGAGGTCTAGTGTAGAAACAATAAAATACCTCAGGTAGGCTTTTCTGGAACGTTGTCATTGATAAGACCATTGGCGCGGCCACCGCCCAGTTATAATAGCTGTGAAAGATGAAAGCCAGCTGATGATCAATCATGGACATGACTCATGACATTTAAAATGACCATATAAGAAGATCCTCTTAAATAAATACATAAACAGTGAAACAACTACATTTTTGCAATGCAAACACATATCTGATTCCAGATCTTACTTGGAGTTGATGCAGATGACGAGGCTCGGATCCTCAATGATTCCTGGATTGTTGGCAAAATCCTGGTATGTCACGATGTGCTCCATAAACTTTTCTGGATTAACGGCAAAAGCAACTGATTTTACTTCACTGCCCAATCCTTCACATTCCAGCACCTACTGCAGACCGCCAGCATGCATTCACTCTCACTTACCTTTAGTGATCTGGCTGGTGTCCCCCTCTTGTCCGCAGAGGGACATGCTGACGTCCATGTTGTAGGAGGCGGAGTCTGACAGGTACTCTGTCCCACTGTCCATGGCCCCGCTGCCCACCGACTGAGGCGACTGGCTCCCTGAGTGGGAGCCCTGCTCTGCCCCGAGCTGAGACGCTCCCTCTGTCTCACTGGAAGAGATAACCGACACTCAATTTCTTTTTCGATAAAGGGCAACACTGTTATTGAGCTGTTTCAATAGAGTGGTGCAGGAATGAGTCCTAAAACCTGGAAAGGAGTTAGCATTTTAGCACTTCCAGTTCCCTCGTCTGGAAGTCAATGGCTTTTTGGTTAGATGCCTGAAATAAGATCTGTGGTTAACACAAGCTGAAGAGATTTTAACGTTTTGTTCAATGATATAAAATACATTAATAAATATCTCACTCCTGAATTTTGAAGCTTTTACGCGTCTTCAAAAAGACGGTTGATAACAAGCGGCTAAATGAGACTACTAAACGTCATCACTCCAAACTCTAGTCCGCCTTTAGCTTAGTGGTGGTGACGTGAAGTCATGCGGCCGTGGTGTAGTTTGTTTATAGCCTAACGTTAGCTTTTTACTGCTGGCGATTGCATTTATGCTTCAAAAATCATAAAAGTGGTGTAAAGATTATCTTGCTGAACAAAACGTATAAGTATCATAAACATTTGTTTGCCACAGAGCTTATTTTCCTTAGTAATCCAAAAATCCAATGGAGAAAATCCCATTGTCTTTTTGTCGAGGGAACCAGGGCGATGCTAACTTCCTGGATGGCCTACAAAAATCCCTGCACACTGTGGGAATCAGTGACATCACTGCCTATCAATTAATTTAGCTGTAAGCGTTTTTAAACATCACACACATTTCTGTCAATTTAAAAATCATACATAATTATAAATTAATTAATATGCGGAATATTCATAAAGCGTTTTTACCTCTTGGGGAAGTAAAGTGCCGCCACCTCAGGGTCCAACTTGGTCAGATCATCCAAGTAAATTCCTGTCGGTCCTAGATGATGATTACGTTTACCTGCAACAAAATGACACATGAACCCAACTGGTGAACATTGACATAAACTGAATTATTTTAAAGGTGCTAAATACGGTATATATATATATATTTATAATATATGCTATATTAATGCTCTGAAAATCGAATTTAGCACCTTTAACGCAAAGTCTAAAATTAGACTTTGATGTCCTAAGTGACCTTATACCCAAAGTGTAAGGGCACAAATTAAAAAGCAACATAAATGATGGAGTTTAGAAAAATACTTCACCTTTCTTCTTGTCCTGTTGCTCCACTTTGGAGGATGCCTCAGAAGAGTTTGCCTCTGTTTTGTTGGTCAGTGAGCCTCCTGCTGAGCCTTCAGTCCCTCCAGCTCCACCGTCCTCTTCCCCTCCCTCAGCGCAGGGATCGATCCCACTGTCCCCCTCGCTGACAGGGGCGCTGCTGGTGGAACTCTGTTCACTCGGCTCCAATAAGGCACCCTGCTGTTGTGGATTTGATGACTCTGCACTACTTGGACTTGCTGCAGTGACCGTGCAGTCTTCGCTCTCTTTTATGAGTTGTATTTGTGCGCCGTTTGGTTCGGTCACACTGTCCGTCACCGTGCTGATATGCTCAGCACTTTCTTTGCTATCAAGAGAATCTGTGCCATTAACTAGATTGGCTGAAAAAGAAAACGAGTCTCTGTTCTGCTCTTCCCCTGACGTGGATTCTGGTGCCTGTGTCGAGTCCACATTAGTCTTCGCTGGTGATGCACAAGACGTGGAGAGCTCACTGGGGGTGGAATGGGCAATGTGAGAGTGTTTCTCCCTAGATAAAGGGGTGGTTTGCATAGTGTGGCTACTAAGGTCTAGGGATTGAGTCCTGGGCTGTGGCCTGACCACCGTTACACTTCCCACTCTGCCACAGCTGATCACAGGCTCATAGCCCAGGTCAAAGGAGTCCTGTCTCTCAATGGTGCGGAAATGAGAACTGCCGGAGGTGGAGATGCGCTGTAACTCCATTGGTGTCCTCTCGGATGGACACAGCTATGAGGGGGGAGAGCAGAGAGAGCAATTTGAGACAGTGTGTCAGCATGATAATCTCAAATCTAGAGCATTACCACAGCACGGGTAGGCAGTAAAAGCACATTGTGTGTGTGTGTGTTGCCATACCATAGGAAAACCTCCCCAGTTCCACTGTATCTGAGGCCCAGGCAACTCTTGGGGTTTAACCAGAAGCTCGGAGTCGCTCTTAGGAGAGGATGGCCGGCTGTTGAACACACTGCTGTGAAGGAGAAAGACGGATAGAGAGATAAAGGAAAAGAGATCATTTAACTGAATAAATCAGAATGACTTTATCTCTGTCGACTGACACTCAAACTGCCTCAGTGAGGCTGCTCAATGCAAACAAATCAATTAATCGTAAAGATGAACCGTCCTCACCTTTCCAAGGGTGACTGCTCTCCTTCTGAGTGTGGATGAGTCTGTGAGGCCCCCAGCTCCTCATTTGGCTCCTCACACAGCGAGTAGTACACTGATTTACTAGAACACACAAGAAGATATTAATCAACTACTTTCAACATAAAGAAGATCCACTAGATGGCAGGAGGGAACTTTACAAAAACAGCTAGAGTTTCTCAGGATTTATTAGGCACACCTGAATGCACCATGACGTCCCCGTTGGCACCTATATGCTTTACACTAAGATAAGATAAAATGAACCTTTATTACAACGGCGAGCATAAACCCTGCTTTACCGTACAAAGCAATGTAGACACCAGGGTTGTAAGAAAATAAATTCAAATATTATGTTTTGTGATACTGTATTGATTCTCAAAAACACTGTATTGATTTTTAATTAATAGTTTACATGCAAAGATGAACTCAGTCAATACATTAATTCATTTGTAAAGAGATGTGACCTCTTAAAGTAGTGCTATGATGTTGGATGTTACAGTTACTGTGATAAATGCTAATGCAGATCCCCCTGTTCTGATTGCATTAAAGAAATAAAAAAATGTTTTTTGCTTTTGATGGTTGAAATCGGAAGCTAATTTCAAACAATTTCCGATTTGGAATCTAAATCGAAACCTCTATTTCCAGGTGAGCTGCTTTAATCACCGACCTGAGTTGTAGGGGTGTGACGGGCTCCTCTTTAGCAGGACTCTCCTGGCCGGCCTGATCACTTTCTCTCTCCCACTCCTTCTCTCTTTCTCTCTCATCTGACGAGGAGCTGGCCTCTTCTCTCAGGTGAGTATCAGAACGCATGCGTTTGCGACGGCGTTTCTTCCTGCGGGCGCCAGACCCGGCGATGGAGGATCCCTCAGCGGTCTCCTCTGTCTCCTCAGGGCCATCAAAGGGAAGTGGGGAGGTGCACAGATGGGCTGGGACCTGGGATTGAGGGGGTTAAAAAAGAAAAGTTTGCAATGATGAGTTAAAGATAAGAGACTATCAGCCCAAACTGATGCAATGCTGCCAAAGAATTGAGAAATGATGATTGGTCATCTTACCTCCTTGTTTTCATTTTCCTTCACAAAAAAAGCTTCTCCGTTGTCACCCAGCTTCATGTGCAGGTCAACTGATTCTCCATTTATCTCAATGTCCACCTAAAAGCACAGTGATGCATGTATGTGTCAAAGAAAAAGCAGAGAGATACAACTGTATTGTAGTTAAAAGAATTAAATGAGAAAGAAAAAACACTTACAATTTTCTCCTTGGAGCGCAGCACACCCAGCTTGCCGAAGCGGACGTGAAAGGGGGAACACTGGAACGATCCATCAGGCTGTTGCACCACAATGACATCGATCCCTCCGGTGAGAGTGGCGGGGTTGAGGCCACGGTACAGCTCCTTCACCGTCACAAACACCGTCTCCGCCAACTGGCCCACAATATTCATGGTTTGGGACTGGAGACAAAAAAAAAACAAGAAGTGAGAACAGACAGGAACAAAAAGTGTCTGCATAAGTATTTTCTGTCATCTGCGGTTTCACCTTTCAGCCTTTTTTCACCATGTCTGTCAACAACAACCTCTTCCATTTATAGCAGTGTTGTTAAAAATATAGAAGTATTGATACATAACAATACTAAATATTTGAAACGGTTTGACACCGCTATTTATCTTTATCTCTAAAATTCTAAAATGTTATGCCTTCAATGTTGTGCCAATCTTTCCCTGTATTATCGAAACTGGTATCGAATATCGATATTTTTCAAGGTATTTTATCTCAGTTAGAAATTCAGGCATTGTGACAACACACGTCTGTATGTATATATATATATATATATATATATATATATATATAGATGTGTATGTATATGTATATAAAAAGGTTTAATATGAGGTAAAAAATGTATGAATTAATGGATTAGTAGCGGAGAAGGGGTAGGAATAAATAAGTGTATACTTCCTTCTCCTTTTACCGTTCATTTAATTTGACTGTTATTTAGTTTTGTTTTTATCTATCTCTTTGTTTTTCATGTCCACACAACAACATTTATAGAAGGCACTATCAAAGACTTACAGCTTCTCATTACAGTGGTCATCCAATCAACCAAACAAAAAAGCAGGTGACATTAAAGAAAGCATATTAAACATGTACTTCATTAAGTATGTGTTAAAAATGCTAATGTAGCAGCAAACAGAGTTCCTGTGTTATATAACCCACTAAAATCCACATATCACATTTCAGATTTCAGAGTTTTAGGCCAAGTAAGTTCCCACCTGTTCAAACAGAAGGGCGTCCCGTGAATGATTGCAACAAGGGAAAGATTTCTAATGTCTTGACTAAACCATATTGACCTTTGGACTTGGATGTGACTTGGATCATGACTAATGGGCTAAAGGTCAACAGCTGGGCGGTAAGATGTGTCTACTAAAGACATTCATCTGGAGGTTTGTCACTATAACAAGACAACAGGAACTACTGGTGTCATTATCTCGGCCCGGTGTGATGATTGTGTGAGAAGGTTCACTAGACACAGTGTGACGCATGTGACCACACATGTCCACACATGTCCACACCTTAAGACGAATGCAAGACCAAGAGCAAGAGGACATAAATTCTAGTTTCTTCATCAGTTAGGTAGAAAAAAGGCTCATTACAATTCCTCTCCTTATGTACATAGACACAGAACATGTCCAACAACAAGCAGCTTTAGTATGTAAAAAAGTCAAGCTTTGCCAAAGGCGACTGCAAACATCACATTTGTCCTAGTTTGCACCCGCATCAACATCGCTGTACCGACAAAGAAGCTTCTGTTGGATTTACAAACAAGTAGGTTACCTTGTGGTGGAATGTATATTTACTCAAGTACTGTACTTAAGTACTGTCTTTAGGTACTTGTTCTTTAACTTGAGTATTTCCATTTTCTTCATACTTATACTCCTCTACATCTCAGAGGCAAATATTGTACTTTTTACTCCACTAAATTCATTTAATTATTTTAGTTGCTAGTTACTTTGCAGATTCAGATTAATAATACAAATATAATCAACAAAAAGTCATGATGTATTATCATAGGTTAAGATAAGAGTTTATTGATCCTGGGAGGAACTTCACAAACTTCCAAGCGTATTATAAATTAATATAATTAAAATTAGGCCCACCTTTACCAGCTGCAACATTAAAATGATGAACATATGAATGCATCAATAATTATAATGCAGTAATATTTATTATTCTAAAACAACGATTAATTGATTAGTTGTCAACTATCAAATTAATCCCCAACTATTTTGCTAATTGCTTAATTGGTTTCAGTCATTTTCTAAGGAAAAAAACAACAACTATTGTACTATTGTCAACTATATAATTGGTTTGAGAATTGGTTTTAAGAACAAAAAGTCAAATTTCTCTGATTTTTTCTGACATTTTATAGACCAAACAACTAATCAATAAAATAATCCACAGGTTAATCAACATTAAAAAATAAAATAATCGTTAGTTGCAGCCCTAATCAATACCATAGCTCGGTTATAAAATCTACCTTTGTGACGCTTATAATGTTTAGTTTTGGTTGATACAACTTAACCAAACCGATCACAAGAGACAAGATTAGTCAGGATCTGTCAGACTCGACTGACACAACACAAAGAGTGACTTAACACTCACCTACACAATGAGTCACACCCGTCTACAGCGTCATCTGACCAAAGTCCACATTACCAAACTCATGTCTTACCCACAGTGAAGGATGCAGATGTCCCCTCCCAACCAGTCTGTGTTCCCTTGACCTCCCTTCTGCCATACGACACCACTATAACAGCTTCTCCCACCGCTGGAACTCAGGAACAGTCTCAAGAAACTTTACCTCCATTTCCACCAAAGGATCCCGCCATTACCCAGAATGCTCAGCTGCCTCTTAAGGCTAAGGCCACTGAACCCCCCCATATCTGTCTATAGATGTAAGGCTACATCTTGTTAGCTTTGACAACTGAGATGTAGCTCCAACAGTTGGTTCAGTCGAGCTGCTGAGCTAAATAGGACTTTCCACTTGATCGACGGTCATCAGTGATGACAGCGCTCCAGTCCTTTCTGTTCTGAGCTGGGACGCAAAATATAGCAATCTATGAGAGAGTCCTAGTATATTCAGTCACACACCGATGCTTCCTCTATCTCACAGTTTCACAAACACATACACACCCTCCTGTCACACCGAATTCATACTTCCCCACTTGCACTGCACATGACAGCCAGACCAGCAGTTTCTGAAAGGCTCGGACAGGCTATTCAAACACGCCTGGCATGAAAACGCACACACACAAACTGATCGACCACACAGTTTCTGGGCTCGACCACAGCTCTCTGGGCCATCAGAGATGAGGGGACTCTCCAGCAGCGGTCATGCTCTAGGACCAACACTGGAAAATCCTTCATAGGCCTAGTCGACTTAGGAGGAACTCAAGCAAATAACTTGTGATGGACATCACCGCCTATATGGAAGAGGACATGACAGACAGGTAGGCCTATAAGCTGGAAAACAATGTCTAACAACAAGAAAAGTCATAGTTGATTTAGCTAATCAGTCTGGCAGTGCAGTTAAAAAAGAACAACACCAAAAAACACTGGCCTAGGCATGGGACGATATGAAAGTTTCATGTCACAATATTATCCCAATAATCATCAAAATATGCTTAAAACTCTTAAAACGGCTCTAAAACATACTGCAATAGCTTTATCTTACATTTTGTTAAGAAACAACATTTTTTATTTGTCCTGTTTAATATTTATTTTAGGAATGCACCGATACTGATATGGGATATCAGGCCAATACTGACTCAAATAGCTGGATTGGATATTGGTGACAATGTGGCCGATCTATTCAATTAAATTTTATGTTTATATACTATATACTGTACATTATATACTGGAATTTGTTGTTGCATTAAAAAGGTTTACACCTGAATTGTAATTACTGTAAATTTACAAATTACTGGTGAACGATGTATTATTTCAATAATAAATAACAATTCCCTAAATTTATATTTATGCATGTATTTGTTGCATTTTGTTTTAAAGAGTAAGGAAAGTGATGTTTAGGTCAAGCCTGATGTTGCCTAACACATAAAAGAATGATCCCAGTCACGTCCACACAGTGAGGCATTCATCTTATTAATTAAACACTAGTATCGGATCGGTATTCGGTATCAGCCGATACCCAAAACCGGTGCATCCCTAATTTATTTAATGTTATAATATACTCTTTTAGTGAAAAATAAACAATTTTAATCATAAAATCATGCGGCCCCGCTGCATAAATAAAGGATAAATTAAAACAATAAAAACAAAGCAACATTATAAGAGTCTGTTGATAATTCCTGTATTATTATTTTTTTAAATCAGACTATTTTCACTACCATGATAGCGAGCTAGGCGGCTTTTCCAAGTCACTCGTGTGAGGATATTCATGATTATCCCGATAATGTCAATTCACCACAATCAACTTATTCTAAGTGTTTTTATCGTGATCTGCAATAAAGTCCTATATCGTCCCACTCTGGCCTATCATGTGAATGACCCAACAGCGCTCAAATGTAAAATATGAGTGTGTAGCTAATGGCCTTCTGATGTGAAAAACCTCTTTCTGTGACCAGTCAGGCTTCTCTATCTGTGTTTCATTAAGGTGAAATTGACTGAAACTGCCAGGTCAGCTGTATTTAGAAAGTGGGAAGAACAAAAGCCTCTGCAGTAGACAATGGCAGTGAGAGACAAGGAAATGTAGGGCAGTAGACGGATGATAACGGGGGTTAATAACTGATGCACAAGGATCAAATGATTTAATCTGTAGCAGCATGCCGTTTCTAATGTATTAAACACATTCCTATACTAATCCCTTATTTGTAAACTGGCTTAATTCCAAGCTTCACTGCCCGTTAGTTCACTTCTTGAGGAATTCAAGATGACAGTAAGGCTGCACAACCAATGTATTCATTATGTATTAATGTTTAGATTCTTTTTTTAATTAATTGATTGTTTTGTCAATGAAATATAAAAAAAAATAGAGAAAAGAATCACAAGTTCTGAAAGCCCAATGTGACATTTTAAAATGACATTAGATTCTTAATGACGTTCTGAATGGTGAGAAAGCAAAAGTTTTAAATTTTATAGAGCTGCAACGATTAATCGATTTGTTATGAACTATTTTTGATAATCGATAATTGGTTTGAGTCATTTTTAAAGAAAAAAAAAAAAAAATTCTCTGATTCCAGCTTTTTAAATGTGAATATTTTCTGGCTTCTATACTCCTCTATGACAGTAAACTGAATATCTTTGAGTTGTGGACAAAACAAGACATTTGATGACGTCATCTTGGGCTTTGGGAAACACTGATCGACATTTTTCACCATTTTATGGCCCAAACAACTTTTATTTATTTATTTATTTATTTAACCTTTATTTAACCAGGCAAGTTAATTAAGAACAAATTCTTATTTACAATGGCGGTCTGGCAAAAGGCAAAGCCTCTTAAGGGAAGGGGGTAAAAAGAAGTATCAAAAGTTAAAACTAATCGATTAATCGAGAAGATAATCAACAGGTTAAATCGTCAATGAATAATCGTTAGTTGCATCAATCCCTAATATTTTTTTGCTTTATTAAATGCTTTAATACTTAATCAAATATCAAAATTTGACACTAAATTGAATCAGACATTCACACACTATTTCCAAATGGGCCTTAGCTATACCAGTTTCTCAATATTAAGAAGCAGCCAAGTGTGTAGAGAGAGCAGTCTTGGCTTTTACTGACCTTTGCCTCCAAGGAGACACAGACAGACAGAGGTTACCTCACTTTAATGCAATCTGACATGTCTGACACCTTCTCTTGACCACTGTTGCACTAAAACCAAGTCTGTTGCGTCAGATTTGATGATAACATGATCATCAAATGATGATCATGATCTGTATCTACTTTTCCATAATTTAATCTCAATAAAAGACCAATAGTCTACCATCACTACTCTGAATTTGTATTAAAAATATGGGAATGCTGCTTTGCTTAAACAAATTGAAACCGATGATGTGCTGTTTTAATGATTAAATAAATACATATTTTTAGATATTCCAAGAATGCACACTCAGTATAATGAAAAACAGATGAAAGACACAAGCATAGAGCTTTGTGGTAAATTGTTATGTGTAAATTAAATGTTCAGTGTGCGGAGGTCGGGTGCTTGTATCAAAACTGCAAAGTTATTTTATTTTAACTCAGATATAGTATTTTTTTCATATTATTGTAATTTGCTTCTATACAGCTTTCATTTTAATGCAGATATATTGTACATATTTTTAAAGTATTTTTTGTAAATTTATTGTAACTTATATTCTATATTTATGTTTCTTTATTTTTTGTACTTTTATTTTTTATTTAATTGTCTTTTATTATGTTAAAGCAAATCATTGTACGTGAAACCTACTTGGTAATAAACCGGATTCTGAATCTGAAAGAACTTCATCATGATCATTATAGCAACACTGACAAGACTAAATGGTCATTTTACAATTAAATAAAGACACATATTTGATGCATTATACCCATATAATGGACAAAGCATAAAAAGGGCATTTGGGGTTGCTAAAAAGCTATTATTTGCAATAAAAGTAAATACACAACCCAGAAGATGTTACACATGAATTCATTCTATCGAGGTATTTAATGCCTTGATCGATGAATATCTTGACAGAAAAACAGGCTAAATAGTTCTGACAACACTTAAAGTGAAAAGCATCTTTGTCAGAGTAAACAGCTGCCAAAACACACAAGGGCACATTTTCTTACAGTGAATAATGTCCAAGTGCTTCTTTAATAAAACACAATGAGACAAAGTGTGAGCAACCACAAACATCATATTCATATTAATTTGTTTCCATACAGCTTTCATTTTAATGCAGATATATTGTACATATTTTAAAGTATTTTTTTTGTTATTTTATTGTAACTTTTATTCTATATTTATGTTTCTTTATTTTTGTACTTTAATGTTTTATTTAATTGTCTTTGATTATGTTAATGTTATGCACTAAAAGGTGACCTCACCTTAATGCAATGTGACATGTCTTGACCACTGTTGCACTAAAAACATGTCTGTTGCTTCACATTTGATGATAACATCACTTCTATCGTCATCACTGAGAAAGTGAGTCCATCAGGGTGTGTCACAACTCATGTTGGGGAAGTTTAAGAGAGTTTTATTCCTTATAAGTAGCCCATGTGTTGCTTAAAATACCGTATAATCCAACTAAACCACAAACTCAGCCAACTTCCTCAACGGCTTCACGTGTCATCTGATGTCTCAATCCTTCAGTTGGCAACTGAAACTCTCGACACTTTACCAACATTACCAAAGAAACACGTTTATTCCTCTTCTGTTAATTAATTAAAACGTTTTAAAACTAAATACACGCCTTATGGATGACACAGCTACAGCCACGTAGTCACCATTCACAACTTCACTGAGATGTTTAGCTTTTGTTTAACAGGAATTCAGCGTCTAAAAACGACCTACAAGTTACAGCAAGTGACATTATCTTAAACAATTATACATAACTCTGACTCGTTAACATTTCTCACGACTGGTAAAGATGTTACAGATAGTTTAATCTTTCTGTAGATGCTGAGAGAGAGCGTTAAGAGTGAGCTTCTTACCTTTCGAGGTCGCTTCTCCGAGTGAGATCAACAACCATCCTCCTGGATGATGCTTCCTAGTATACTGCGCCTGCGCAGAACACACGTCAATCACTCCCAACAGCCAATCAGCAAGCAGGAAAATAACACTAGACCCGCCCCTAACGTTCATTTGTAAACAAAGCATTCAGTGATGCATACTGGTTTATTCTTTAGGTTTTTAATGTGACATTGTAACATAAGATAAGGAATAAACAGGTATTTCTTTTACAATTTGTAAAATACATAAAGATTACTGGCAAACGTTGATTTTGGCTGTGTCTGAGAGCAGAGCCTCAAATAAATCAGTCACAAAATCTTTGACACTGATGTGTAAAATGTAACTCAAAGTCACCTGAATAAACAAGGGAACTTCTTCTTCATGTTGCTGGCTGACAATTTTAAATGAAAGACATTACAGAGCTTATTTGAAACACAGATAGTCTAGATGAATATTGATTTACTCTTTGACATACATGTCTTGCTATTACATTATAAAGTATATATGTTACATAATAGTAATAATAAACGTTATTTGTATAGCATCTTTCATGCAAGAAATGCAGCTCAAAGTGCTTAACAATAAAGACATTACATGCACTGAGTGCTTCACATGAAAATGAACATAATGAACATAACTCGACCCGCCTCTAACGTTCAGTTGTAAACAAAGCGTTCAGTGCATTCTGGTTTATTCTTTAGGTTTTTAATTTGACATTGTTATATAAGATAAGGAATAAACAGGTAATAATATATATATTTTTTTTTTACAATTTATGAAATACATAAAGATTACTGGCAAACGTTGATTTTGGCTGTGTCTGAGAGCAGAGCCTCAAATTAATCAGTTACAAAACCTTTTGACACTGATGTGTAAAATGTAACTCAAAGTCACCTGAATAAACAAGGAAAGTTCTGGATGTTGCTGGTTGACAAATTCTACTTTTAAATAAAAAGACATTACAGAGCTTATTTGAAACACAGATAACCTATTGATTTACTCTTCGACATTCTACATGTCTTGCTATTTCATTATAAAGTATATATGTTACATAATAGTAATAATAAACTGTATTTGTATAGCACTTTTCATGCAAGTAATGCAGCTTTCATGCAAGTAAGTGCTTAACAATTAAGAAATTAAATGCACTGAGTGCTTCACATGAAAATGAACATAAATACATATAAAAAACATTACGATGGAAAATAAAACCAGAAAAAAACACATTATAAAAGATAAAAACATTGACCTAAACAATCTGATAAACAGCAAACTATGGGTTCCTCACTGTCATTAAATAAAAACACGCTAAAATAGAATAAACATGTACAAGATACAATAATAAAAGTTACAGTGCAGTCTAAGAAATTAATAATTAATTGATTATATTGAAAGCAGCGGCAAACAGCATAGAATGCGTAATATACATTTTAAAAAGGGCAGTATACAATAATAAATAAATGAATTTCAAGCCTGAGCTAGTTAAAGTGAAGAGATACGTTTTCAGCTTTGTTAAAATATTAAAATATTAGTAAGATTACTAGAGGACAGTTAGGGTTAGTTATTGTAGATTATGAGCTGCCAGCAGTCTGGCACATCTTGAACAGCTCCATCAAACACAACAGTGCTTGACTAAAGGCCTCTCCTCTGCTCTGTCGTTGTTGTTGAGCTAAATTCAGTTTCTGGGTGGAAGCTTTTCTATCCAGTGAAACCACAGGTGTCACCCTACAAAAAAACATCTTTAACCTTATAGTTAGTGGCAGAGACTGGGATGTTGTACAGGAGCTCCTGAGGCGATAAAAGCAGACACATGCAGACACAAATTGGGTCAACAGAAAATGCATGTGCTGTGAAAAGCTGTGTATATAAATATCTATCACATGAATAGACCTCATAAGATATGCTACTGTACTGGAGTTGCACTGCAGTTACTGTGGAGCAGCATAACTAAACTCTGTGAGCAACTAACAAAATAAATTACAGACAGCAGGAGATATAGGGTGACACTTTTTTCACTGTGAGATATGTTTTCTGTATGAGCACATGATGAACTGTAAAAAGTATTTGCATTTATACCCAACCCTTCATGTGCAGGCAGCCAGACGGCACTATTTCACAGCCCTCCCACATTATTTTAGTCCTCATCATCATTCATTGACTTGTTTTCAGTATTATTAGTAGAAATGATAACTAGTGTGGCCCAGCAGAGGGCATCACTGCACCTGCACAGAGGCTCATTGAACAGAGACGCCTCCTTTCTTTGCCTGAACGCTTCTATTCATGATCTGTATCTATTTTTCCATAATTTAATCTCAATAAAAGAACAATAGTCTACTGTCACTACTCTGAATTTTTATTGAAAAATGTGGGAATGCTGCTTTGCTTAAACAAATAATAAAAAAAAGATGTGCTGTTTTAATGATTAAATAAATACCTATTTTTAGATGTTCCTAGAATACACACTCAGTATAATGAAAAACAGATGAAACACACAAGCATAGAGCTATGTGGTGAATTATAATCTGTAAATCAAATGTTCTGTGTGCAGAGGTCGGGCACTGCACAGCTATTTAATTTGAACTCAGATATAGTATTTTTTTCCACATTATTGTAATTTGCTTCTATACAGCTTTCATTTTAATGCTGATATATTGTACATATGTTTTATAGTATATTTTGTATTTTTATTGTAACTTATATTTTATATTTATATTTCTTTATTTTTGTACTTTTATTTTTTATTTAATTGTCATTTATTATGTTAATGCTATGCACTAATACACCAAAGCAAATTCTTTGTACGTGAAAACCTACTTGGTAATAAACTACATTCTGATTCTGAAAGAACTTCATCATGATCATTATAGCAACACTGAAAAGATTAAATGGTCATTTTACAATTAAATAAAGACACGTATTTGATGCATTATACCCATATAAGGGACAAAGCATAAAAAGGGCCTACGGGGTTGCTAAAAAGCCGTTATTTGCATTAAAAATAAATACACAACCCAAAAGATATTACACATGAATTCATTCTATCGAGGTATTTAATGCCTTGATCGATGAATATCTTGACAGAAAAACAGGCTAAATAGTTCTGACAACACTAAAGAGTAAACAGCTGCCAAAACACACAAGAGCACATTTTCTTACAGTGAATAATGTCCAAGTGCTTCTTTAATAAAACATAATGAGACAAAGTGTGAGCAACCACAAACCAGATGTTACCTCTGTGACATAATTTAAGGTGTTCCCTGCACGTTCAGGCCTCACTGACGGCCAGCCAAACTGCCTATTTAAGGAAAGCCCCGGCCTTACAACAGAAACAACTGGCTTTCACAACTGATCTGCGTCTGCTCAGGGCTCTCTCCCCCAATGTTTCCACACTCCACCATACACAGCCTCCTCTAAATGTTTGGGCCCTTTTCTCTAAATAAGGCAGCCTTATCTTAGTTCCTGTCATTTCTGCCTTTTTTCCCAAACATCCCGAGCAGCGTCTGTGGCAGTAGCAGACTGCAGTGCGTGCATTCTTTTGCCTTGTATGGAGAAATGGCCTGGCCTGAGATGTCTTTGTATGGGACAGGCCGTCCTCTCCATTGGACGGGGCAGAAAGGGGAGGCACCCACCGCCTGTCTGATTCTTTAAACAAACTTTCCAGTAGGACTGCCTGCTTCCCTTCCCACTGCTTTGTTGGACCCAGACTAAAGGAGTTTGAGGGACTTCCAGACATTTCTACCTGAAGCCAAAGGTGAGATAGAAAGCTGATTTTACCCCTTAGGTTGCATAATATGTATACGACGTGTTAAAAAGCTCCTATTTTATGTGTTTTTAGAAAGGACTGGATGTGTCTGAGTACAATGCTCAACTGTCAGTGCTGAGAGTGAAGGATAGAGTTACAGTAGATCTTTGATTAAAGCTATTAGATAAGCAACAATAGAGCTTTTTCATCAATGTGAGAAGACACCTGTCGACGATATTCACCTTTTGACCTGTGTATATGTTTATAAATGTACTGTATGCATGTGTGTTTACTTCCATCTCATCACTACGGCAGATTAGACGGAGGAATTTTCTGAATGCAGCTGACCCATTTAGATCACACACACACACACACACACAAACACACAGCCATACACACCTCTGACGTTGTCTTTTTATAGGCGATGAGAGCTTAACTTCCACTTCACTCTCTTGTTTGTTTTTGGAATTCCTGACCGTTGGCGTTTCACATGAGTAGTGGTGACCTACGTAACCTGGAGTTAGAGGGAGGGATGACAGCCTGACTGTTTGGGGATATCAAAGCATGTGTGTGTGTGTGTGTGTGTGTGTGTGTGTGTGTGTGTGTTCTCGCTGGGCGAAGGGACAGAGGAGCTTTGTCGTCCCACTGGATGAAAGGGTTCACAGAGGAGCTGTGGTGGACAGAGAACAAATACAATCGAAGCAGCCAAACGCTTACGTCCCAAAAACTAGTTGTTCTCGGCCTCTTGGCAAATCTTTGTTGATTTCATCTGTTGCTATGGCACCTTGAAAATGTAAATTGGGAAATAATCCCACTAGTCAAAGAATCTATCTTATTGATATAGCTTGAAACAGAGTTAAACAGCAATCAGCCTCTCTCAGCAGACAGACAGTACCCTACTGTACTGTATCAGTGGAGCCAAACAAGGATGAGATAGTAGAATTCCTCTGTTCCCTGCAACCTTAAAATCGGATCTAGACGCTGTTTTGTTTCCAGCTTCCTCTGCGACTGTTAGATGGAGAATGGAAGGGCGTTGGGCCAACAGCACACACCTTCCAGATTTCTTCTTTTTTTTTTTTATTTCTGGCACATGAAGGGACAGAAGCAGCCAAACAGTAGTGAAGTGAAAGGAGAGACTGATCCAACATGTGTCTGCAGAGGGAGAAAGGAAAGAGAGGAACCACTGATGACAAATACTGTGTTTGTGTGTGTGTGTGTGTGTGTGGGATTGAGAGCAAGTTGAGTACAAGAACAGGAATTTCCTTCCTGTAACCTTTTTATACTGGGAACCCAAATTCACACAGATCCGTTTCATGTCTTTATGTAAATGCTACTGTAGACAATCAAGATATTCATCAAGATTATAAACTCTGGACAGAACTAGCTGGTCATACTAATTTGCATTGACAATAAAAGTCATAATTCTGCCCTGGTGATACAGCAGCACTCATTTGTATAGTGATCAACAGAGGAAGAAATTTCTATATACTCAACAGAGATGAAGAGATAGGCAAAGCTGCTCGACTCTGCCTTCTCTAGCGTTTCTGTGAACAATCATACAAGCAACAGAGAAAAATGTAGGACTACTCCAGTCCGTAAAATACGATGACAGGCAGTGTCACACAGACTCTTGGAGAGAAATTTAGTGAATATAGGACAGCAAAGAGCTATTTATAAGTGTTGGAGAACACTGCTGTGTAGCCTTTATGTGCTATAAAACACATGGATGTAGAAGTGTATTTCGCTGCAATAAAAAAATAAAATAATGTAATAAAATACAGAAATTTGTTCATATTTTTTGGTAACCAGAAGAATATCTTCCTAAATATATCATATATATTTTTATTCTGCATTTTTATCTTATTAGAAGAGAAACAATGTGCTTGATAAATATGTGGTATAGTATATTCCTTTGGTCCTTTATTTATTTTAGATATTGGAAATTAAGAAAATAAAAAATCTAATTTAAAGTCTCCAAATTGACCTATTACCTCTGTCTATCGAGAATATCTACATGTAGAACATTAACTGAGCCCACTGGAGATCAACACGTTTTTTATTTTTTTTATCAAAAACATATCTATTATCTGTCTTAACCTTAACAAGGCTTGTGTTTATTTGAGTGATTTTCCGTTAGCAAAGTCTTTAAATGCTGATATTTGAGAGGAAGTGACTGGGTGTCTGGACATGATTAACTCTTTGGGATTGTTCTAGCTTTCCAGTGTAGCCCAGTGCATGTGAATATGAATTTGAGACATCATATTCCACTAGAGCTGTAATGATTAATCAATTAGTTGTCAACTATTAAATTAATTTTGATAATCGATTAATTGGTTTCAGTAATTTCTTAAGCTGATTCCAGCTTCTTAAATGTGAATATTTTCTGATGTGGACAAAACAAGAGGACACAGATGTCATCTTTGGTTTTGAGAAACACTGATCAACCATTTTCTAGACCAAACAACTAATCGATTAATCGAGAAAATAATCAACAGATTAATCGACAATGAAAATAATCGTTAGTTGCAAGCCCTGTTTGCCACAAGTCTAATGTCGCTGACAAAATAATAATAAAAAAAACATATACATACATCTACATCTGTTTAACTTTGAGAGATGTAAGTTTGCTAAATGATGGTGTAAATTAAAGACTGAAAATGAAACACACATGTCAGGAAAGGGTGTATAATCTCACACTTCACCTGAGTAAATGATGTTATCGTGCCGCCTGCGTACAGTGCTCCCATCACCTCAGCACCTCTCAGGGCATGAAGTCATACCTCATATACTGTATGTGACTAATCAGCCATGTTCACCTGCTCCCTCCTGCCTGTCCAGCCTGTCTCTCCGTCCTTTGGGTATAACACAATCACAGAACACACCCACATACACACATGCACGACAAATCCTCACAGACCTGAATGTGAGTGACAGGTCCAATTCTGGAAGGATCTGACGTTAGCTGCAGTATGCACTGTGGAGACATGTCATTTTCACACCCATCACTGTACCCGACATTTAGGGAGAGTGTGATTCTCTCTCTAGAGGAAGCCAGAGAAAAAAAGAGTCTCCTGCTTGGGGGCAAACCACAGAGAAAATATAAAAGAGCTACATGGATGCAGCGCTCCAGTTTTCAGCACTGTAAAATGCAAAATATGCATCTTCAGTATTCATGTCAAGCTGCCATATCCCTGATGCTGCAGCATTATTACAATCTAATCCATGAATCATTTAAAATGTGCACAGGCCCAGACCCAGCCGTCACCATGTCGAGCAAACGTGCCAAGGGAAAGACCACCAAGAAGCGTCCCCAGAGGGCCACCTCCAACGTCTTCGCCATGTTCGACCAGTCTCAGATCCAAGGAGTTCAAAGAGGCGTTCAACATGATCGACCAGAACAGAGACGGTTTCATCGACAAGGAGGATCTGCACGACATGTTGGCCTCTCTGGGTACAGTAGCATCTAATCACTACACTTAGTTTTTATGGCTGTAAGTGTAAAAGCAGAAATATGCCACTGCTTTTAAAGGGCCACTCCACCTATTTTACATGCTTCATACTATATTACGTCGTTTGGGTTCGGAAACTACACATTTATAACAGAAAGTTTATTACAAGCTAGGAGCGAGAAAGACGTGGGCATTTATCAGGGTTGTAAGGAAAGACGATATAGAGCTGCATTATGGGAAAAGTAGGATCAAGTGTTATTGGAGCTGAAAGTCAGGATATCTGATCCTGTTTCTATCTTTCAATGTCTCTCCCAAATTTCCCAACTTTGTGGAAGTGAAATGCTACATCGCTAGAGTATGCCTTTAATTTCCCTTGAATTTGTATATTAAAAAAAAATTAAAAATGTCCAGCCCGTTCTCATTCCCAGAGCGTCAAATCCTTCGGCTTTGTAAGGCTGTCAGCATTTGGACACAAGGCACCCTTAACGCCGGGTGTTCCATTAACTATAATGTAAAACCATCCGCAGCAACAATAAACGCTCCGAGAAAGTGCGCCGGGAGTGTGGTGACGTAGTTTAAAGAGCAAAAAGCCACACACATGGTGGGTGGGAGGGGAGGTGGATGGGCCCAACCAACACAAGGCTTTCCTGTGTGTTAAGTTTCACTTCCACGTTACAATCAGCTGTTCGTTCATGTCCTGTCTTCACAACGTTCAGAGTCATTTTCACTGTACAAATGTAGTAATTTTAAGCCCAACCATGTAGTTCTTCCTAAACCTAATTGTAGGGGTTTTGTTGCCTAATCCTGAAGTGACAGCAAGGGTAACTATAGTTTTTTTTTTTTTTAAAGATTACTTTTTGCCTCTATTGAGAGACAGTGATAGTTATGAAAGGGGGAAAGTGAGGGGAGGACATGCAGCAAAGGGCCGCAGATCAGATTCAAACTCTGGGCCGCTGTAGTAAGGATTCAGCCTTGGTACATGGGGTACCCGCTCTACAAGGTGAGCTACTGGGGCGTCCAATTATAGAGGTTTTGATGGCAAAAATAAAGCGTGACAAAGCGGCGTTATGTGACGAGTTGGGATGGGAATGTGTTGATGCATCTGAAAGGTTCAGAACTGCTGGATTGCATTCTTAATGAGTTAATTCATCCGCAGGTAAGAACCCCTCTGACGAATACCTGGAGGGGATGATGAGCGAAGCACCAGGGCCCATCAACTTCACCATGTTCCTCACCATGTTTGGAGAGAGGCTCAACGGGACGGACCCCGAGGACGTCATCCGCAACGCCTTCGCCTGTTTTGATGAGGAGGGATCTGGTGAGTCAAGTATAAACAGAGTAGTGTATACACAGACCATGGCACTTTCACTAGTCAGTGTTTGGAACTTAAAGGGGACCTATTATGCTTTTGTGCTTTTCCCCTTTCCTTTAGTGTGTTATATAGTTTTTGTGCATGTAAAAGGTCTGTAAAGTTACAAGGTCCACACCAAAGAGAGTTTTTCTCCCCCACAGAAACACTGCTCCTGAACCGCCTGAAATTCCTCGCTTTAAGTCCTGCCTTTTCTTCCGTAACGTGTGATGTCACCGAGTAACACATTTGCATAATTGCTAGTTCAGCACTCTTTCAAAAAAAGCTATTTAGAGCAGAGCTGGAGCAGAGTAAAGAGTTTGGTTCGGTTGGCCAATCACAACAGAGTGTTGCCAGCTGACCAATCAGAGCAGACTGGACTTTTCGGGAGGGAAAGGGGTAGAGGGGAGCTCAAACGGAGCGTTCAGTCAGACGGTGAAAAGAGGTGCTGCAGCACAGCCAGTATGAAAAAAGTAAAGCATTTTTTGAACATTAAAGCACGTAAACATGTTCTAGTAGAAACCCCAAATACAAGCATGCACCTGAAAATAAGCACAATAGGTCCCCTTTAATGGGTGTTATCTGTTTCCAAGGTGTGATCCACGAGGATCATCTGAGGGAGCTGCTGACCACCATGGGCGATCGCTTCACAGATGAAGAGGTGGACGAGCTGTTCCGCGAGGCGCCCATTGACAAGAAGGGCAACTTTAACTATGCAGAGTTCACCCGCATCCTCAAACACGGCGCCAAAGACAAGGATGATGAGTAGAACGAGAGACACCGACTGCACCGCAAATCAATCCCTCGTTCCTACCTCGGAGAGAAATTGAAAGAAAAATGTATCAGTCTTTTATAAAATTGTTTTACAGTTATTTAGATTTAAATATGAAAGGTAGGAGCTTGGGATTCATTTGGGATCCATAAAAATATTTTTGCAATACACCCACTTTTCATCATCTTTGAAGGTTACCATGAAGAGAGGTGTATTTGCATCGCATATAGCTACAAGTCTACTGCGGCTTCAGCCACTTTGACTGCTGGTTGGACGTTTGAGATGCATCAAACATCGTGTGTGCGGAGGTGTTTTTGGACTGTAAGATTCACATACCAGCAATGTTTACCTCTTCTTCCTGCCAATTAGCTACCGCACCTGCACAAGCACTGCAACAAGTCTCCATATCTGCCATATATTTGTATCCCTGTATGCAAGAAACGGATAAAGGAAATTTGATCGTTTTGTTTTAATTAAAAGTGGTGAGTACTTGTGCTTGATGAACTGTTAGCAGAGCTTTTAGTGTAAACTCGTCCTCCCATCAGCTGGTTGTGTGTATTTGTTGAAGGATCAGGTATGTTTTTAGTGTTGTTGAAGGAATTCAGGCTTGAATTGTTGCTCAGGCAAATAAAGTAAAGTTTATTCATGCCAATGACCGCAAAAACAGTGTAGATGTGTGTGTGGGGTGTTTTTGTTCCACGTCTCCTACTTCACCCGCTTACATCATCATCAGTGGGTTTTTTTTTAGCTCTTTGTCCTATCAGTATACTGTACTTTACTCCAACACCATTTTCCAAAGGACTCTAGTTTGAGCTTTATACATGAGGACAAATGCACCAACGTGGATATTTTTTCTTATTTTAAAAGGACCAGTGTGTAACAATTAGGGGGATAATGTACAGCGAGCCGGTCATTGTTGTGAAATAAACCCCTTCAAGGGGACGCAAGACCCCCGAAGCGACGGCATCCTTTCACAACAATGACCGGCTCACTGTACATTATCCCTTTCATAACTTTTTTATTAGATGTAACTTACATTCACTGTCGCTCGATATATTACGTCTGCCTTCCGCAGACTTACAAAAGTATTTGTGATAAAAGACAAACATTACCCGCAACAAAATATGTTTCCTTCCAAACCTTATTGAGAATGCATTTTAATTGTATGGGAACTTAAGACAGGGCTGCCTACATGCTTGGCACATAAGAGAAGTTTCAGCTGGGTGCAATCTGCAACCTCACCACTAGATGCCGCCAAGTCCTAGACACTGCACCTTTAATGTTATCTAAATGTTCACAACTGCAAGTAGTGATAAACTGAAATGAAACTCATTTATCTATTTGAAAAAATAAAACAAAATGTTTGGAAGTACTGTGCAAAATTTGTAGTAAATTGGCTAAAACATGCCATAGCATTATTATGGTGTACGGTCTAAGACCTGCTCTATATATAAAGCGTCTCGAGATAACTTCTGTTATGATTTGACACTATATAAAAATAAATTTAATTGAATTATTATGGGCCTTTTTCACAGCACATTTTGACTTGTCGTAGTAGGAAAAACACAGTTGTTACTAATTACATGAACAATGACTCTCTTCTATGAAAGTGTCCCAGTAATCCATGACAGTGAGCCATGATGACACATTTTGGTTATTCTCACAAAATTAATCAAAACAAACTTTTATAGGCAACAAAAGACTGAAAAGAAATAGCATTTATGAAAAACTGAAGTTTTATTCCTTTGAAATGCTTATACAAAAAACACACATTTAAAGTTTAAGGCATATATTGCACAGACTATTGAGAAGTTTTTATATAAAAAAGGGACAATAGTCCCTCGGTCGTAGGTTTAAGGCACAGCAGCCAGTCATACTGCCAACGGTCAGTCATGATTCACAAAACATTTTTGAATGCATTTGGCTGTAAAGAAACTACATAGTTTGAGATAAAGTTCATGCCAATACAAAAAAACAACAAAAAAAAAAAACATGACCTTCAAAATATTTACATGCAACATCACATTGTCTGATCTGATTGGAGCGTCTAAAAATCACATATAAACCTTGCTATAAAAAAAAAAAAAAAAACCTGCCTGCCTAATCTTTAGCCAGCCATTTCCAGTATATCTCAACCGATAAAGGTGTTGTCACAGTGGCATGATGTAGTTTGAACAATAAAAATATTACTTTAATACTTAGTATTCTACATATGACCCAAGCCTGACATGACCTGTGTAAATTGAGGTATAAATGCACATCAGTCTAGTGAGTACCTGTAACAAAAACAACTAAAACTCTTCCACCGACATCCACAGAGCATTACTGGCAGTGAGGAGGGACAAATGAAACAAAATAGATGTGGAAATACGGGAGGGGAGATGATATCGGTCTTCTCCAACCCCTAACACATGTAGAATGTAACCGTTTGATCTAAACACAATGACACGGGTAAACATGACAGTATTGAAGATTTGATGCACAGTCCTGCTTAGTATTATTCACATAGGAACTTTTCAACATGACGCTACTGATAACAGATGCCCTGATGGCATTCAGCCATATATTGAGGTTTATGCTACGACAGTTTCATGGAAACTACAGCTTTGTGAAGGATTAGAAACTCTAAAGAAACCATTTCTAAAACACAGGTGGAAAGCACTGATGAGGAAAAACTTGAATTCTTATGCTATTGGGAAGAAAAAAAACCAGCAAATGTCAACCATTTGCTTTGCCGAGAGACACTATACGCATCAATTAATTTTTCCACTAGTAAGACATTCAGGTTTGAAATATCATGACCAAATCATAAGGCTCCACATAGACAGCGGAAATCCGGATAATTTATCTATCCCCCAAATACGAGGATCCAATGTTTTAAGTGTTTTGCGCCACAAAAAGAGATAAAACGGCGCCAAGTCTCACAGCAAGTGTAACGTTTCAGTCCAGGAGGTGCAAGAGCTTGATGTCATCACATCACTGAGCTGCTCACCTCTCCACTGACATTGATTTCTGTAACAGAAATCCAATGTGAACCTCTTCCCTCAACAACAATCCCTGAAAATCGGCGCAAGGTCGCAGACGTAGCCGCTTCGCTTTCAGCAAAAAAACACAGAAAAAAATACGTTTTTACAAATCAGGAATGGCAAACAAAGAAACACGCGGTACTTGAGAGCATGTTTTGAGTGGTTGAGATGACAATTCACGAGGGCTGCTGAATCCCCTTAGCTATAAAAAGACAGGAAGACAGGAAGAAGGCGGTGGGTGGGTGTGTGTGTGTGTGTGTGTGTGTGTGTGAGATGGAGACAGACACATCGAGGAGAGTCATTCAATCAGGCTCGCTGCAGTACAATCAATTTCCCTTCTGCTCATCTCCAAAAGAAAAGGGGGAAATGTTAAGAGTAAATACTTAAACAAATCATCTGAATACTATAGAGGACTATGGCGTTGTTGCTGTGCGTGGGAAAAAGAAACTCATGTCCTCCTTTTTATCCCGGAAGGGAATGGATGATAGCCAACGATATCAATGTACATTCAATAAAGTCCAGTACTGCTACTGAAGAGGCTAACTGCTGGTCCTGAAAATGATCAACATTTTGTACAATTAAGGGATATTTTCCTCCTCGTTCATAAACTGTAACGTGGAAAGACGTTTGAAAAGTGGCATCAAAAACTTTGCACAATACATTAAATCTGCGGTGAGGAATGTTTCTTTCGAGAAAATGACATCTAAGTGTGTTTACCAGCAGGTCCCTCTGTCAAAAACAGCATGTTTAAACGATAAAAAAGTTGCTTGAAACAGCAAGTCTCTATAACACCTCATGTTTGCTACGTCACTTTGTCCCAGTTCGTACATCTGATCCCTGTTTTCTGCAGGTACAGGTGTTACTGACAAAAAAGGGGGACTGGTGATGAAGATACATTCTCCTATATACAGTGTTGTCCAGCCAACAGGAATGTTTGGCCTCTCTCCTCCACAGATAATATAGATATATATAAAAAAAAAAAAAAAAAAAAAAAAAGGTGCCAACTTCCAGCTCCTAGTTGACAGTTTCACTGACTGTGTGCAGGCTGTGCTGCGAGCCCCACACTGTGGTGATGGGGGTCTTCACCACTTGGAGAGAACTGGGTTGCCTGGTATCAGCGTGGACCATGCTCCAAACACTGGGCACCACTGCTGGATTCCTCTGTGCACTACTACTAATACTGCTGCTGCTGGTGGTGGTGGAGGAGGAAGGCTGAAGAGGAGGAGCAGTGAGGTGGGAAGCCAGGCCCAGAAGAGGTGTAATCATTGGTGAAGCGGGGAGAGGAGTTGGAGCTTGGGCAGAGGCAAAGACTGGGTTGTGAACGGGGGCTGGAGACAACGCTGCTGCGGTTGAAACCGGCGATGCACATGGAACTGTGACTGGGATTATGGGGGCTTTTTGAAAGTAAAAGACTCTGGGGTCTGTGAACGAGGTGAAGGCTGCAGAAGGAGCAGCTGGAACGAGCGCTACTGTGAGGGATGAAGCCTGAATTGGAGCAGCGACAGAGGTGGGACTCGTGGCAGGGAGGAGGACCGGTGATGGCACCGAGACTGGCCTCGTAGCTGCCACTGATGCACTCGTAGGACATGCGGTGGGCAGTGGAGCTGGATCAGAGCTTGAGGCTGGTGTTGATGGTGAAGCTGGGGTGATGGCAGCTGGTATCTGAGAATTTGGTTGTCCTAAAACTGAGGCGGACACTGGCACTACGGTTGGCAGATGGGCTGCGATGAGCTGAAGCTGGTTTGGGCTGGAGGCTCTAGCGGTGTCCTTCCCCAAAGGGCTCCAGACGACTTTATTCATCAGGAGAGGAGACAGCCTCGAGGCTGGAGCTGAGACTGGTACTGAGGCTGCTAAAGTGAGAGGGAGTGGATCCTTTACTGCAGCTGACACTGGAACAGCCATAGCCTTCTCCATCAGACTCTGCACCCTGGAGGGATCCATGACTTGTTGGCTGTCCTCTGGAGGCGGTGTGGGTCCCATGTCACTGCTGTACGCGCTACACTCTGCCTCCACTGGTTCAGTCTTTACAGCCTCTGTAGGTCTGTTCTGGCTCTCTTGGAGCCTCTTCAGGTTCTCCTGCTCCGCCGCTCTCTGCATAGCTGCATCAACTAGGAGCCTCAAATCGCTGAAGTCCTGGACTGGGAACAGCTCGGGAGGAGTCGGGGGAGGCGTGTTGAAGAGGCCGCCGGTGGGGCTAGCTGCCGTTGTTGTGCTGGTGAGGCAAACCATATTAGCCCCCTGTTCCTCCGCTTCCCTCAGCAGACTTTGTGTGTCCAGCGTCATCAGCGCCTGGACCGAGCCTTCCTTACCAGGGTAGCCCGCTCCGGTCAGGATAGCCGTCGCTGTGTTCCCAAGGAGGTTGAGGTCCAGCGTGGGGGCGGAGCGGATGACAGATGGGCGTAGCTGAGATGAGCCGGTGGAAGAGCTGCTTTCTGGAGAGCTGGCTCCACCTCCGTTAGACGAGTGGCCGTCGCTTTTACCGCCAACCTTGCGGGAGATGGTGAACTTGGTGGGATCTTTGCCATCCTTGCGGAGCAGGTCGGGGAGGAGGCGGCGACGTGCGTTGATGAACCAGTTACATATCTGGGAAGAGAGGAAGAAATTCTGGCGTTAACAACAGAACTGATACTGGCTGCTTACATGGATGTTCTCAGAAACAGACCCACTAAACCGACATCAAAACACTCAATTAGCCAGATCCATAACTCAACCCTTGCATCACATTCACAGATCTAAAAAGGATTCAAGGCCTGTGATTTTAATAACCACCTACACATTTTTCTTCATCTATCTGCACATGAGGCCCTACTTACCCCCCTCTAGTGGGGCAGCCTCCCACACAAGGAAGAAAGAGAGGGAGACACAGACAGAGATGAGAGCCCTCAGACAGCTGGCAATAATGAAGGTCTGAGCTCAAATATGCTGAGCCACAGAGAAGCCAGCCAAAGGCATTCCAGTGGACTGACTACATAACAAGAAACTCTGCTGCTGCCTCATGCTGATCTCTAATGTCTGTTTGTGCCGTGCGTGCCTGTGTGTGTTTGTTGAGAGGGAAAAGAGGAAATGTCCACTTCTGATGCAATGAAGTGAAAAGGGAAGGCTTGGAAAGTCTCATTCTCAGCAGCAGTGTTGTGATACCATCTGTTTGTTGTTTTGCTTTCACTTATTCTGTTGGTTGAGAGGCTGGTGACATGTGTTGGTAAAAAATGTGTTTCACTGTTATGTAAAATCAAAAAGTGATAGCGCACAAGAGTAACACTCATGTAAAAGGTATTATGACTGTAGTTTTAACACTTTTCTTGTGTGCAGCATCAGACTATTATTAATAAATGTAGCCTGATGTGCAGGACACCGTCAGCCTTTTGTGCTACAAGACAAATAAGATCTTAATGATTTGTTACAGTTATTAATAGTAAAACTAATATTCAGCATCCTTAATTCAATTTAAAGCACTGCCTGTTATAAAAATACCAAAAGGGGAACAAACAAAGCATTACAATTCAATGAAACCTACAAAAGTTTGGATTTATAAGTATAATCGATCATAAAATAATGGAAAGGACAGAAAATGTGTCAGAGTTTAAAAATAAAATCCACAGGAAAGCAGAAACAGTGTGTACCACAAGTGTCATTTCCCCTGCCGAGTGCAGAGTGTTTCTAGAAAAACAGAAAATAAAATAGAATAAAATAGAAATCTGCTCCTCACCTGCAGCACAGAGAGGTTGGTCTGGCCTGACAGACTGAGTTTCTCCTGCTCCGACGGGTAGGCGTTGAAGCGGTGCTCGTACAGCCAGCTCCGCAGAGTCTGCACCGCCTCCTTGGGCAGGTTGCCGCGGCGACGCCGCTTCCCGAAGAGCCCCCTTCCCGACAGGTCGAGCGGGGAGCCGTCATCGCTGTCCGACATGGCCGAGGAGTGAAGATCGTCTTCCAGAGCTGATGAAGGAGAGGAGAGTTGTCAGTCATGTTCACGGTTACAGTGTCATTTAGCCAAACTGTTTACATCAAACCTGCTAGTCATTTGGTATAAAGAACTAGTCCTCAGTGTTTTTGTCTTTATTTTGCCATATATTAAGTGTGAGGGAGAAGATTACATCTGGAATAGCTGTATGAATGATGTATGAATGGCTGTGCATTCACCAAGGCTTCTGCACTGAAATTGGGATTTGGTTTGATCCACTTTTATTGCACAAAATTAAACTCACTGATTCGGAACTAAGCAGTGAACAAGTGTACAAACCTCGTCATTTACTTTTAACCTAAATTAAAGTGAGGTTCACGAAAGCTTCGCGGTCTGAACGTAACAATGGCTTTGAGGTTGGAACTTTGTTGTGGTATTTTTTTGGTTGGCCACTGGAGAGAATCTCCCCTCAAAATGGAGCATGCCTGATCCCAGGGGTGGGCCACAGAATGCAGTAAATGTCTTTCTCTGGGGCTGGGTGAAACCTGACCCCCGGGGCAGCGCCTGTCTTCACAAAGAAGATTGTGTGCATATCAACATCACAGTAGCCAGTGGCCCAGGAACCTATTGACCATGCAAAGGAGGCCGTTTTCACCTCATGCCACTTCGGCTCAAGACTGCTGGAGTAGTTGACAAATCTTTTGAATGCTGCATTCCTCAACAATGAGGGAAGTCCTAAACCAATAGAAAAGTGGTGCTGGTGGTGGTGGGGGGGAATAAAAACATACAAATGCAAATGCAGAGCCTTCTCCCCAATTTCTGTAAATGAGCTTCCCCTAGCACCTACAATGATTGTGTTAGAGCAGGGCTGGCCATTGTTGATTTTTTGTGGCACTGTAAGCATATGATTTTTATCCTGATCTATCATTTTGGATGAAATTGTGTGGTCCCATTTAATGATTCTTTGCAAACGAGTAAAAAACATTTGTTTAGTTTGTCAAGTGTCTTGTCTAGGGCTACAACTAAAGATTATTTTCATCGTCGATTATTATTTTGATTAAATTGATTAGTTATTTGTTCTATAAAATGTCAGAAAAATATTCACATTTTATAAACTGGAATCAGAGTTTTGACTTTTTATTCTTAAAAAAAATACTCAAAACGATTAATCGATTATCAAAATAGTTAGCGATTAAATGAATGGTTGACAACTAATCAATTAATTGTTGCAGCTCTAGTATTGATTTCTCTAACATTGTGTTTTTGTTTGCTTTTTAAGGCATACAATTATAAATTCCCATTATTACAGTGAAGGTTACCTCCTCCAGTTTGTGGCTTCAGTTTGTTGCAGAATGAAAATATTGACTTTCATTCATTTGATTTAAATTACTCACACTGATTTATCGATTATGAAAACAGCTGGCGATTAATTCAATAGTCAACAACTAATCGATTAATCATTGCAGCTCTAGTAAAAAACACTTAGTGTCTGAACATCACTTTGATTTTTAAATGGGATTTTTGCATAAATTTGCCATAAAATATTCATATTAATATTGATTTCAGTCATACTATCAGCTCTGTTATATTTCATCAATTTCTGGGTTAAATTTAGTTTAATTTGGTTTAACTGGGTCTGAAAATCCTAAAGTCTCCCATTCATTAGCAACATTCATGTTTGACATCTCAGGTTATCCTGCTTCTAATAACAGTGAGAGAAAGATGGATCATTGGATAGACATACACCCATTTAATGTAAATAAAACAAACAGGGAGTCATATTTAATCAATTTCTGGGTTAAATTAAGTTTAATTTGGTTAAACTGGGTCTGAAAATTTGAAAGTCTGTAAAGCCAGTCTCCCATTCATTAGTGTGACATCTCAGGTTATCCTGCTTCTAATAGCAGTGAAAGAAAGATGGATCATTAGACCACCAGCTCTGTTAAAACTCTTAAGAGAAGAGTCATAATAAAATCAATTTCTGGGTTAAATTGAGTTTAATTTGGTTAAACTGGGTCTCTGAGTCTCCCATTCATTAGCAACATTAATGTTTGACATCTCAGGTTATCCTGCTTCTAATAAACAATGAGAGAAAGATGGATAATTTTAAAGACATTTTTAGATTTAGAAATTTATCAGAAGCTATTTAAACCCATTCAATGTAAATAAAACAAACAAACCGAGGCAGATTTGTGGACAGATGTTGGCTTAGTTAGTACATTGTGTCACATCAGCAGCAACAGCTAGCCTAATAACAGTGAGAGAAAGATGGATCATTGGATAGACATTTTTAAAGATTTTTATCAGAAGCCATTTACACCCATTCAATGTTAATAAACCAAACAAACCAAGGCAGATGTGTGGCCAGATGTTACCTTAGTTAGTACATTGTGTCACATCAGCAACAACAAGCAGACAGACAGGCAGCCTATGGGGGCAAACCAAACAACTTTTGTTGTTTACCAAATGCCTGCTCTGCTACTCTACCTACATACATACAAACTGGCAAATCTTAGTTAAGTGGTGATAGTATTTAGTCTGTTATTTTAAATAAATGGATAAATAAGTTTTGAGGCTCAACAGTGAAAACTAAAAAACTTCACGACGGTTAACGTTTAGAATGTGTTCGTTCCAAACATCAACTGCTGTTGATGTTTGGAACGAACACATTCTTTTATCAAACACTAAAAAAGGGCGCTGTGATAACGCTTTAAAAACAAGACAAAACCGAGGAGCTACTCGGTAAATTAGCCCATCTGGAGCAGCACACAAAACAAAGGAGAGCAGGCAGGAAAGAAAGCACATTACAGCCTCCTCCCGCATGTCACCGCGCCGCCAGATGGACACCACCACCACCATGCTGCTGCTGCTGCTGCTGCTGCCTCCAGATAACTAGCTGATATCCCTCCAAAATGTGGAGCACAAACACACACACGACACGCTGCATTTGCTCGCAACAAAAAGCCCCAAATACCAGGATAAAAACACACCACACAGTGATAAAACACACGACGCCGCTTACCTCGTTTGAAAGCTTTCATTCTTTGTTGATGAACACGCAGCTGTCCAAGTTGCTCTGTACAAAGAGTCGGTTCTTCTGGAAGAAAAGCTGAAGGTGTTGCGCTTCTTTTTGTTGTAATTTCTATTTAAATACCTCGCTTAAGGTGTTCTTCTGCTGCATGAAAAGGTTTCTCCGTTTCCATGTTACTCTCCTCTTCGCTTTCTTTCTTTCTTTGCCAAGATAAATGTTTCGCTTGTTCCCTTTTTACCTGCACACAGCGGCAGCCAGCTCTCTATGTGCCTGTCTTGACAGTTAGATCCCGCCCTCTTTAGCAGCTCTCAGCCAATCACAGCGCTCTGTGACGCCCTCCTGGTGCAGCTGTCAGCCAATCAGAGCGCTCCGAGCAGACAGCAGACTGTGAGTGACGGTGACGAGAGAGAAGCCTTTCATTCAAAGTACTCAGCAGACAGGCATTCAAATGCTTATTTTGGGTGTATTGTTATGTTTATTACACATCGACACAAGCCTGTAATAGAAATAGACCCATAGTGATGTTTTGTAGCCGTAGTGGTGTTTTTTTCTGTGGGGAGGCTTCTACGTAACGTTGAAGCCAAAATGTTCTTGTTACATAAATCATAAAGCGTCGACTGGTGACCGCATTGGAGCAGCTCATAACACACAATTAACCAAGTTACTGAGACTCCACACTGCATGCCTGGAGTCATTTATGATGTAATATTAATTCTACAGTTGGTTTATAGACTCCAGGCTTATAATATGTGTTGGGATGCGATTAATTCCCCAGGTTACTGCAAGATAGCATCATAATAACTGCAATTTACCTGTTGTAATCAACCTTAAAGTGGCAGTATATTTTTGGCATCATTGTGCATTCATAATAACCTTGGAGCATATTGTAATTCAAGTGTTCTGAGAGAAAACTAGACTTCTGCATCTCCTCATGGCTCTGTTTTTCAGGCTTTAAAGGTCCCATATCATGCTTATTTTCAGGATCATACTTGTATTTTGTGTGTCTAGTAGAACATGTTGACATGCTCTAAAATGGTGACCGCATTGGAGCAGCTCATAAACACAATTAACCAAGTTACTTCGACTCACACTGCATGCCTGGAGTCATTTATGATGTAATCATTTATTGAGACATCAATTCTACAGTTGGCTAATAATCTGGCAAAACTGTCGTCTCATCAATATACATGTTGTATTTTTATATTTTATATTGTATTATCTTTTATATATATATATTTTTTTGTATTTATATTGCACTATCTCTTTTTTTTATTGTATTATCCTTTTTAGCACCTATGGGATTGTCACAATCTAATTTTGTTGCACTACACAATGACAATAAAGGGCTTGAATCTTGAATCTTGAATATGTGTTGGGATAGAATTAATTCCTGTCTGGGAGATTCCCCAAGTTACTGCAAGATAGCATCATAATAACTGTAATTTTACCTGTTGTAACCGAAATTAAAGTGACAGTATAGGCAGTATATTTTTGGCATCATTGGGGAAAAAAATTCTAATAATCTTTCAGCATATTGTAATTCGAGTGTTCTGAGAGGAAACTTCTGCACCTTCTCATGGCTCTGTTTTCAGGCTTTAAAGGTCCCATATCAGGCTTATTTTCAGGACCATACTTGTATTTTGTGTTTCTAGTAGAACATGTTGACATGCTGTAATGTTAAAAAAAACACTTTATTTTCCTCATACTGTCGGCCTGAATATGCCTTTATTCACCGTCTGTCTGAAACACTCCATTTTAGCGCATTTTGACGGAATTGCAATGTTCTTGTTACATAAATCATAAAGCGTTGACTGGTTGACCGCATTGGAGCAGCTCATAAACACAATTAACCAAGTTACTTTGACTCACACTGCATGCCTGGAGTCATTTCTGATGTAACATCAACTCTACAGTTGGTTTATTGACTCCAGGCTAATATGTGTTGTGATGCAATTAATTCCTGTCTGGGAGATTCCCCCAAGTTACTGCAAGATAGCATCATAATAACTGCAATTTTACCTTTTGTAATCAACCTTAAAGTGGCAGTAGGTAGTATATTTTTGGCATCATTGTGCAAAAACTCCATAATAACCCTTCAGCATGCTGTAATTCAAGTGTTCTGAGAGAAAACTAGACTTCTGCACCTCCTCATGGCTCTGTTTTCAGACATTAAAAAATCTAGGCTGTGACGGGAGACTTTGGTGCATTTCAGAGAGAGAGCGTTCCTACTGGCTGTTCATTCAGAGGAGGCAGCTGTCAATCACTCGCAAACTCTGATCAAACGGTCAGACTAGGTAGCGCTGATCAAATATGAATCAATATTACTAGTAATACTAGTAGTTACTCATATTACTTAGTGTACTGTTTAGCTGTAAAATGAGAAAGTTTGCTCCGGCTGGTGGGCGGTGCTTGGTATTTCCTTAACTGATTCCAACGGGTCACAAACTTTCTCATTTTACAGCTAAACAGTACACTACAAGATGTTTCTGAAAACATTTGAGGCGAGAAATAAACATTACAGTAACAGAATATTGATTCATATTTGATCAGCGCTGCCTAGTTTGACCGTTTCATCGGAGTTTCGTGAGTGATTGACAGCTGCTCAGAGACGGCAGGCTCCAGCTCGGTTCTGATTAGTTGTTTTCCTCCAGTCTGTGAAATCTTGCCAATGCCATTAGGAGCAATGGAGGACAAAGAGGAACAGGATTTTTCATGCACTACTGTCAGGATATAGTGACCGTTTTATAAAAATAACTTTTTAAAATCATATTTGCTCCATTTCTACCCACTGTAGCTTTAAAGGGGAGCTACGCCCATTTTCAAAATTCATACATGTTATTCTGACTGACTAAGACAGTCCAAAAAAAATATAAGTAAACATGAACAACTCTCTCCCAAATTCAAAAACTAGAGTGCTAAAACTCAAATCTGTGATGTCATAAGATGTTTTGTGTCCAAATATACCTTCTGTCACAGCTTCTGCTCTGAGGCTAGGAAGGGGAGCGCAAAGCAAAAGGCAAAAAAAAAAAAATGCATATCATTGACACAGATTTTTAAGTTATAATTAAATTCTATCAGGTTTTGAAAACAATAACAAACAATATGCAGTATAGTATATCTAAAAATAGTCACAAACAATCATCTTCTCACCAAACAGCTTCAAAAAAGTACTAAACAAATACAACCATGATGATTTTTTTGAGAAAGTATCGTGTGCATTTTATTGAATGTTACGTCTCTCCATTATACATCTGAACAACCTTGAAATAGTATAAATAGATCTACAGCATTGTAAAAGATGAAGATTCTCAGTCTATATTTACAGAAAACAACTTTAAGAAGCACAGGGGGGGAGAAATGCAAGATTATTAGTTTTAATTTTAATATCAAAGAACCCCTTTTACTCAGTATTGCACATATACTTTAAATGTTACCAGAGTATAGTGACAAAGGATCTAGGTAAATCTCATTTTTATGAACAACACACCCTCTCACTCACAACTTTGTCTCACAACCCTTACCGTGTACTAAACCCCACAAACCCCGAACATACAAATAGCCTATAGATTATTATACTGAACACTTCCTATTCTTTAAAATATGTGCTTGCTTCATAAAATATTTGTTCTAGTATTTTTACGGACACTTTTTGCTATCATCATCTCCAGTGGTACGAGCTCTTCCCCTCACCCCTTTCCCTGTTTCATGCCCGACTCAGTGGAACAAAGCACAGATGCTAATGACTTTTTTGCAAGCAGGCCTTTGGACTGCTGTATGGGAGTGGATTTACTGGTATCCCAGCGGAGGTATACTCTAAACTTTTCCCCCCTCAGTCCTGGAATGCAGAAAAATTCATAAAAACAATCTTATAGGGTAGCTAAACTTTATATATTGTGTGATTTCAAACCCATTTTAGAGGGAAAAAAGTGAAAAATGGAAAAAGTGGTACATTTTGGAGAAACACTGCAAATGATGAACTCAATTTCCTCTTTTTTCCTCACATTTATGGGTGATAACTTATTCTACCAACTTCCCTATTGTGGTTGAAGGAGGCACATTTAAGAGTTGAACACAAGATAGCTCTATCGAAACAAGCCACTGCTTAAGCAAATATGACAGTTTGACTTTGAAAGGGCAGATCCATCAGACCCATATGGGGGACCATTATCACCCTGAAATCAATGGCTTTACAACAATACCCCCCCACCCCCCACCCCTCCGCCCACACAGTGCAGCTGTTTGGATCATTGATAACCCAACCCAGGAAATAGACCAAGGTGTGTCCCAGTGATACCTGTGCAAATTGGAGGTAAGCCTTATTAATGTATGAGATGCGCTCTCTTTTCTCTCTTTAAGTATGTCACTCACATCTCTTGGTGTTTTACACGCCCAAGTTTTAGCGGGCTGGAAAAGCGCTGCGATGGTTAGATCAACTTTCTCTCTGTGTTCCTGCCCTCCTTCCCTCAGCGTACTTCAGATGCCACATTGTGTTTGATCTGTCAGAATACAGTTTTGTGTGAGGAAGGTTGACAGACAGCAGGATTTGGGCCTGAAAATGTTGCAAATGGGGGAAAAAAAAGAAAATGTTCTAAATATAAAAAATACTCTGGCAGTGGTTGCATAATGGGAACGATATTTAAATGTAGTTTTTGCAATACATTGCATTAGCTACATTATTCAAGGCTTATTACACGGCTTTGTTGAATACTAGATTCTGATTGGTCAATCATGGCGGTCTGTTATTTCTTTATAGCAGACTGTTGCTATGTATAACAGACTGTTGCTATGGGCGCACTTCTGATGTCGGACTCTGGAGGATGGTTTTTGTGTCACATCATTGATTTCTTAAGTAAGTTACCATGTTATAAGTAGGGAAGCACGGATACCGGATCGGATATCGGGCCGATACTGACTCAAATAGCTGGATCAGGTATCAGTGACAATGGGGCTGATCTATTCAAGTCAATTCTATGTTTATATGCTATATACTTTATATACTGGAATTTCAATTCCTGTTTCAGTTTTGACCAGTTTGCTGCTGCATTAAAAAGGTTTCCACCTGAATTGTAATTCCTGTTAATTTTGAGGATTTTTTTGCCAAGTTGTTTGTGTACGATTTATTATTTAAATAATAAATAACAAGTTGAAGAAGATTAATTATATGCATATCACATAGATGCAAGGCTATCAGAACAGCGTCAGTAAAGAAAAAGGTAATGTAACTGAACACTACTCCATGCCACAGTATTTCTATTGACTGTTTCGATCCTGCTTGTATGTTAGTCAGGTCAAAATATTTGAAAAAGTGTTTGATTGGTGTGTGGTTACCACTTTTTCAAACATTTTAGTCCAAGCAGGATCGAAACGTAGTCAATAATAAATAACAATTGACTAAATTTATATTAAGTATTCTATTTGTTACATTTTGTCTTACAAAGTTAAGAAAGCCATGTTAAGTCAGGCGTGATGTTGTCTTACACATTAAAGAATGATCCTAGTCACTTCCACACAGTGAGGCATACAGCTTAATTAAACACTGGTGATCAGTACTCGGTATCGGCCGATACCTAAAGCCCAAGTATCGCTATCGGGACTGAAAAAGTCGGATTGGTGCATTTTGATTAATAAGCGGGATAATGTACAGTTAGCCAGTCATTGTTGTGAAATAAACCCTGTCGCGTCGAGGCTTCATTCACAACAATGACCGGCTCGCTGTACATTATCCCTTACTTATTCATTCTTAAGACTGAATAATCAATATCCATGACATTAAGATCATTAAAATGTGTCAATTACATTATTTTTGACATTTGTGGAGAACTGGGAGACACCTAAATTGACAACACAAAGCTTATTTCAGAAAAACAACTTGTCAGACACACAACTTGTTCCCGGCAGTCACAAATCAAATCAAGCCAACGACCTGAGATCAAGTCAAACAAAAGGCCTTCAGGTGTTAACGATGCTATTCACCCGCTAAAACAGACGAGGGAGGGGGGGGGGGGCATTGACAGCAACCAGGGAACAGACTATCGACACCCCTGAGCCATTTTCCTCACTGAGAGTCATCCCCAGCCGGCAAACACAACAGGCAAACAAAGGCCCGCCATCAAGAGAAAGCTCCTACCAAGATAGAGAAGATAGAGAGTGAGAACGGTGGTCATCAACCTTTTTCTCTTCAAAGCCTCAGGCTGAATTTTTGGGTCACAGTGGGTGAGGAAGAGCAACGACATTGTAATCGTTTAACATAACCAATTAGGAAGGGGAAGTTAGGTTTGCTTAGCATTTGGAAGAAATAAAATGTGAGTGGAAGACAGGAGAACAACTGCGGTTAATGTAAGGCATGTTGACTTTATGGCTGGATGTGTACTGTAAAGCGAAATAATGATAAACCAAGAGGCCTCTTTGTTTTGGCTTCAAATGAGACAGTCTGTAAATAATGTGTAATCTATACAATGTGTCCCCTTTATGCAAAACAGGGCAGGCTGAATGCCTTTTCATTGTATGCATATGGTACACAACAATGTACTGTATACTGGGTTGAAAATGAACCACTGTTGCCCTCTAGAGGCCAGAAATGAAACATTTCAAGATGTGAGTTTCTAGGGTGAGAAAGGGAGGGGTACTGCTCCTGATTAGTCAGTATTGTTGTAGTGATGGGCAGTAGCTTTTGGGTGTGTGCACATCAAAATGTTAAACCTGTAATACATGCGGCGCTCTCGCTACACTCCGCTCTGTTTTTCACAGTAAGCGCTTTTACTGTTGAGCTCCCTGCTGCTGACATTTAAATACGTCAGATGAATTTTAAACAGTGAATTCATCTTTGGCTTATGCAGTCTTCCATTAGAAAAAAAAGAAAGAAAAGCAAGCAGCATTTAATAAATGATGAAAACACAATGACTAATGTATGTAATGCTTTAATTAAATATTTTTTCTTTGATTTAAAAAAAAGTGCAGGTACTTGAGGGGAAACAATAATAACTAAGATTGATTTTGAGTGATGGGAGGCAAAATAAACCAAAAAATGCTTATGGAATCATCGTATAAAAATAAGCCCAGAAACAATAACACAATGTTACCCTGCACACTCAGCCTGCTGCGTTACTTCAATAAAAGCCCTAGATTAATTTGAGATGTATGAGTTGAATGCTAAGTGAGGTTAATAAAAGCACTTAAAGAAGCATTAAACAAACAGATGGAACAAAAAAATCCTGACTGAAATATTCACATATCTGCAGCACAAACATGAAAAAACCCAAAGTTAGTGGGACAGAGATTAAAAAAAAAAAAAGAGTTGAAGACGTTTTCCCTACAAAGAAAATATTATTCATTAAATCGTGGCCACTGACATTCTGATCCTCATGCTTGGTCATCATTAATATCGGGATGTGCTTTCATTAAAAACCATTAAGAAACTAAACTTTACAGATTCCCACCAGTGATTCAAATCTTTGACACAAGAACATTTTGAAGGACACACACAAGAGTTAGGAACTATATAAATACCCCTTCCAATCGGACTTTCAGTTTCATCATACCAAAAATATTCATAATAACCAGATCTAAATGGATTTTATACAAAACAAAAGGATGAGTAAAGTAAACAAATAAATACAAGGAAGACATACATAGGTGTGAGTTTGTAGTGTGCGTGTGTGTGTGAGTGCAGTGGATGTGGGCAGTGTGTGTGTGTGCGTGTGTGTGATGGCCACAAGGCGGTGTTGTGCAAAGCTACAAGATGGCCAATGATCTGGGAAGAGAGGAGGACAATGGGAGACAGAAGAGCGTTAATGTTTGCCTTCTTCTGTCCACTTAATAGATCTTATAGCCAAGATAGAGGAATATTTAAAACAGTCTTCATATAGATTCTTTAGGATATAATTGTCATAATAGCAATACCTTCATTAACAATTTTATGATATCAAGAGTAGGAACAAGAAAATGACAAAGTTCATCAGCTGAGGTTTTCAATGGCAGCCTCGAATGAGGAGTCTCCTGCTTCATTGTCTGTCGAGTCCACAAAAGTTCAATTTTCTGCTTTGTTAAATAAGAGTTTGATGCCACCAGGACCAGCCTATAACTGTATGTGTGTGTGTGTGTGTGGAAATGGCCAAATCCACGCCCAACCCAATCAATCTGATCTCTCCACCTCTCCACCTCCATCCATCTGTACTCATTTGCATTGCAAAAGTTCTGCTCTCCTTTTCCCAGGTATTCCAGCAACACTTATCTGTCCTTTTGATCCAACCCTATTTCCTCTGTCTCTCTCAGAGGCGAGTCTGGGCCTCTGGGACGTAGATTTCGATGCTGTCCGCGCTCTCCGTGGCGGAGTTCTGGCGAAACGAGGCAGCCTTTTTGGCAGCCAGAAGACGCTTGCGAGCCTCGTGTCTCTGCTTCTCTGCTGAGGCCGACGAAGAGGTGGACGAGGAGTCCGCACTCTTCTCGCGGCCCAGCGATGGTCGTCCCTTACCGGGCTTCTTTGACGCCGGGGCGGCCTCCTTCTCCTCGTCCTGTAGCGTTGGGAGTGATGAAACATGACAGACGGAAGAGAAAAGACAGACACAAGACAATGAGAGAATGTAATGTGGAAACTGTCTTCAAGAGGTTCTATTAAAGTCTAGGCAGGTTTTGCAAGACAGGACTTTGACAAAGACATTATGACAATGCAGATTGTTTTCGTTAAAAGGTTGAAAACAGAAAATCTCGGACGGGTAGACATTTGGTAAAAACAGGCAAACATTGAGAGAAAAAAAACAGTCATTTATATGACAATTTTTGGAGACATGAAATGGTAACATGAATTAATGGTCACATTGGATCAAACTTAAAAAACAGTAAAGGGATCACAAGACACACAGTCAATGCATTTGCATTGCAAAGCAACATAAAGCAAGAACACCTCAGATCCATAAACTTGACGCACACGTAAATATAGAAAGACAAACCACCGACCACAGAGCGAGAGAGAGAGAGAGACAATGACAGACACACGAACACAAGCAAAGACATTTAAACAGAGAAAGAGAAAAAGCAAGACTGCATTCTGTCACATGATCAAGTGCATCTTAGCCATGCTCCACTGCAACCAGCATGCATGCTCAAAGCAGGGCTTCACATTTAAAAAAACACACCAACGACAGCCCTCTTTGAGATGACTTTTTTTTCCATGCATGCCTAAAAGGGATCTCTCTGGCCCCTTTGTATCGGACGGGGAAGCCATGTTAAGGAGTTCATCCCACGCAGGGGGAAGGAGGTAAAAAAGAGTGGGAGAAATGGTGGTGGTGGTGGGAGGAGAGAGGCCGGTTTCGGCGGCTTTCCTACCCCAGCCAGGGCACTGGGCAGCAGGGGTGGGAAGTACCTTCCGCTCAGGGGGCGACTGGGCAGCCGCAGACGGCACGGACTGCCAGTCATTGGACTTGAGGTGGTAGAGCTCGTCGAACTTGAGGCTGATGTCCTCGATGGAGAGCTGCAGCAGGTCCCAGAAACCTGCCAGGTCCTGGGCTGTGGGCCGCGGGTTGGCAGTCACATTCTGACCAAGAGAGGGAGACGGGAGTGAAAATAAATCAATGAATGATGAGGAGAGAGGACACAGTCAATGTTGTAGGGTAGAACATATGAAATACAGTGTACTGGAGAGTAAACAGCATCACAGATAGGGAAGAGGATGCATTTATGAATCGATTTCGTGACAGCTGAACTAAACTGATTTTACACAAGCCAGTATGTAGTGCAAACTAATGCCTTCAGTGTGCATACTGCACTGGTGTGAAAAGGACATTAAACGCTCAAGACATAGGCTATGGCTTCTGAAAAATCAGCTTTTAAATGGGTGTTTGGCCTTGAAGTAGCAGAAAACAAAACAAAGCACAGAAATGACTGAGTCTACTTTCAGTGCAACCGTGGACATCAAAGGCAGAGATGGATCAGGTCATAAAAAAACAAATAAAGAAATAAAATAAAATTCTGCTCAACTTTATTCGGGAATTTTTTGGCAAGTTAAAACTAGGCTATATTTCTAAAAATACTTTGTCCTACATGTGTCCATATTGTGAGAATCAGGGCGGTGGGTGGGGTATCTGTGGATCGGCTTTTGTGGGTCACCACCATGCGTGTATTAAGAGAACTGGATACAGCGTTGGAGGCGCGGCCTCGTTCATTCCTATGAAAGCTTCTCAGTGGGGCATGAGGCCAAAATGGCTCGACTTCCGACTGGAAAAGTACCCAGATCTTCCGGCGATCTTCCGCATCCATTGGGCCTTTAGAGCAGGAACAGGGTCACAACCGTCACGGTGTTGTCATGGATCATTGCTAATTTCGCCTCCGAGCACTCGCTCCAGCCTCGGTCTGGGTCTCATTCAGATGAACAGAGGAAGGGAAATAACTCTGTATTCAGCTATTAGTGCATTTTACAACTTTTAGGACCTAATGATTTAAATTAGGGCTATTCAAGTGTTCATACTGGGAAGTTGATTCACCTAAAGAAAAATGATACTCTTAGTTACAGACGTCTCTTTCCCAATGTAAGTCTATGGGAAAAAGTCTTTTTGGGCCCAATAGCATCACATGACGGACACAGAAGTTGTAGTACAACCGTTTGGCCAATATGAAAATTGGGATCAACGACCGGCGCTCTACCTGGAGGCTTGGTCTCCAACAAAAACAACCATCCCAGTTTTTGTTGGTCCTGGTTTGAAAACAGTGTTATTTCTCATCTTGACATCCATTCTGCTAACTTCAGCAGCCGAGGCTATGTGAAGAAGGTTGGTGCCATTACAGAAAGAGAAGCCAAAATCAGGCCAACAGTGAGTACCTGCTTCTGGCCGAGTACTGATTTCATCTTATTGTAAATAAATTGAGTCAAAATGTCACTGAAGAATTGTGTATTTTGTTCAAACAACTTTCTTGCTTGTGTGTTTCTTTGCTTTCTGGTGCAATATTACTATCTCTGTTTATGCCTTTATTAGGTAGTTGACAGTAGAGAGATGACAGGAAACGAGTGGAGAGAGATTAGGGAGCGACATGCAACAAAACTAGGGAAGATGCAGTTCATGGTGGGCGCCTCACATCCCAAGACCATCAGGGTGCCCCGATAAAGGTACTTATTACTGTGCTACACCTCTGCACTGCATTACTTACACACTGTACTCGTCATCAAGTGCGGCTCTTTCCATATTCACCATTAGAGGGAGCCATTTTACAGCTTAATTCTTTTGTCAAGCTGAACTCCCAGCTGAATAGGGCTTTGTAACATAAAAAAAAAAAATGCTATAAATGCTTCAGCATAAGTAAAATAAGCCCGTATGTTGAGCCATACAAAAGGGACATTGCGGACAATGTCAACAAAAAGAAATGCAATCATTCAGTGTCACATTAAGATTAAATGTAACAACAGATTAAACCCCTCACTGGTTCACAAACAGCTGCCTCTGTGTTTATCGTTTATCACAGATTGGCAAACAGATGTAAAGTAAATCCTGCTCTGACGACATCTTTTCCTCTGACACATTCACAGTTTGTGCAGAATCCATGCTATTCTTTATATTTAAGATGCTGTTAAAGGAGCAGTGAAGTTGATTTGCTTAACTAATTGCTAATTAATTTCTTCACAGTGGAACTTCTGTTGTGTAAATAGCACTGTAACAATGACAGCATTTAACACAGCGGCTTAAAGTAGACAGTTTGATGTGGCCATGTGATGTTGTTTTCTGAATCTTCTTGTGATGTTTGTCTTGTGATGTGTTTCTTGCTACCTGACCTGAGCCTGATGGGGCCCCTGACTAAGTATCAGGCTACATGTCTGGATTAGGTCATTTTGTTACGTGCGGCCTTGGGCTCGGCCTGGTTAACCTTCAAATATAATCTATTTCCACGATGACAGTTTCTTATGATCATTATGACATTGTGTAATTCTTAATTGCACCTCTACATGTTGTGAGTACAGGCGTGTTACGTTAAATGTCTTGCATGTACTGTTCAATAGTCAAGTTCAGTTAATGATCATATGGCAGACATTTGGGAAATTGAGCTTCATATCAACCAACAGGTAAAACAGAGTTTATTCATTTAAGATGCTGTAGTGTTATATTGTCATGTGCTGGTAGTTGGCTGCAGTTTGTATAACGCCATTTCCAGTAAAACACGTCAACAGAGAGGAATGGCTTATTGGCTTATTATAAGCTCCTTGTATTTTGCGCTGGTGGGCCCACCATGCCTCATTCTGCCTAATATGCTGTGTATCATGGCTGTTCCCGGATTAGTGTGAAAGCCTTTACGTTATCGAAGCAAGCATATCTGGCAGAAGACAGAAAAACAAAAACATTGGGTTTGGTTAAAAAAGCGTGGGTCTCAGTTTCATGCCCCTGCAGACCTGAGACCTGTACTACGAAGCCAGTTCAACATACCCGGGGTATCTTCTCGTTATCTGGCTTAACTAACCCTAACAAACGAGATCCCGCTACGCTATTGACTCTGTAAATCAACACAGTGTTTCTCAATCTGGCTGTGAGCGTACCACATAAAAGGGGCGGTGTTTGCAGCATCTGACCAATCACAAACAATGACAAGTCTGCTGTCAGCAGAGAGGCACATTTTACAAACCAAGGACAAACTATAATATTAAACAAATACGAAGAAGTTAAACACATAATCCAGACTAATAGTAACACAATTGAAGCTACCAAATGCAGGAAGGACAGCTGGCAAAAGAAAGAAATGCCGATGTGTGAATGCGCAAATTAACAGACTTATTAATTAATTGAATACTCAAAAGTCAGACATAGTCGTCTAGATGGGGCAGTGATGTATAAATAACTTTCAAAATAGAATGACTGAACAGATTATAGTAGACTACATTATGCCCTTCGGTAAGAATGTGGCGGGTATGACTATTTCAGCCCTCTCTCAGCTGCGTCCCCGACTCCGGCGGTGTGAAATGGACTTGAGGGCAAGTAAAAAATAAATAAATATAAAAACATAATTCAAAGTGGTAAGCACCTACAGCATAAATCCAGCTGTCCTTTCTGCATTTGTCAGTTTAAACTGTGTTGATTTTAGCCTGGATTATGATTTAAACTTCTTTTTCTTTGTATAATATCACCTTACCCTTTGCAAACCGAGCTTTGATTGGTCAGTACTCGGTGCTTTTGTACAAGTTGATCTCTGATCTGGAACATAACCTGCTCCGGAACAGGATAGGTGTTCAGCGTAAGTTACCATGGCGATCTACCCCGGTAAGAAGTAAAACACCGTCGTAGGATGGAAAACCCAGGGTTAACCCTGAAGTTACCTCGCTAAGCATCACAGAGAGGCCATATACACACCAAGTTTTGTTCACACAGTCCCCGGAACTGCTGGAACTTCTGGGCCATTAGGAGCTGGGCACATCCTACTGCACTGCGAACCTTCCCCAGCACTGAAGAGAGAATAACAATCAACACAGATACATTTGTAATGAGTTCAACACACATTCATTTGAGATGATTATTTTAATTGTTTATCTCTGAGGCATCCTGTTATTGCAGCTATGGATGACACACAAACCCAGTCTTCTCTGCTATAGTGGTGTAAGACCTGCCTATATATATTAGCCTGCTGTCTGTCAGTGGTCCCTAAGCTTGTCTGTTGCTGTATCAAAACTAGGACAAACATCTGCCAAGACAAAATTGGGACTCCTATCTGATTACTGCATTGCAAAGTTATGGCAATGTGATTATAGTGTGGTGAGACTCAGCTCTGCTGTACAGATTTGCATCAGATTTTAATACACGGACATTTATTCTGAAAAAAACCCATATGAGCTCACAAAGACACAAAGAGCCTTGTTCATACAGAGATGTGCTTCTGATATGAACTGAGCATCCAAAGCCGTCTTACTGTTTATTTGTTTATGTGTACAGTGTGTATGTGTGTGTGTGCGCTCACTTGCTGAGCACTGATCTAATCTGGAGGTTTAATCAGTTCCAGAGTAGATTTGTGTAATTCTGGGGATTACAGGCCTGCTTGTGTGTGGTAACCCCAGGTATTACCGCCTCATCCCCTCCATGCTGAGTACGTCTGATGGAGTGATTGTAGGGCCTGAGGCAGAACCCTATAACCGAGCGCTGAACCACATGGCGAGGTCAGACAGCAGCAGACCTCTGGAAGGAGGCTCAGGGTGCAGGGTTCATTCAGAGGGCCGGCACATGTTTGACTTCAGAAACGCTTTGACTGTACATTTGGCTTTCTTCTGCTTTTTCTGGGCCAAATAACTTAGATTAATTTAGGAGATGGACATTCGTTATGCAAACCCAAGAGTAAACCGTTAGAATGTAATTGTATGTAATGTAATGCTAGCAGCTAATTTATCTAGGGCTGTCAATCGATTAAAATATTTAAACCCTATTAATTGCATGATTGTCCATAGTTAATCACGATTCATTGCAAATTAATCACACATTTTTGATCTGTTCAAAATGTACCATAAAGGGAGATTTGTCAAGTATTTAATACTCTTATCAACATGGGAGTGGACAAATATGCTGCTTTATGCAAATGTATGTCTATTTTTATTATTGGAAATCAATTAACACCACAAAGCAATGACAACTATTGTCCAGAAACCCTCACAGGTACTGCATTTAGCGTAAAAAATATGCTCAAATCATAACATGGCAAACTCAAGCCCAACAGGCAACAACAGCTGTCAGTGTGTCAGTGTGCTGACTTGACTATGACTTGCCCCAAACTGCATGTGATTATCATAAAGTGGGCATGTCTGTAAAGGGGAGACTTGTGGGTACCCATAGAACCCATTTTCATTCACATATCTTGAGGTCAGAGGTCAAGAGACCCCTTTGAAAATGGCCATGCCAGTTTTTCCTCGCCAAAATTTAGCCTAAGTTTGGAGCGTTATTTACCTCCTTTGCAACAAGCTAGTATGATGGATGGTACCAATGGATACCTTAGGTTTTATAGTTTCATATGATGCAGTATCTTCACTGTAGCTTTAAAACTGAGCCCGCTACAATCTAAAAATCGCAAGTTACGTTAATGCGTTAAAGAAATTAGTGGCGTTAACACAAATTTGCGTTTACCCGTTATTATCACGTTAACTTTGACAGCCCTAAATTAAACATCTTTATAATTAAATATCCTTTTTGTTATGTCAAAAAATCTTCATATTTGGTAAAGGAACATAAAGGATTTGATTGTGCAATGATCAACAACGTGTGCAAGCTGGCCGGATGAACTTGTCAAAACAGCCTCATTCACTGCCTCACAATACAACTTCCTCTAGAGTTGGAAACTTGGAGGCAATTTAACAAAAAGACCTGGGGTTGTAACGAGTACCCTGGCGGCTTTACCTTCCTCTGAGAGCTGGTTGTCTTTGGTCTCCTGCTCCATCTGCTGGCACCACCCTTCCATGCGTCCCGTCTCAGCCTGCAGCAGCTTCAGGAACCAGTGGCCGTCTCTCCGACACAGAGTTCCCCCTCCTCCGCTCTGGGGAACACTGCTGTTGCTCCCGTTCCCGCTCTCCAGCCAAGGGTCTGGAGGCGGGAGAGACGAGGGGTCCAGCGCTGGGTCCAGGCTTTCTGAGAAGGAGGAAGAGCTACTTCGTGTGGTGGAGCGTTTGAGGATCTGCCTGGGCGGTGGAGGTGAAGAGGTGTCACCAGTAGCGTCACCGTTGTCTAAATAGTCTTGTCCGATAGGGGTGCTTGTGGATTGGCTGGCGCTACTGACCATGACTTTCTTCTCAAAATGTTTGGCGTTATTGATATGGGAGATGACAGGGATGTCCTGTGTGTCTGAGTCTGTTTCTTGTTTTGAGGCCATGCTACTGGAGCGACTGAGCCTGAAACAAAGGGTGAGACTCACTGTTACAGGTGGACAGGTGAACATTTTCGTTTTCTTTGCTTACTGTTATGTTCACAACAGTGAGCAAACAAAACAATACATTATTCAAGAATTATGTCTCCATTACTGGAACGAACACACGATACATAGTTTTGACACTGAGTCACTTCTGCTGGTCAATATAGATATAAATAAACAGGATCGCTCTGAGACCGGGCTTTGATAGCAGTGCACTCAGACTGGTATCAACGGATCTCTTATCAGAACAGGCTGAAAAATGAATGCTGTCTGACTCAACATTATTTCCATTTCTTGTTAGAACTCAAGAAATGCTTACAAGCGGCGATTCAGTCAGATAATGAAATGTTATGAGTGCTTGACTGAAGAATCTTTAACCGATATCAGAGGAGGACAAGAACAGCAGAAGACTGGAAAAGCACAGGAGGGATTAGCACATAGCACAAAAGTGTGTAAAACACTGATAAAAACACAAGGAAGGACAAAAATGAACATAGGAACTCTAGCTGGTTATGTTTATAAAATATCTATCAGGACTCAGAACAGCTGCTACTTACAAAACACTAAATGCACCATGCAAAAGTAAGAAAATACAGGAGGAAGGCATGAGGAACTTCCTCGTAGGGCCGCACAATTAATCAAAATGTTATCACAATATGGCCTACTGCAATATTCAAATCACAGGAGGCGATATTTGTATCGAAAATATTTGTTAAAGGCAAAATATGTGCCAAAATACCATTTTAAATTAAATATTGTTGTGCTGAAGAGATCATATATCTACAGACTTAAGAAAACATCTCTGTTTGGTACAGATCTCCATGACGATCTCTTATGGAAAAATGAGAATAATAATGTAAAAATTATCATTCCCTCTAATATCGCAATTGCAATATCAGTCAAAATAATTGCAATTAGATATTTAAAAAAACATTGTGCAGCCCTACATCCTGGCATTCAAAACATCACGAGCATAAAAATGCAAACTCCACTGTAATAACCCTAGAAATGGGTCTCAAATATTTAGTAAGCAGAGACAAGTTTAAACAGTAACAACTCATGCCAGGAATCTATTTTATCACCACCAATACAACACACAAGGATAGTTTTCAGACACAAACACATTCACATTGCTTTCACATTTACATAGCTTCTGTAAAGGGAAAGAATAGTCAGAGCAGTGTGTGTGGCTATAATATAAATTCCTCACGTTGTTACAAGGACAGGAAGAGGACTTACTGCCACCCGTCCTCCACCTGTACTCCTATTGACTGAAATCTGGCCAACGGCGGGGTCTCCTCTCGTGGAACTTCCTGAATACAGTCAACCTTAGAACAGATAAACGAAATGAAAAAAACAGGTCAAAATTACAAACAATAACTCAGGCTGAACTCTGTTCAGAGCCGGCATTAACATGCGTCCTGAGTTATCCGATCACAAGTGGACAGCTCTAAGTACGTCTGTTAACACCTGGCATTAGAATGTGTCTCCACATGTGTCTTGAGTGACCTCTTGTGATCGAATCTCACCTCTCCGCGCTATATGAAAATAAACACGTAACGTTAAACACGTGGCTAATACAGCAGACGTGACGTAATATTACATGAACGCCAGTAGTAATATGCTACATATTCGTGAATTTGGGTAGGCCTACATTTTATTAAAGCAAATAAAAGGTTATTGTTCCGGCACCGCTGCCTTTGTGATCCGGTCACTGAGGACGCATGTTAATACCAGGTCTGAACAGGGCCTCAGAAAAACAAAAATCTTGTCACGAATGATGTCATAGACGCCTAATTCTAGCCAGAATAAGTACAGTTTTGCAGGGTTTTTAATTTTCCAAGTGATAAACCAAATCATCAGAGGAACAACTCAGAGAAAATCTGTATAATTTCGTGCTTCGCTTTCCATTAAAAAGTGTCACCATTAATGGTTACTCTGACTGAGTTCTGTTAATGTGCAGGGTCTGCAAAATGGAGAAAATGGCTGTTATTTCAGCACAGAACAGAAAGTTATGGCTAAAGGGGAACACAGATAAAGTATACAGCCAGCTCTAATGATAGAGGGATGTTCATCCTAACGAGACCTTTAGCTTGCAAGCACATTTTTGGGCTTGAGGTGACACACTCAGACATAGTCATACACCACAGAGGATTACTTTTAAAAATGTTCTTTTTCCTGGATTCAAGCAGAACGAGCTACACTTCAGAAAACGCTGTGATCAGGGCTCTATCTCGACTGACAGCTCTAACAGCACTGATTCAACAGTCCCATTGCCTACCTGTATGCCAATGGAGGACAGTTTCCGCCTGGGTACTGGTGCCACAAAGGGCTCCTCTGCTGCTAGATTCCCTTTGTTAAATCCTGATTTCAGTGATTCATGCTGGACAACTGAGTCACTTGTCTCAGTGGAAGCATTAAAGGTGATGGGCGCGATTGGCTCTCTCGGGATGGCGATGGGAGTGGGGATGATGTGCGGAGGGCGGGGAATGCCCCGGGCCAGGCTGTTGGCACGGGTGCTGTCAAGGCTGTCAGAGGAGTTGCTGTGAGCGTGGCTCGACTGGCTGTTGACCTCTGACCTCCGGTCCTGCTGGTCCAGGTAGTTGTCCTGGGCCGACTCTGTGCTGCTCTGTACCGTCACAGAGATGTAGGGCTTGGAGGTTGTGCGGGGCGGCACTGGCGGAGGAGCAACCTTCTTACAGGTGGTTATGCATGTAGAGACTGGAGGGGAAAAGAGGAGAAGAAGAAAAAGGATTACAAAATGACAGAGGTCAAAATGTTTTAGCAAATCTTTGAGAGTGAACTCAAAACAAGAACAAACCAGAAGATATAAGTAGTACTGACAACAGCTCAAAGCATATTTATCAGCATCATCCTAAGAGCTGACTAACAAGTCTTGTCAGCATGTCCATGTCATACTGTACATGAATACACAGGGACATTGTGTACATGAAAGCTGGAACACCAGCAGATTCAGGCAGGAATCCCATAAAGTGGAAAATCAAATCAGGCAGGACACTGAACAAACATACCGCTCAAAGCAGGTGACTAAATGAAATCACACACACACATAGCGCACTTCAAAGCCTCGATCATGAGACAGGTGATGAAATCAGTAAAGCAATTAGTAGAGCATCTGACTCTGAGGACCGAATACAGTTGAGAAATTGAAAGGAGACATTTATCTGCACCACTCCCTAACACCAGACCAAACATGCCCTCCAGCTATAAAGGAGATAATAGAAAGTTAACCATAGAGACGGAAGGAGGGAAGGAAACCACTCAGACAAGTCTACCCATGACAGACGCTAACGCCTATTCTCTTAATGATTTAATGAGCGTTATTATGTTGTTAATGTCATGGATGTTATAGTACACCCAATGACAAATGCGGAGCCTCCCAAAAATGATGCAATTGGTAAAACTATACAAAAAAAAACAGCAAACGCTCAGTACTAAGCTTTGTTAATGTTGGATTATTTTACACTGGTCACATGGTAGCATATACAGGGTTAAAAATCTAAAGCTGAGCTCCTTACAGTGGCAACTTGTATGTGGGTTTACATGAAATCCACATAGCGTGAGTCCAGCACACAACAGAAAAAAGCAGATTTTTTTTCAATAAAAAAAAACTCAGTCAAACATCTCCCTTCATTGCTCTGTCCTCTGCACATCCGACTACATTATTTCACTACCGGTAGAGCCACTCATTCACTTATCTAATCTATCAACCAAATCAATGGTCTGTCATGAGGTCAATGGATAACGTTCCCACAGCCTGAAGTGTATCAGGAAGAGCAAAAATAAATAAACGGTGTATCAGAAGAGATCAAGTTTATGGGCTACAAATACAAAATGAAGTTGAGACGTTGTATTTACAGACTTCATTCATCTTGATGGTTTCAAAAATGCAAAAAAAAAGTCATAATTCTCATGCAGATAGATAGATTATATAAGGACTCGAAGGCTCTTCTGTTGCGTATATGAAAATTCAAGGCTCTGATGCCTTCAATCAAGAGACCACAGAAAAGCACCACATAGTAAAACGCAGAGTGTGATGTTGGACCGCCAAAACCTAGAATCTAAACAGGGAATATTATTGTAACATTACGAACCCTGTGGCTACCATATGATCCCTTAAACAGATGCTTTATTTGACAGCACACTGGGAAAATGGAACCTGTACAAGACCACAGAGGAGTTAGTACAGAGAGGGACAGACGGTATTTTGATGCCGAAGAGAGAGAAATAAAGTTTGTTTAAATAAAAGCAGTGATGACAGCACAAGCTGCTCCATCAGCCTGTTATTAAATATATTTAATAATCATTTAATGTGTCTGTCAGAGTCTGTATATTGCTGCCTTTGACATTTTTGCTTAAAAACACCAGGTTATGGTGCAGACCACACCGTAATCAGGATATCAGTGGGACAGTTGAGGCCTTCATGGCCTAATATTAACATCAAATATGATTAAACCAGATGAAACTGTGGCAGAAGCATTTCTACAGACTGCTGTCAGGGATATAATTAAATGACTTTCCGAGGAAATTACATAGTGTGTGCGCGCCTTAGGATGTCACTTACATACAGAACCATTATCTGTATACAAGTGACATACTGTTCACTGTGTAAAGTGGTATTGAACAATGACTATTGTCTATTTTATTGACTCTGGTAAGTGCACCCATAAAGTACCTTTCTGTAAAGCTCAGCCATTTTGCACTTAGAAGTGTAAAAGCCTGCACAGACATAAGTCTGTATATTGGCAATAATCTGGCGATACGTATCATTATACATATATTATGATATATTGCGATACTGTAAGCAATTTTTAAAATCCAATAAAGGCAAAAAAGCCCAAAAATGAAATCTAATTTTAGGAAAACTGTCATAAAGCACATATCACCATATGCATCAAATCTGAGTAAAAAAAAGTATTTATTTTATGCAATCAGAACAGTGAGATCTGCATTTGCATTCATCACAGCTCCTGTAACATCATAGCACTACCTTTTTTGTGCAATCTGAGCCGATGTCTGCCACAAATCTTTGCATGTAAACTATGAATTAAAAATCAATACAGCGTTTTTAAGAATCAATACAGTATAACAAAACATTATATTGCAATACTCAAGTGCATTGATATTTATTTTCTTACAGCCCTACACAGACACAATACATAATCACCAGATTTGAGGTCATTGCATATGACTCAAACTCTCAGAAATACTGAGATTGTAATAAATAGTCACAATTTCCTGCGGTGTCATCCGAAAGGAAACTGCATGACAGCATTTGATGACTCTGTTTTAGGCATGGCATGAAGCGAACACTGTTTGAGCCTCGTGTTGCTGCACTGAATGCTGTTGTCATCAAGGATTTACAAAAAGCCTTGCAGCAAACATGTGAGCTGCTGAGAAAATATTCAAACAAAAGGGTCGTTGTTCATTTTAATCCGCTTCTTAGCTTTATCTCTAATGTTTGTACAAGCTCACCTATCATGAAATCTCATATGACCTCACACAACAAGCTGAGTGGCGTTGCCAAGCTGCTGTCAGTCAACTATTCCAGAGGATTGCATCAGCCTGAACTACGGCACCACGACTGGCTCCATGGTGCTCCTTTAAGACTAACTAAGTGCTTTTATGGGTTTGCACCCCTATTATTTAAAAATGCAAGTTATTGCATTTGCAGTGTGCTATAGAGTTGTGCAGGGATGACGTGTTTTTGTAGAGCAAACAGGAAGTAAGCATCGCCCTGGTTCACTCGACAAAAAGCCAATGGGATTTAGATTTTGGATTAATGCAGAAAATAAACACTGTGGCAAACAAACGTTTATGATACTTATATGTTTTGTTCAGGAAGATAATCTCCACAAATGAACCCCACTTTTATGATTTTTGAAGTGTGAATGCAATCGCCAGATTAATCACCAAACTACACCAAGGTTGCATGAACGTGAGTATACACAAAGAGGCTGTAAAGGCGGACGAGCTGGCGTGATGACGTTTAGTAGTCTCATTTAGCCACTTGTTAGCAATCGCCTTTGTTAAGTAAGAACAAAAAATTCACGAGTAGGATATTTACTGACGTAACCACAGACCTTATTTCAGGCATCGAAACAAAAACCCATTCAAAAAACACGTTGACTTCGAAACAAAGGAACCGGAAGTGCTAAAATGCTAACTCATTTCCGGGTTTTAGGATTCATTCCTGCAGCTCTCTATTGACTGATATTTAACCAAAAGATCATTCAGTCTGTGTTAGCTGTGTTTAAAGTTTGAGTTAGCTTTGCATAGTTTGAGCTTTTCCCTAAAATAAACTAACAAAAAAACCTATACAGCCCAGACTGACAGTGGATTCAGTCAAACCATTCTCTTGTGTTGGCACTGTGCAAAAGTAACATGGAGCCAATCGTAGACTTGCTCTGCTATTGATTGGTTTCCAGTCTTCTGATTATTAATTTTATCTTAAATTCAACATACCTGAACTCTTACACTCGACACCTGACTTATTCCAGGATAGAGCTCAGATTTGTAAATGCTGGCCCAAATCCAAGCTGAGCCACTTAACAGCAAACTGCTCCGATGCACTCAAGGTTACATTTCAGTGATGCCAAAACACTTGACACCATCTGTAAACGACAGAGATGACACCCAAAACCAAGGCTGTGCCTTCTTCAAATCCCACACTTGTTGAACATCACAAAAAGAGACCGGACACACACAGACGCCCTGTTGGATGTCCAGCCCTCATTATAAATAATAAGCTGACAATACAAACATCACTTGCTCACTTTGATGCTTTGACTGTTGGAACACACCCTCAGCTCCACATTTTAAGGATGGGAAGCAGCAACCCAGTCTGCTAGTCAAAAAGCTGTCCCTGATATCCACAAGATGTTTCAACCACAGCATCTCAGTGATATCCAGAGCGGTCATCATTTCAGAACAGATCTTGTCCAATCTATTTTAAGAAACCTGCAGTTTATCATCCATCACAGCTACACAGTACATGCCACGGACCAGCCATGTTTTATCCACCACCCTCAGACAACTAGGGCTGTCCCGAATACCATTTTGTGGCTTCGAAGCTTTAGTGAGAAATATTCAAGGATATTCAAAGTCATATAATCATTATAAGCACATAGTGAAGCAGTACTATTCGATACAGAAATTGTAGGCTCGTATTCATCTCTCTCACACATAGAGAGGGAGAGAGAGGGTCCAGGGAGAATCTCCTTCTCTTTATGAGCATCAGTCGCCTCTCACCCTTCACTCAGTCAGTCAATCAAAAGAGAAACAGATCTCAGTCAGATATAGAGCTGCTAGAAAAAGCAGCAAGCTTCAAAGCTTCGACCGTTGCCATGGTATTCAACTTCCAAATCACTATTCAAATGCTTGGTTTTTTATATATAGATATGTAATAACAATGTATAAACCCCAAAACAGCCCATAAAATAAGGAATAATCCCACAACATTATTCATCATTCATATTCAACACTAATTATTATTATTAGTCATTCTCAGACGGATATCGCTGTTTGTTGTGTGTAGAGGTGTCTGTGTGTAGAGTCGTGCGGCAGCAGCACTGTCCCGGGCATTGAAACGGGGGAGATGGAGACAGACAGTCAGAATAACATGTCGGTTGCTGTGCTGCACTGCTTCGCGAAGCTTCGAATAACTTTGAATATTTCTCACCAAAGCTTCAAAGCCCAAAAAAATGGTATTCGGGACAGCCCTGGATAGCCCACAAAAATGAATTTCCTCATTTGTAGGCCTATAAACAAATGAATAAATAAATAAATAGACTGTAGCCTATGCCAACATATAGGACTAAAACAAAATACCTGGCTTTGGTGAAACTGCGTTTCAGCACCCGGGACACTGCTGCGCGTGCACCCACGCACACAAAACACAGCTATCCGTCTGAGAATAACTAATAATAATTAATGTTGATGATGCATAATGAATAATGTAGGATTAATATTCCTTATTTCATGGGCAATTTGTGATTTTTGGGGTGATACACATATAACAAAAAACAAACAAACCCCCTGCTGCATTCGAAAACCGATTTGGACATGGTTAACCATGGCAAAGGTTGAAGCATTCGAGTCAGCATTACTGACCACCATCCTTGCCTTAGGAAAACCTGCTGAGACAGCTTTCACCGTCCATGCTCCCTCTCATGACAGATATAGATGCTGGATAGAACAGGGTTGTCACTGTTGTGGCAGCTATGTGATGCGCCGGCTCCACTCCTGCATCCTAGTCTTCAGGATAGTTGTCACTAACTGGTGTGAGAGGGCATAGATGTGTGTGTGTGTGTGTGTGTGTGTGTGTGTGTGGTGTGTGTGTGTGTTTGGACACCTGCCCTGCAGTTCTCCAAGTGTCACATCATGCCTTCGTCATTCTGAACAGAATTCACCCTTAAGTCTTAATACCACAGAATCTGCTTTGCCCAGCAAAAACAAGCCCCGAAATCATAACTGACAGCTGCCTCTGAGATTAGACTGGAGATAAAGTAGTAGAGCTGGACACAATAAATAGGCCTGGGCCAATATTATCAGCTGATTTTAGCTTATGATAAATATATCGATGCTGTGTTTTGGTCAATAGCCTAGGTAACAAGAAACTACAGCAGAGAAATGCCAAAGATAAGTAAGGGATAATGTACAGTGAGCCGGTCATTGTTATGAAAGCAAAAACAATTACCCGCTAGCTGTACATTATCCCGCTTATTACACAGCTACTTAATTAAGAAATCAATAATTTGACTCAAAAACGGTCCGCTACAGTCCGACATCAGAACTGCGGTCATAGTAAAGGTCTGCTATACATAGCAACGGTCTGCTATAAAGAAATTACAGACCGCAGAACGCCGTGATTGACCAATCAGAATCGAGTATTCAACACAGCCATGTTATAATGTATATTAATTGGAAACAGTGTCGTCATTATAGAGTTTCCCCACCAGAGAGCACTGATAAGTTTAGCCATACGAATGGGATCTTTCGGGATGGCAATGACGGTCGGTTCACCACTTCGGTTAAGACTGACATATCTCCATGACGATGGATTGCCATTAAATTTGGTACAAACATTCATTCCCCCCTCAGGATCATTTATAACAACTTTGGTTATCCCCAGACTTTCCATGAACCTCCTTCATCCGGTCAAAATTGACCAATGCTTTAGTGTAAGACTAAACACACCTAGACTAAAACTGATGACAATCCCTCATCCTTAGTTGTACTTTGTGTTTACGGCCAATTAGGCATTGTGTTTAATGCAGTAATTCAACTTGACGCAGCTTAATGATGGCGTGCACAGGACAACCACACAGGTGATCAGACAGGTTTTAAACAAGTTTGGAGTTTAACCACACTGTCCACTGTTCATACTGTTCTATGGCGGTTAGCTACTGGTTTTGCCACATCCCAGTTCCCAGCAGTGAAACTTGTGAGTAATTGGTAATAGAATAATGGCCAGAACTAAAAAAAACAGACTTTCATAGTGTAGGAAAAAAGTGTAGAAAACAGAATATAATTGATTCCTGATAAATGCCTGTTGGAAGCCAGAAAATGCATCCGTGGCAAAAAGTTCCCACAGACAGATGGATAGTACGTGGCACATGCTCTAATTCAGCCCATTACAGAACTCAGCCACACAAATACACAGCTGTGCAAGCATAAAAACACATTGTATGTAGCAATAGAACCAGTGCTGACAAAGCCTTTCCTTAACCTTAACACTCAGTACCACAGAAAAGAGCTATAAATATGGACATGAAGCATAACACTACAGATTCTTAAACAAGCTGAATTTGTGTACAGGAGCTGCTCAGTAGAACGTACTGGCTGCTCTACAGAAGGGGATTTAACAACAGAGACAAGCAGACGCTTTATGCCAAAATGTTTGAGAGGAATCTGGAGTGGGCACTGAGCACTGCTGTTTTCATGCCATCTGGACAGTGCTTCAGTTGTCTACTGCGAGCCCGGGTTCAAGATGTGATTTTCAAGGCTGGGAAACAATTAGCTGCATGGAGTTACAGCAGTTGAAAACAGTTTCCAACAACCCCATGACGGCTTTCCACTCAGCAGTTCGCTGCATACTAACAGCTATGCTGGCTACGTACTCAAAGACTGAGAGAAAAACCAAGAAAGTAGGAAACTTTTCTGGTCGACCTTTATGTGCTAGAACACACACAGTGGTCTCCTCCCCGTTAATAGCATTTTACTGTTTGCATGGGAAGACTGTGGACGGATAATTAACCAACCACAGTTCCCGCACAGTGACATCACTGTTGGTAGCACAACATCTTTTAAGACCCTGAAATCCAAGATCAGGTTAAAAAAAATATTAGGGCGATAATGACGCGTTAACGCAAATTCGTTTTAACGCCACTAATTTCTTTAACACATTAATGCAATCGATTTCCGGAGGTTGTACTGGGCTCACTCAAGCTAGAATGGAGATACTGGCATCATATGAAACTAGAAAACCTAAGGAATTGGTACCAACCATGTCATACTAGCTTGCCGCTAAATAACCCTCCAAACTTGCACTAAATTTTGACGAGGAAAAACTGGCATGGTCATTTTCAAAGGGGTCTCTTGACCTCTGACCTCAAGATATGTGAATGAAAATGGGTTCTATGGGTACCCACGAGTCTCCCCTTTACAGACATGCCCACTTTATGATAATCACATGCAGTTTGGGGCAAGTCATAGTCAAGTCAGCACGCTGACACACTGACAGCTGTTGTTGCCTGTTGGGCTTGAGTTTGCCATGTTATGATTTTTGCATATTCTTTATGTTAAATGCAGTACCTGTGAGGGTTTCTGGACAACATTTATCATTGTCTTGTGTTGTTAATTGATTTCCAATAATAAATATATACATACATTTGCATAAAGCAAGCATATTTGCCTACTCACATGTTGATAAGAGTACAAAATACTTGACTTCCCTTTATGGTACTTCTTGAACAGATAAAAAAATGTGCGATTAATCGCGATTAAATATTTTAATAGATTGACAGCCCTAAAAATATATATTTGTCCCTTATAATTACAGCATTTCTATGTTATATTGACAGCAGTGTTGCAATGTGGCAAACAGAGACACAATAGTCAAGACTATTAATTACTACTATTAATATAGATGACATGAAAGTACTTAGGGTTTTTAGAATATAGTTCAGTGAACAGATTCGGGCCTCAAATGTTTATCTTTGTTAATTTTAATGGATTCATTCCCCTATTGGGCAAATTACAGAATGCACCATTTCACTGACGAACCCTGACCCAATCTGCCTCTCGTCATCTTTATGTAATCCACTCCAAGGATGGTCAAACAATGTCAATAACTGTGGGGCAGATGAGACACTCAGTTTGACAGTTTTGGTCCCTCTTTCTCTAGTATTATAAAGCCTGTTGTTCAACTATTCATCAGCAACAATATACATTTTAAGCCGATTGGTTGAGGTGGTGTTGTTCTGTGGTCAGTTGGAGCTGGACAAGAACCAGGAACAATGAAAGACAAAGGGTGGATTGTGATGCTCTATTTAACAGTTTAGTATCGCCTGCCAAGATGTCTGCTGGCTGCCAGTTGACCCATCTGTATTGTTTCATCAAGTTACAGCAACAAGACGCAGATAACCTTGCCTGACCCTACCACCACTTCCTTGTAATCAAAGCCATTATTCCAATGAATGATCACATTAAATGCTTTCAACAACATCACCGCTACAAAACTGTACAGTTTTTACAGTAAATACAACATCAAAATGGGATTTAATCCATGTTGGACACTAGGGTTGTGTACTGGCAAGAATCTGGCGATCCGATACGCATCATGATACAGGGGTAACGATTCAATATATTGCGATACTGTAAGTAATGAGATGTACTGCGATTTTATAAATCTCAATAAAAAAAAATAAGGAAAAACTGGCATGGTCATTTTCAAAGGGGTCACTTGACCTCTAACCTCAAGATATGTGAATGAAAATGGGTTCTATGGGTACCCACGAGTCTCCCCTTTACAGACATGCCCACTTTATGATAATCACATGCAGTTTGGGGCAAAAACCATGCAGTTTTTTGCATGCAATATAAAATGTGTTATTTTTTTCTTTTCTAAAAATTATGCATTTCTGCTGTGTTCTTTTTACAATGACAGTTTTCCTAAAGTTATATTTAAAAAATATACTTAAAGTTACGCAATATATTGAATCATTACCCCAGTATCATGATGCATATCGTATCGCCAGATTCTTGCCAGTACACAGCCCTAGTAGGGAATACTATAGTAAAGAGTGCACCATACAACACCACTGGAAGTAGGATAGATCATAAGACAATCAAGATATAAATCTCAGAGCTTGTAGATATCAAACTGATGATAGAGATGATTCTCATCATAGTTTCCTACACACTATTTTACTATCTATCTTACTGGTCTAAATGTATTTGCATCTGACTCTTCAGTCACCAAATGCTTGCATGTTAGACAAATTCCCTCTAAATTTAGCTGCAGCAGGGCAGCAAATGAGCATATTTAAATGTTAACTCAGTGATGAAAGTCAATGTCGTTATCATTAGGATGATGGCTAAGCTGTCATCATTCATTCATTCATTCTCACTGTGCAATATAATTTTCCACTTATGCAATTTTGTTAACAGTCTGTTTATTGTCAATACTGTATATACTGCTCCTATGTTTATACTTCCTTCTATTTAAATGATTCATATTTTGTTACACTTTGTTTAGCTCTTTTCTTTTAACAGTGTTAGCTGATGCATCTTGTTTTTTGCACTATCCCCTTTGCTGCTGTACAATGCAAATTCCCCCACTGCGGGACTAATAAAGGAATATCTTATCTTATCTTATCATATCTTATTATGGGACACACAGACACACACACAGACACACAGACAGGATGACTTGTGAGCGGCTGGAGTCTAGACGTGTGACGTCATAAACGCTGCTGTAGTGCTCAATAGCACCTGCTGAAGTTTATACTAAGTTATGTTTATTGACAACATCAAACCACACCCACATTGTGATGTAAAAGGCAATTAAGGTAATTAACACACACAACGTCAAAAAGAACTAACAATAACAGTTTAAAGTACTTACCCTGCTGTCAGGCGCAGGTAAATATATATATATATATATATATATATATATATATATATATATATATATATATATATATATACAGCACAAAGGTGTCTTGAGTTAAGACTTATATTATTTTCAAGGCAGCTGTAACCGGAGTGGACAGTCTCTCTGGAGAGTAAAAGCCGGTCTGGTTGTGTTTTGTTTGGGAGGCGTGGTGGCGTCTCTACTGCTGCCTTCAGGAGCGCCTCGGACACTCCACACTTTAATTATTGTAAAAGTGATTATGGTGCTCATTTAGGTGCTTTTCTACTACAGGATCCACCAAGAGGACACAGTTTTTTTTTTTTTTTACGTGTTGCAACAAAAAAAAAGCTCTGTGATGTCAAACCACAATGAACCATCAAAATGCACAAAATAAAATCATCAAAACAATTCAGATAAATAAAATCTGATCCAGACTTAGACAAAAATGAAAAAGACAAGGGTATTACATTAGATTGTTTCCTCCTATCAGCTTTATGTTGTATAATATAACTTAATCACAATACCAATTCATTACTTACATATTTAACTTAATCATATTGACTATTTGTTTTCTTTTCTTATATGCACATATTATTATAAGTTATATTATAAGTAATTAATTGGTATTTTGGATTGATAACAAATTTATATTTTGTTAAGGATAATTATATCAGTAATTAATTTATATTTCTGTATGACACAGATTGAAGGTAATAATTATAGTTAGAATAATTATAAATAATAATAATTCGAGTTAATAGACAAATTAAGGAAAATGTAATTAGAGTATATGTATGGCTCAAGAAGGAAGCTGGTTAATAATTAATAATTGACTTATGGAGAAGGGGTGGGATTAAATAAGTTTATACTTCTTCTCACTCCTTTTTGAATATGTAAATCAAGGCATCAAGTGTTTGACAATTCTTTTTTTTCCTAATGCTTTCCATTGTATGTAACTACTACTTGTTTCTGACTGTCCACTTGTTGGTATGATCATTCTCTTTTTCTTTATTTAATTTTTTTTCTATTCTACATGTTCGAAATTAATTTTGAAATGAAATGAAATGTGCAAAGAACTTGTCTTTATTTCCTCCAAACGTTCAGACTACCCAGTAGAGCTTTAGCAATATCAGAATAGAAGCTGAAAAATCCTACTAACCTGAAGGCAGCATAATGCTCTAAGGTCTATGTGACTATGGGCGCCACATGGTGGATACTTTATGGTAATACAGCATTTTTAGCAAATTTGACTGTAAATTACCAAAGTGTATTGGTGTATGTGTATTTGATTGTATTTCCATATTTGTAGTGTATTGTGGTTTTATCATATAGAAAACTGAATATCTTAATTACAATGTGCATGTAAAAGCCCAACTAGGGACAAGAGTTGAAAATTAGTTATAGCTGTAAACTCTCTGTGCAGCACATCAGTTTCATGCCCTGTATTGGAACTATGTTAAACTGCATCATCCCTATCAAATAAAAATAAAATAAATTCTAATAACCCAAGCAGGTGCAGGTAATATCCATTCTCTTATTCTGAACCCGGGGAGCAGTCAGATGTCAACAACCAGTGCAAAGCATCTTTGCCTCCCTTCACAATTCCTCTGCGATAGCAAATTCAACATCAAGGTAACAAGACGATTGCCCAGGGCTTTCTTGTGCTGCTGTGTCCTGTAATCATTTCAATGACAACCAACGCTCCACTGCCCCAATCGCATTTCTTTTTGATCAAGTTTGTCCTGATAGTAGTGCTGTCAATCGATTAAAATATTTAATCGTGATTAATCGCATGATTGTCCATAGTTAATTGCGATTAATTGCAAATTAACTATGGACAATTAACCTGTTCAAAATGTACCTTAAAGGGAGATTTAACAAGTATTTAACACTCTTATCAACATGAGAGTTGGCAAACATGCTTGCTTTATTCAATTGTATGTATATATCTATTACTGGAAATCAATTACCAATGGATATCTCTAGTTTCATAAGATTTGTTGTGTTAATGCATTAAAGAAATTAGTGGCGTTAAAACGAATTTGCATTAATCTGGTATCGCGTTAACTTTGACAGTCCTACTTGATAATGAGTTTTAGTGGTTTGTTTATCTTTTGTCGTCCTTGATGTGGTAAATGGATAATTTTCTACTTCAATGATATTTTTTAGGGTAGAGGAGCTGGTTTTAATTGGTTACCTGTGTGTGTGGGTAGGATGCGTTGTCTGTCTGTCCCCAAACGCTGAAGAAAAAGTTCAAGCTGTTTCTCCTTTGGGGCTTTGTCCAAGCCAGTGGCTCTCAGGTCAGAGCCAAACTGGTCTTTCCATGTCTTCCACTGCGTAGAAAGGCCGTCTAGCATGGGCAAAAGAGGCTGCATTTGAGCTAAAAATAATGCTGGTGTGTGCATGCTGGAGGACTTGTGTCCCTCCCAGGACCAAGGCTACAAAGAGCAGTCAAAGTCATGTTACGGGAAATCAAACCAAGAATTTGGCCCATGTGGCTGAGCCGCTCTGGAAGAGGGGTCACAACTTTGCAAAAATCATCACAGTTTAATAACCAAATAAATAACCAAAAGCAGACATGCACTGTATTCTGTATATTGTGTATGTTATAAAGAAAGCATTCAGATCACAGCACATAACACTGCATCATGGTAAGAACTCCAAGAAACCTTTTACCCACTTCATATGAAGTCAAATAAAGTAATTTGCAGCAAATGTATCATCTGTTTTTCAGCCAGTGACTCACCAGTGCTGGTGCTGTATGTGCGAACAGTGGTGTCAATGGGAGGCGGTGAGCAGCCCGAGTCTATGGATGCTGTGTCGTCGTCTTGGGAACAGCCGGCCTGGATGGCTCTCAGGTAGCTGTGGCTGCGGGATCGGAAGCATGTTGGCATGGGCAAGTCTAGAGGCTCTGGGTTGTCCTGAGAGTGGGAACAGGAATCTCTGAATGTGGACTCGGAGCTGCGGTCCTCATAATGATGACTCATTTCCAGGTCCCGTAGCTGGAGGAAGGAAAGGGCAAGATTATTAAAGTCAGTATAGCAGTGGTGTGGCAAGGACAACAGTGCTGCATGAGTGGGTTCATTATCTGGTCACAGTAGCTGCTCCCAGAGCTGGAGGTGACCACTAACTGCCCAGCTGACTGTTTCTGTAAAGGGCATTCTCCATTTGTGAGACACATCTGACGGGATGCAATAAATTGGCACCAAAAGATTAAGTGTGTGGCAATTAGGTACAAAAGGTACAATTACTGGAGGACTCAGGCTGTCTGAGGGGTGAAAAAAATTAAAAGGGCACCAGAGCGCAGAAAGTTTTCAAGCATGTAGGGCAGCCTATATGGCACTGCATCACATCTTCTCAATTTTAAGGGCACCCTCAAGGGCACTTTATCAAGTTTTCTCTATTTAAGGGCACTCTAGAGGGGACTTCATCATGTTTTCTCCACTGGAAGGGCATCCTAGAGGGGACCTCGTCAGCTTTTCTTTACTAGAAGGACACCCTAGAGGGAACATCATCATGTTTTCTCCACTGAAAGGGCACCCTAGAGGAGACTTCATCCCGTTTTCTCCACTTGAAGGGAACCCTAGAGGGGACTTCATCACCTTTTCTCCACTGGGAGGGCATCCTAGAGGGGACCTCATCAGCTTTTCTTTACTAGAAGGACACCCTAGAGGGGACTTCATCATGTTTTTTTCCACTGGAAGGGAACCCTAGAGGGGACTTCATCACCTTTTCTTTAGTGGAAGGGCACCCTAGAGGGCACTTTATTGTGTTTTCTTTACTGGAAGGGAACCAGAGGGAACTTCATCACATTTTCTGTACTGGAAGGGAACCCTTAAGAGGACTTCATCACGTTTTCTGTACTGGAAGGACACCCTAGAGAGTACTTCAGCACGTTTTATTTACTGTAGGGGCATCCAAGAAGGCACAGTGCTCTTCAACTCCAGTGAACCTGGTGTTACTGCTCCTGCCTCCCTTCATGCTGGGTTTCTGGACAGGCTGTCATCTATAAGATGCATTTTCATTTCTTTTTACATTTCTTACATGACCAGCTATAGAAGAACTGTCAATTTACAGAAAAACAAAAGAAATGCCAAGGCAAGAGACATCACTTTGAAAAGCTTTATACAGCATGCATGCATGCTCTCCCCGAGACGTCTTTTGAAGAGTAAGAACCAGCCTTGCAGATGATGGGTTTCATATTCTGTTGATTGACACAAACAGCCTAGAGTAGGAGTCAAAAATGTGTTTGTAGCAGAGTTATTTTGATGTTTCACTGACTGGTAACAGAAGCATATATAGGGGTGAGTGCAAGAAGAGGCAGCACAAAAGAAAATGAAGCAGAGAATTTACACCTACACACATTTTAAATGTTGGGTATGGGTGATTTCCACTTAAGCTCCCTGTTCTGAATTAATTTAGTTTTGGAAAACGTTCCAAATTAAACAACTTGACCTCAACCAATCTAAATTATAATGCATATTAAATGTGGTATTCAGTATGCTGCTGCGCATGCAAATTAAAGCAATGCATTCACATATTGGACACATTTGTAGTAATGTAGTGACCTGTCAAGAGATTGGGTGTAAATCCTGTACTAATGGCCTGCACTGCCTCATTTGACTAGTTCATTGAAAAAGATCAGAGCCCATCCGTGTAGTTGTTCATCATCTTAGTGACCTTGTCAGTGGGAGGCTAATAGCTCTTATGTGAGTAGATAAATTAGACTAAAAACTACCAATGTCATTCATTTGGCTCTTAGGTTCAGATACATTTGGAAAATGGGGATTCTTTGTTCACAGGAAGCTCATTTTATTACTGTCATTCAAGCTGTATCTGTGAAAATGCTAATTATACTACGGAAATGAGTGTTAGTAGCTCAAGGCAGACAAAGGGGTCTTTGAAACTGACTGAATGAAGAGAGTTTGCTTGGAGCTAAGTCGTGTACATTTCGAGCAAGTACAAATCTATTCTGAACTCATTAGAAAAGTACCTGCTGAGCTAATAAGCGAAAGAGAGACGCAAACAGTAAAGAGAGAAACAGATTCATTATTTGGCCTCTGACAGCTCACATTTAATGCGATCCCTGTCTGTCCTGTACAGGCGAGCACTGACCTGTCCCAAGCAGCTACGTCTGCCCAAGGTGCTGCACGCCTGGCTGAAGTCATCATCATCCCAGTTGGGCAAAGACGAGACGGTACCCTCGATACAGTCCAGGTTGTCCAGGCTGCGATTATTGGAGAGCTCTCTGAGAGATGGAAGACAACTGGAAAGAGGAGTAAGATGACAGGAAAAACAAGATAAAGGACATGTGTTGAGGGAAATTAAAGGCAATGTCAGGATGGAGTGCATAAGGACATAATCATGGAAAAGACGGATGAACAGTTGGTGTTAATATGTGACGACAGGGAGGCAGAAGGGAAACATGGGTCGGGTGGGAAAATGAACGATCAGCAAAACCAGGAATTGAAAGAGAGATAAAAGGAGGATGTTATTCCTTTCATTTCCACTTTCATTCATGAGCCATCGTGAATCCAAATCTCTGTGACTCTGTTCCAGTTTCATTTAATTTCGGCATCAGTCATTGTAGCGTCTGAGCATGCAAAGCCAGTGATGTCAGGCCACGCATGTACACAGCTCTCTGTGCCATCATGGTGCCAAAGACAAAGAACAGGTTAATCAATCTGCACCTCTAAAGTCACTTTTTAGTTGCATATTCTTTGTTGGCACACAGTGATAGTGACATGACAGTGAGCTGCCATGCCATGTCTATGGACACAGATGTTTCCCCCATTTGGATAGTGTCAAACTCAGCTCCTTTTCACCTAAAAGCGCCGGGCAGATGGTATTTACAAGCTTAAGGGAGGTTGGCAGTTGTTGGCAGCGGGGCATGAATTTGATAATTAGAGTTGTCGCTGACTTGGTGCGTCTGAGGGGGGCGGTGCAAAGTCATAGATTGTAAATGATCCAATCAGACAAAAGCGTTTTTTTGCACAGCGCTCCTGAGACGCGGGCTTACAGATCTATCACTGACCTGCTCATTGACCTGCCCAGCTGGTGCAGAGAGGACACACTGTGGAGTGGAGACCACAGGGCGTCCAGCTCCCCCTGCAACAAGGAGTAATCCAGGGTTCTGCTGCTCACGCCAATCAAGGTGGAGCAGACCGGAAGAGAGTGAGGTTGGATGGTCAGGGGTCGGCAGGGGGAGTAGGGTTAGTCATTCAAAGCAGGCTTTAGGGAAGAATAAATCCTTAATTTTCTAAACAGAGACTTTGAAGGGATCTTTTATTTATGTGGAGGTCGGTGTGTATGTCAGGTAGAGGCCCGTGGCTATGTTTCCTGGGATGATGCTCTCTCGTTTCGGTTGAATAGAGTCTTATATCAACACTCCATCTCTGATCCAAGCGTTTGCATATAATGCGGCATTGGTATTTTGACACTGTAACCTCCAAGCTTGTGGATCACACCGGCAACAAAAACAAGAGCTGCTTTATAGAAGGTAGTGTCAAAAACATTGTCTTGAAGTTTTCAATCTCTGGAGTTACCTTGGTGAATATCAAAAGTTGATTATAATACACATGTTGGCTGATTTAAAGTATATTATAGTTCAATTTTATTATGCTGACTGTAAAAATAATCTAAAAAAACATATCCAAAATACAGTAGAGTATGTCAAAGCACGAAAATATAAGGTAAAATAAAAAAAAAAATTGAATAATGAATACAAAATGATTTCTTTTTATTATCTTATCTCTTATCTTATTAAAAAAATAAATAAATGTCTTGAGCAAATCCCTGCAGACAGTTATTTCAGATAGAAACATAGAAACTATTTTAAGTTAGACAGCAGATGGAAGTGCCGATATGCTTTTTGCAACTTCGGGGCATTGTAATCGTTCCTCTGCAAAAAACACTTTGAGCTCTGAAATCTGAGTAGACATTACAAAACACGGCCGTTCTAGCCGTTGCTTAAACATCGCCTCAGATACAAATGAAAGAATGTGAATGCATTTCATGAAAAGGCAACTCAGCCATGTCCCACTGCGCCTCCATCACATATTGTGCAATATGTCTGCTTCGGAAAGCATGTAATTTAAAGACAAGTGAGGCGCGATGCCAGTCAGTCAGAGAGACAAGGCTGATTCGTGGTGATTTACTGGTTGAGTTGAAACAAGAGTCATATTATGTAAACTAGACTAATGTCGTCTGTGTCCTCTGAGCTATGCGGATGCTTTGTGGGTCCAACAGTAGGAAGGTAAATCACAGCTGATGTATGGTAGTATGGCTGGCATGTGGGGGACAACAGGGAGTCTGACACCACTTAATTCTGTGCATGAGTAAGCGCAGCGTGTTAGTGTGTGTACCTGTGTGTGTGCATGTTGTATGAATTTGTGTTTTCCTGCATATGGTGAGGCTGGGCGTGGTAGTTTCCTTCCTGTACGCCCAGAAAAGAGTGGCTTATTTATTTTCTTTTGATTGTTGAGAGGTTGTGCCAATCAGTATATAAAACTGTGTCTTCTGGGCGTGCTCAAAAAATCAACACTTTTTATAGCCACCCACTTTAAAGCCCGAAACTTTATCTTTTATTGCAAAAAAATAAAACATTTATCCCTCAACTGATCATAGCTGAAAATAAAGCTTTGTTCTATAGTTAAACATTAATGACTCCCCTTCATAATTGTTTGATGTTAGTCTCTTTGATACCTGTACCTGACTGACAGCAGGCTGCAACTCGGTGTTTTGAATTTGAATCGTGGGGCTACTCTGGGTAGTGGCTGGAAGAGAGCCCCCAAACTGGGGAAACTCTTGCGAGATTGTTAAGGTTAGGCACTGATCTCGAATAGTTAAGGTGAGGCATTGACCTTGAATAGTTAAGGTTAGACACTGATCTTGAATAGTTAAGGTTAGGCATTGATCTCGAATAGTTAAGGTGAGGCATTGACCTTGAATAGTTAAGGTTAGGCATTGATCTCGAATAGTTAAGGTGAGGCATTGACCTTGAATAGTTAAGGTTAGGCATTGACCTCTAATACGACACGATTGCTGCTTTACATTTGAATCAGGGATTGTACCTTTAACATGAGGTTGTCTCCCCTGCTGTTGAATGCTAATGTGTACTGCATAATAAAGCCCAGCTCTGTGTCTCTGTGTGTTGTCTTACTTGCGTGGGGGTAGCTGGTCGCTCAGAGACTGCTGCGTAGCCCTGAGGTAGCTCTGGCGACGAGCGGCGGATTTTGGCGAGGGCTTGGGGCTTCCCTCCGAATCGTCGCTGTCTTCCATGTCTCCCATGGCCTTCACATAGCTACCACTGCGCATCCGCCGACATGGGATTTCGTTGGCGCCCCCGCTGCGGCCTAATGTGCTACTCCAATCACCCTACAAACAGCATTAAGTGGATAAAATGAGTCTTTAGTTATCAATCAATGTCATCCCTTTATCACTGTATTATAGCTCTTGATAGTCAGGATCTAACTTTTATCCAGCACTACATTCGCTTCAGGGCTACTCACCCTTCGTCCAACCTGCAGGTAGTTGCAGGTTAGTTCAGGTTGGCAGGATTTGGACTTGAGCATGGACCTATCCAGAGTAGCTGAGCCCTTCTGGATCACCTGTCTCGGCTGGCCCATGGTCAGCGCGGACCAGGACCCTCCTTTCATATAGTCATTATCATTCATTACCATTCTTCCTGCTCCACTTAGTCCACCACCTCCACCACCTCCACCACCTCCACCACCTCCTCCACCTCCTCCACCTCCGCCACCTCCGCCCCCAGGCCCACTAAGTGTCTGATACTTCATGTCATGGCTGCTTTTGGAGGAGCTGATTGTGTTGTAGCCACTTTGGATGTATCTGCTTTGGCCCCCCTGACTGTCATGGCCAGTTGGACGCCCCAGAGTCATCATGGCCATGGTGTTGTGGTAGCTGCTCAAATCGCTGCTGTCCAAATCGTCTGAGCTCCAGTAGCCCGACATGTTAGAGCGTGGTCGTCGCTTGGCAGTCGTCTCTGATTTTGTACCCCGATCTTTACTTTTGGATCTGCGAGCCTGCTTCCCTCCGTCTTCGGTGCCAGACGAGCCTCCACCGCTGCCAGTTGAGCGTCCGTTGACATTGCCTTTCATGTTGTGGCTCTCCAGTGACTGGGACTTAGCAAAGAGCTTCTGCACCGAGTGCAGCATGTAACGGATGCGGCCAGGACTGTCTGTGTGCTGCTTGGCGGCAGCGCCCGCGGACGTTCGATGAAACTGCAACGTGCTGAATCCGTCCCGGCCTCCGGGTAGCTGCTTATCAAACTCCATCAGACTGGTTGGTACCTGGTTCTTGGTCATATGATGGGATATAGTTGCTGAGCCGCTCGTAATCATAGGCGTTCGTCCACTCAGCCCGGCCATACCCATGCCCATACCCATACCCATACCCGTTCCCATGCCCATGGACATGGACGTCCCCATGGACATGGACGTGCCCATGGACATGGACGTGCCCATGGTGCCTGTACTTATCCCCCCGATGCTGTCTCCAGGTGGGGAGAAGTCCGACTGGTCGTAGGAGTTGTAGTGAATCCTGGGGAAGGTGCTGCTGTTGGACAGCTGGTTGTTGAGAGGCATCATGCATTCCGGTGGAAGGGAGCCGGTGTTGGCTGAAGGATAGGAGCCGGTGTTGGCTGAAGGATAGAGGTGGGGGTCCATGGTGCCGTAGTGGTCCATCGAGGGGGTCAGCAGGTAAGGGCTGCGTGGAAGGGTGCTGGTCTTGTGAGAGTAGAGAGCCTCTGGATGGCCTTGGGAAGGGTCACAGGAGTCAGACAGGTGTCTGTTACGGTTGGTCCCCAACCCTTTCATGGCGGCGAGGAGGTCCGACCTTCTAGAAGACCCCCAGGCCAAGAAGAGAGGATTGATGACCTTGAAGGTGATTCCTAGAAAACAGAGAGAACAGAAAGACGCAACAAGCGTTAATATAGTAGTGTACAAAACACACAAACATGGACACAGACTCAACAGCGCCTATCAGCTCAGCCGCACAAACACGCCCACTTATGAGCCAAGCCAGACTACAAACAGACTAGCTGTGAGGGAAACACTGTGCAGTGAATGAGCCAGCTTTCCATTGCCTCCCACGGTGAACATCTGTGTTGAAATGCTGGAAGTGGATGGAAAAACAACGTGTGGAACAATGACGGGCTGTAGCCAGTGGGCCAGGGCATACATTATGAGTACAAGAACAATTGCTGGCAGTCATCTGTGACTCCAGACACCTCCACAGCTATGCGGGGCTACAGCAATGCCAGCATAAACAAATATCCCCTCTTTTCAGTCTAATCGTATTCTGAGAAAGAAGATTAGAAGAACATCAATTCAGACAGCACAAACATTTCCATTCATGTGGACCAATCCACAAATCATGTGTCCTTTTATAAGAAAACAAAAAGCTAAAAGTCCAAGTAATAGATCTGCTGCCTCTCAGCATATCCTACAGGTTAGTTGTGATACAGAACAACCAAATCTCTGGGAGAACCCTTTCTTTCAGCTCGTAGCACTCTTTCTCTGCCCATTATTCCATCTGTTTCTCCTTCTCTCTCTTCCTTCTCACTACTCTTCCCACCTCCAGTGGGTATCCCTGGCACTGGTCACCGAGCTCCTGTCCTATCTTCGCATGGCCAGCCAAGGATGGCGGGCAGACTGTCATAGGGAAACCAGTAAAGAGGATTTGACCAGCGGGGGGGTGGGTTGCAGGAGTTGGCAGCCACGCCTCCTTGTCCTACTAGTCAAGCTGTGCCAATGCCCTGCCTGGCAAGGCGGCGATGAGGGTCCTTGCATGAATGGAAAATACTAGACGATGAAAGCGAAGGTGACTTTTGTGGTGTTTATGCATTGACAGGTATATTCATGAGTTGCTCCTTATCCAGTCTGTGGAATAATCACCAACAGAAAGTCTACTTTGTTGTTAAAAGATTACCAGGGAGTTTCAAGAGTTGGTCTGATCTCTCTCATGCAAAAAGAATACTGGTAACACTTTATAAGAACCATCATTCATAAATGGTAAAATGATAGTTAATTAAACGTAGTTAAAAGTTATTTAATGTTAGCAAACAACAAATAATCAATAATAATTAATAATGAATGATGTTTACTAATTATTAGTAATGCTCAAATGTATGGTATTAGTTTATTGTTGCACACATTATAACATTTTATAAACTATATACAGTATATATATAATTATTTGTTAATGATTAAGATATTATTTGTAAACCTTAAAGAAATTGTTTGTAAAACATCTCTAAACGTTACATAGATAGTTCTAACACTTTGTAAATGGTTGATTTGTAAAGCATCTATAAACATTATTTGGATGGCTATCATAAAGTTATAACTAATGATTATAATTCCTTGTTAAAAGATTAATAAATACTTTGAAAAGCATCTATAAACATTATTTAGATAATTAATACTTTGTGAATGGTTAATAACTGGTTTCTGGTCCATCTATCTATGTAATGTTTATAAATGTTTTACAATTTCTTAAAGGTTTACAATTCATTTGGTAATCATTAACAAATACTTAATATAGTATATCAAATGTTATAAGGTGTAAAACAATAAACTGTTACTTAATAGTTTACAAAAGTAATCAGAATGTAATTGTTATCATCTCTTATCAGCTATGATACAATATAAAATCTATAAACGAATTATTTCATATTACACAAACTAATGATAAAATAGCAGAAGTTATAGCATTACTAATAATTAGTAAACATTATTATCATTTCATTGTTTCTTAATGGTAAAATAACTATTAACTAAGTTTAATTACCTATCAAATTGCCATTTATAAATGATGTTACCAGAATACTTTTCCTTTTTCTGCACTCTGGTTTGTGAGGAATGTTTGAATAAACGTAGTATAGCGAGTATCTGTAAAATTTGTGTTTTTTTTTAATCATTCGTTGCTGCACTAAAGGAGAACTGCCTGTCAAGGCCGATACCATTATTGAGAGTCTATTCAAAACTCAACAGTATGCATGCTGTTTCCTTATCTCAGTTGGTGTATTTAAGTGAAAGCAGTTTAAAAGATTTCTGTTCGGCTTTGGAGTTTATGTGAAATCCCAGAAATGAATGTTTCCTTTACTGCAGCATGTGGAACTCACCAGGAAGAATTTTATTGCTTGTCTTAACGATCGCAAATGTTTCCCGAATCCATTTGTCATTTATGATCAGCCGTGGCAGCTGCAGCTGAATGACACGTTTAAACCATCCCTCATAACTCAAACGTCTTATATTCAGATCATTCCTTGCCTAATTCGGCGGATATGTATTATAATTATACCACACTTTTCTATCAAATTCCTCCCCAAGATTGATAAATAATAGTTGTAGTGTATGATAGCATAGCATGCAGGATATTAGATTTAGATTGGACTTTTCTGATTGGAAAAGAAGATGATTGATATAGCTTGTCATTAGAGTCCCTGCAGAGTTCCAGCAGATGTGAAGAAAACTAATAAACTGGTTAAAAACTCAATCTCATCCTCCGCATGGTACATTTATTCTTAATTTATCCAGGAGAAGTCAGTTAAGCAGGCCAGCCACATTTTAAATTCATACATTTACAGCTGCTTCGCTCAACTGCAGACTTGTACCGTTTGCTATGGGGTGTACTGTGGACTGGCAGTCTAACCGTAACTTCACCACTTTGATTCCGGCCAGGTACTCTTATTGCTAAAGTACTAGAAAGATGCACTACAAAACAACAGAAACTACTAATGAGGGAAGGAGATAGTATTGTCAAATTGTTTTTCCAACATATATTTTCCCTGGTGAGGCCATAGACTGTATATAACAAGTGGAGGTAGAGACCGTGACTTCACCCATTGGTTTGTGGCCGGTCGTTTTGAAGCCTTGTGGTCGGCATTTTTGCCCGTTGTCATCTTGTTTTTTTGCAACCAGAAGTGACACGAGAGGTTGGAGCTAAGTACAACCAAACACTAAATAAGACATTTTTAGGCGGACAAAAATTTTATAATTAACTTTCATGAACTGAAAACACACTGTGAAAGGGTTAAAGTTGTAAGACGAAAACACGGACAACTCCCAGACCGAACAACACTGTGTTAGCGAGATGTCAATCACAACCACGCCCTAAAGCATCCCCTGTTTTATGGTCTATTTGACTCTAAATGGGACCATCATTTACTAAATGAACATCATGCTGTATTGAAGAAGACTTGAAACTAGCGATTGAGACCATAAACTCATGTTTACAATGTTTACTGAGGTAATAAATCAAGTGAGAAGTAGGGTCATTTTCTCATTGACTTCTATACAATCAGACTTATTTTTGCAACCAAAGGAGTCACCCCAAGTTTGCAAGTTTAAGGCACTTCAGCATTGACTTCACTTTTCAGACCCGGAGGTTGCTCACTGGTTAACGCAATTTATTTGAATCAATGTCTTGCTAAAAGAAAGAGAAAATCACATTTGAAACCAGTCACATCTCAGACGGGCTCTATCTAAAAAAACAACAAAAGTCTGCTCGGTGCTTTTGTGAAAAGGCCATTTGAATCTGCATAACAGACTGATTTGTAAACAGGTTGAATGTTTGCTTTAATTCTCGGTGCTCACCATCAGAGAGCTAGAAACCTGCAGAAAATGAGATAATTGCACAGGTACTGCCAGGCAGACAATAAGTGATGGACGTTGAAAAGCAGCTCACTTACAAGATGACACTTAACTCACAGCACAATGTGAGTCGTTTTCTGATTCACTGTTTCAGAGAAGGCACTGAAAAGTGTGTTACCTTGCCTTTACATAATATGTGCACATGCACATTACTTTAACACACTCCTAGCCTACAGCAATTAACTATTTGCAAAAAAAAAAAAATCTTCCATATAAATTATAAGCCTGGCTTTCATGGCACCTTTATTAGCATGCTGCAGGCACAGACTCATTTAGTGTCATTAACAGAGCCTCTCTGAGTGCCATCTCTGCTGATAGGGTCAAATCCTCTAAATCCTTTTACACCACATTAGCTAACTGCCTCATATCCCGTCGTGACACGCCACTCAGCTAAAGCTTAGCATACCCTCCTCAATGTGTCAACCAGTACGCCTCCAAAATGACAGTGATGGTCGCGTCACTAATGCAGGCAGGATTGTGAACTGTACACTGTCAGTCAAAAGTTTTGAACACTTTAACACATTCACAAAATGTTGTTTTTTTTGTTGGTTAATGCTCAGTAATTATAGGTAATTATACTCTAACATGAGAAAACACAAGTAAGATGTAAGAGAAAAGAAAAATATGTGACTTTTTGTATTTTATTGAACACGACCTAGAAATGTCTCACTCTAATTATAGATTTGTAGCAGAAAATAAACTGCAGACTTATCTTATAGTTGACATTTTCTTTATTATTACGTGGTAGACCTTTCCAGTGCTTCAATAAAGCGATGATTATGAGCTAATTAAGATGCTGATTCATAGGTCCTTGAAGGCATGCTCAGTGATTACCGTCGTGACAGCGTGCGGCTGGTATTGTATTCTCTTTGTGAGTCTGTGTGTGTGTCATCATGGCAAAATGTTGTCCTGACCTGGAGACACCTACTGTAACGGGAACTATACCATAGAGGCAGTTTTGAGTACTTTGCGAGGTGTTTATATATACTGTATGTCTGTGGACAGATTTTGTCACTGCGATAGTGTCACAACCAAGATGCAGTCAAGAAACATTACAAGTGTGTAGACTCTGGCCTGATTTGGCCTCGTGGCTGGTGGGATCCCATCGCAAGATGGTCTCTAGTTTTGTTATAGTGCTCAAATGTGCCTTCAAATCCTGTTAAATGATGGAAAAGTTGCAAGTTTCAGTGTTTCCACTGGGCAGACACACAGCAGCTTATTCAAAAGGTTTCGATTTTTTAGGGCAAGACAAACATTGCTGTCTCAATAAAAATAAAAATATCAATTAATCAATCAATCAATCAATCAATCAATCAATCAATCAGTCCATATTTGTATAGCACTTTTCATACAGGATAGTGCAGTTCAAAGTGCTTCACAGATGACTGACAGGCCAGAAATAAGACAGAACAAGTGTGGACCGTGAAAACAACAGAAAAGACAAAAACAATTTAGCAATTTAACAATTTGAGACCAATTCATGCAAAACAATAAAATGATAAAAAATGTAATAGAACAGAATTAAAGCTATAATAACAGAAAAGAAGTAAAACAAAACTAGATAAATAAAATAAGAATAAAATAGAATAAAATTGTACAACTTAAATACAATAAAATAAGTGATAAATTATAACCATTCTTCATCAGAGACCTGGCTGAATAGGTAGGTTTTAAGTGTACGTTTAAAGATTTCAACGGCTTGAGCTCACCAGGATGACTGAAAATGCCTGAAAGTTGTTGCAGGTAATATGGTTTTCCTTAAGCAGGGCAAAAAGAGTGTGAAAATAAAGCCTGGCAGCTAATATTTATGCATCTTGTAATGTCAGTAGTTTTGACACCAACCTGCTAAAGTATCACTGCAAAGTATAATAATAGCGATCAAAAGGCATTTTTGACCCTCAGAGAATAAAAGTAAAATAATTCAGGTCGAGCCTCTGCATTCAGTAGGGTCGGACAGACAAGTGCATCTCAGTCTGTATGTATTGTGCTCATATAGTGCACACAAGAATGTGTCTGTGTCTGTGTTTGTGTGTTTTACACCCTGCTTGGAGCGTCTGGTGGAAGCATCTCCCTGCCTTGTGCACCGGGGAGCTGCCATCTGCTCCTCCAGTGGGGAAAAAGGGGCGTTTGGCATCGTGTCCAATTCATGACCTTACTCATTCTCTCTCATCCACAGCAACCTCAGAGCCAGAGGCAGTTCACGCCACCGACCAGAAGAGGGCGATCACACGCAATACAAGCGGGACTGCGTTTCTCCCAAGTTCCATCACTCTCTGACGTTTTCATACAGTGTGTGGGGATGTTGTGGAGATTGTCAGTCACAGAAAGAACTGGAGATGTGATGAAAAGGTCTGTGTGGATGTCAAGTTTAGATAATGATTTAAAGAAAAAAGTCCAAGACAGATACCTGAAACTCTACTGTCTCTAAAGCACTCAAAAAATTGTTTACATCAATGAAAATATACTCCATTACAAGTAGAAGTCCTGCATTTAAAATAATCTTAAAGGGACTATTTGTAACTTTCAGAAATGCTTGTTAACAGCGACACCTGTGGCCTTGAAATCAACGAAAGTCAGCGTCGAGCTCGCGCTTGCTCGCTCTAAATAGACATGGACGAGCATCGCTCAAACCAGTGAGGCGACACACGTCAGCTAAAACCACAATATCACTCTATATTTCACCTGCTTGGCAGTAATGTTAGCAGACCAGATGAAGGTCTCTCCATGAATCACTGCTGATCCTAGTGTTGGCTTTTCATGCTTCAGCGCAGGCTGAGGCAGCGGGGCTCCTCAACGAGTTACGTTATTGCCTCCTGAGCGCAGCTGGCAGCCGAAGACACCGGCACCCGGTCGGTAACGAGACGACATCGTAACTCGTTGAGGAGCCTCGTCACTTCACAAGATAAGATATGCGAGCGCGCATGTGTCCCGACCCGGTACATTTGTACGCTTAAAAAGTTACAAACAGTCCCTTTAAGTAAAAGTAAGCAAAACATACTAAAAATATAAAAAGAAACTGATATATGCCCGTAACTGATATATTATAACATATGACATTATTAGATTGCTAATACTGATGCATCATTGCATAAGCAGAAGTTTACTGTTGTAGCTGGTTGAGGTGGAGCTAGTTTTATATATAGCTGTAGGTAGGCAGCGATAACCAATAATGTTTTGCATGTTTATGTAAAAATGTGTTGATTTAATGTTGAGTTATATCTCAATCTATTTCATAATCCACATAAACAAACACAGACGCGCTTTCTAAATGTTTGCACTGTGGTTCGAGTCCAAAGCCAAGTCTGATCAGCCCAAAACAATTCAACTGTATAAACCGGAGCAGCTACTGTGGATTTGAAAATGGAACAAGGGAAAGTGAAATCATTTAATCCTAAAGCCATATGATGATAGAAAATGTACTTATTCTTTTGACCTTCACCTCTAATCTATAGGTATTTTAGCCTAGTGGTTTGGAGTGATTCTGAGATGATGAATGAGAGTTCATCATCTCAAAAAGATTCTGCTACACAATTTGTTTTCATTTTTGGACTATCAAATCTTTGTTTTTTTTCTTTGGTAAAATAATGTACATTTTGACATGTTTGGACCTCAAACAGTTATTTTAATGAAACCATCTGAGAAGTTTAGGGGGTAAATCCCTCTCTCTCTTTCTACTAACAACTCATAGACGTGAAATGTGACAAGGGCCCCAACTAGACAATGCTTTTTTTGTCAGTGGGTCACAAGCCAAAAGGTTGGAAAGCACTGTTTTTATCTTTAAAAACGCATTGTATTGTACATCTTTTTATGTAAAGTGTGTCGGGGGATCTATTAGCAGAAATGGGATAATATTCATAACTATGTTTTCATTAGTGTGTAATCACCTGAAACTAAGAATCGTTGTGTTTTCGTTAGCTTAGAATGAACCCTTCATATCTACAGTGGGAGCGGGTCCTCTTCACGGAGTCAGCCATGTTGCTCCGCCATGTTTCTACAGTAGTCCAGAACGGACAAACCAAACACTGACTCTAGAGAGAGACTTTCACATTTTTACGTTACCAGAAGGCCACTGTAGTTCTCCGACATAGAGAGCAAAACCGTGGTACCACCAGCCGCCGACTGACTTCCGTTGCTCCTAAAGTAGTGTTATTATGGTAAGGATAACCTCTGAGTGAGGCGAACGACGTTACCACAGTTTTGCACTCGGCGGCTCACGTTACCACAGTCTTGGAAAGGGAAGAGTGAGCGAAGGGGTTGTAATCTGCAACCACACCTCTAGATGCTGCCAAATCCCACACACTGTACCTTTAAGTGGAAAAGTAACTAGTTACTGCAGCTATCAAATAAATGTAGTGAAGTAAAAAGCACAATATTTCCCTCTGAAATGATTAGAAGTATGGTAGTAGCATAAAATAGAAATACTCAAGTACAACTTTTAAGTAAAGTAAGTAAAGCACACGAGTAATACTACAGTCCACCACTTCAGAAATACTACAGCGCTGGTACAGAAGGATGCATGTTTTGAGATGGTTGAATGGAATAAAACAAAAGATGTTAAATAGCAGTTAAAGTACGAGGATACATTTTTGATCCTCAAAAACCCAAATTGGTTGAACCCCATATGGGGACCTTCACATCTAATATATAGTACTTCATCATAGTAGGGACTATCTGTCAGTCTTTACCCAGACAGGCTTCCCTCTATTTACCTTCTGTAAAAGTCTTGTCTGTCAATATTTAACTATGAAAAAGCACTAAATGAAGATTTAATCCAATTTAATTACTCAGGTAACATATTTCCTGCCATGAAATAGCTCCAAAAACAAACAAACTCCTCACACCAAGACTAGGTGAGAATTTTTATACCCAATATTTTCATTCATAAGCTTTGCCATCCTAGAAACAGTAAAACCGATGGCTGGATACCGCATCAAAACGTCTCTGGGTTATCTGTGCTGTTGTAGCCATTGAGTTGCCAGATTTTTTTTCAACTGGTTGCCAGTTTCTAGATTGGCAAGTCTGTGGGCGGCCAGATTTAGATTAGAGACCGCGCAAAGGACATCATCCCCTCATCTGAGCAACGCTGTACAGAGAGGCAGTTTGTCAGAGCACAGCTCAGTCAGTCCGCCCTGAGCCCATCTGCTCCGTAGGCTTACAGCACTGCCCTGGAAGACAGGGGGCAGCTCTCTCTCTCTGAGTGTGTGTGTGTGTGTTAGTGTCTAAAAGCACAGTGTGTTACATGTGACAAAGGGAGGCGGATGCTTACAGGCTGCCGGTGAGGAGGAAGGGACAGAAGGAAGTGGGGGGAAAAGCTGTGGGGAGAAAGGTGTGGGGTTTTGACGGCAGTGAAAATGAAAGCAATCTAAAGGGAGTGAGAGGGTGTGAGAATGAGGATGTGTTGTTAACTGTGCATTGGGGAGAAGGTGAAGGCATACAAAGATGCAGAGGAAGATGAGAGACAAGTGGGGAGAAACATCGAGGAGGAGGAAGAGCGAGAGAGGTTAACGTCAAGAGAGTTCAGCTTTTTGCATATATGGAGGAAGTTTTCAGTCTTCAGACGATAGTGGAGGAGGAGTTGTGTGTCAGTTAGCAGCGATGCGTGTGTTTATCCCAGAAAAGGTGTGAGGGTGTAAATGAGTGTGAATATGTGAGGCATATGCGTGCGCAATATAATAATTGCCCGCGACTGCTTGAGAGATTTGAATTTTCTTCGCTTTGTTTTAAGTTACGAGGCCCCGTTCGAGTGAGAGGTAATTGAATAATTTGTCAGTCACTGAATGCCTCTGAGTGTTTGCAAGCGAAAACACTCGCTTGTATGTATGTGTGTCACGTAATTAATAATAAATAGTGTGTACGTGTGTGTGTGAGCATGCATGCCTGTGTGAGAAGCAGGCTAACCTTGTCCTAATTACACTCTATCTATTCCATCAGCGCTGTGCTCTGGCCTATTTTCACAGCTATAAATTTACCACTCTCCCCGCTGTTGTGATAGATGACCCACTCATTTTAGCCCATCTCTGAAGACTGTGAGCCAGATAGGAAGTCAGTGAAAGACAGTGGCACCACTTCACTTGCTTATGATGGCAGGGGAACTTTCCGTGTCCTAAAAAAACTATTTTCTGTGTGTACGTAAAACGGATATGGAGTTATGCTGATGTTACCGTTTTTGTTTTTTTTACGGGTGAGGAAAGCCTAGTATGAGAAAACACTGAATACATTTAGGAGATCCTGAGAGTGTTTTACATTTAAGAAAGCAGCTCTTCCTTACAGAGTGTTTATGAATTTGTGGACCTGATTATCATGAAATGTTAACAGTCGTTAGAGACTGTATTGACATGCATCTTTCTGTCTCTGAAGATGACTAAAGCACTGAATTATTATAGTTGCTATTCTGTCACTGTTCCTGACCTCTAATCTGCCTGGAGGGGAGCAAATGGAGAGACAAGAGGTCAATGAAATGTCACATTTTATGTGGCTCAGGCTAAAAGAAAACCCAGCTGATTTTCAATTATCACCTGTTGTATTTTGCCATTAATCTCCACAATGACTACACATAAAAACATGACCATAGTATAAAAAATATTCAGCATTTTAGGAACAATTCAACAGGTGTGAAGAGGTTGTGAGTGCTCAAGGATCATGCACCCTAATACGTGCGTCAACTTTGAATTCAAACATTCGTAGCTACACCTACGAAAAATAATGCACTGTAATTTGTATACAGTATATCCCAAAAAATCGACTCGTATGTAATCCACGTAATTGTTAAGTATAAAGAGTGACAAACGCCGGAGAGCGGCGTTCGTGTCCCGTGTGAAACCAGAAGTCAACATTGACTTATTTGTCAAATATCTTCCGTACTTAAGTTACGCCACTTCCATAGTTATTTTAACCCAAAACAGAATCTTTTCCTAAATCTAACAAAGTAGTTTTGTTGCCTAAACCTAACCAAGTTGTTTCAAGTTTATTTTGAAAAGACTGTATGCATGTAATGAGCGGAAATTGACTCTTGTTGCTGGACATTCGTAGGAAAACGCAGATATCATATGAACCGTTGTAAGACGATACGTTACGATGTGACAGCAGTGATAACCAATTATGTTTATGTAAAAACGTGTTGATTTAACGTTGAGTTATATCTCATTCTATTTCATAATCCACAATAAACAAGCACAGACGCGCTTTCTAAATGTTTGCACTATGGTTTGAGTCCAAAGCCAAGTCTGATCAGCCCAAAACAATTCAACCCGTGTAAACCGGAGCAGCTACTGTGGATTTGAAAAGGAAACAAGGGAAAGTGAAATCATTTAATCCTAAAGCCATATGATGATAGAAAATGTAGTTTATTCTCTTTTCCTCCGCCTCTAATCTGTGTGGTAGCCATTATCACAGGCCTCGTTTCAACAAATATCATCCACTCCCACCCATTTGACCTTGTTGACGTCCCTTTGTAGATCTGTTGGGAAAGTCTGAAGGCATCTGTGTGTGTAAACATCACCGAGGCAGAGTTCACATTCATTGAGACGAGTGAATATAACGCTATTGAAAAAGTTCCTTCCTTTCTCAATCACTCAAGGCTGTTCAATAACTACATTTTAAAAGAGCTTTTCAACATTCAGAATCATTTCAAAAGCAGCAAAACTTTAAAGGATAGTTTTACATATTTTCATGGCTGCCCTTATGTACACCGAATCTATTTTCATTTGAATAATTTCTCGTTTTCATGCTCGCCATAAAATGACCCCTTTATAGCGTGACTTAATAGCGTGTCCAATGTAAGAAATGGGGGACAAAATCCAGCACAAATACAAGCTAATATGAGGCTTCGGCAGCCCGAGACAGACAAATTAAGTGGGTATCCAAAGTTACAGTCTTTTGAGCAGGAAATTCTCTCTTTATGTTTCCCCACAGAAAGTGTTTTCTTGCTGAGCCGAAGGAGAGATAGTAACACAATCGGGCTCGCAGATCATTTGTGCCGACCAGTATTGAATTGTTGAATAAACTGTGAACAACTGAACCTCTGTGTGTGAGGATGCTGCAACTTATGACATTAAGATATGATATGTAGAGCATTTAATGATGGGGTGAACAGGTCTATAGTAGGCTTATGTTGGTATTGTCGTCAATGGTGTCGGTTGTCTGTTTACTAATCTAAAGTTTGCTGTATGGCACATGATGAATTTCTGAAAGGACAAATAAATATCTATCTATCTCAAAAGGGAATGTCGTACTAAGAAGACTGTAACTTTGAAAGATACCCAGTTGTTGAAACCTCATATCTGCTTCAGCTGAATTTTAGAATACATTTTTGCATGAAATGAGAAATGTGGATTCGTTTTTTACATTGAAAATGTTCAAGGAAGTTATGAATAGGAGGCTTTCAGCAACTAATAACTCTTTCCGTGTGGGCATGTTTGTATTGTATTGGGATTGACTTGAATTGAATTGAAAAAATGTGAACCCTTCTTTTAAGTATTTTATCTGCAGGAAGCAAGAGTAGAGGGTTAGCTTCTTGAATTAGAACCTCGTTGGAAAATATCAAAAACTAACCTCATAATTGGTGCTGTCAATCGATTAAATTTTTAATCGCGATTAATCGCATGATTGTCCATCGTTAATGGGGATTAATCGCAAATTATCACACATTTTTTATCTGTTCAAAACAGTGGCGTAAATATCGACGGTGCAACGGGGCCCAAAAATCACCTTCCTACATCGTGTCCACACTGAATGCGTTATATGCACTTCTGTTACAGCATGAAAACAAACCACGAAGGCTACCTATCAGCTGTGAGACTGGAGACGTAACCACTTATCTTCCTTCGTTTGTTCTTTTTAAACAGAAAGCACACATTTAATATTGTGATATTTACTGGAAATGACATACGATATAGCCAACAGCAGTAGGAAACAGTTTCAGTTCTCTGGTGATCTCCCTCCAGCCAGCTGCCTCCTTATTAAGGTTTTTGTAGTGAAATGAGGAGCTATCGTATAGATAACTTTAACTTCACCAATCAGCCGCTCCTGGTCCATTGAGGCAATTTTAAGGTGATTTTAAGGCGAGCGACAGGAATAAATAGAAACAGCTGGGCGTCTGACAAAAGTTTAACTCAAAACGGTGTGCCACGTCGCGCTGCGTTGCTCAAGGCCAGGACATTCCAATAATAAAGGACATGGTTCTTAAGCAGTTTTGTTAATGACTTTGCAAAGCACAAAACCTGTAGGATAAACTTCTAATGGGTGAGTACTGGTTTCTTTTTGTTATTATGGAGTGGGATCAGGGATTTAAATCAATAGCACTGTCATTGTTACTTCTCATATGTTGGAAAATGCGCACCTACTGTAATCGGTCTCTGTAAGAACATTTCGTCGCTGAGTTCAGGGCAGGCTGTTAAATTAATGTTGATAGATTTGGGCTTCGGCTGCTGTCCGTGGTGCTGATCTCAGGCTGGTTTGCAGGAAGGGAGTTGCATGGTGAGCTTCTCCATGGTGGCATACTGTAGCAATTGTCTGCTTTGCATTTGCATTTGCATTTGCGCTTGTGTTTGGGGTAACGGCCCAAGAAAAAAATTTGCATCGGTGCCTATCACAATTATGTTACGCTGCTGGTTCAAAATGTACCTTAAAGGGAGATCTGTCAAGTATTTAATACTCTTATCAACATGGGAGTGGGCAAATATGCTGCTTTATGCAAATGTATGTATATATTTATTATTGGAAATCAATTAACAACACAAAACAATGACAAACATCGTCCAGAAACCCTCACAGGTACTGCATTTAGCATAAAATATGTGCTCAAATCATAACATGGCAAACTCAAGCCCTACAGGTAACAACAGCTGTCAGTGTGTCAGTGTGCTGACTTGACTATGACTTGCCCCAAACTGCATGTGATTATCATAAATTGGGCATGTCTGTAAAGGGGAGACTCGTGGGTACCCGTAGAACCCATTTTCATTCACATATCTTGAGGTCAGAGGTCAAGGGACCCTTCGAAAATGGCCATGTCAGTTTTTCCTCGCTAAATTTAGCGCAAGTGTGGAGCATTATTTAGCCTCCTTTGTGAATGGCTCGTATGACATGGTTGGTACCAATGGATTCCTTAGGTTTTCTAGTTTCATATGATGCCAGTATCTTCACTCTATAGCTTTCAGAGTTGTGTTAATGCGTTAAAGAAATTAGTGGCGTTAAAACAAATTTGCGTTAACTTGTTATTATCACGTTAACTTTGACAGACCGAGTCATAATATAACTAATCTGAACCCAATTTCAAGCTAGAGACATGATGAGCAGACATGGCCTAGCACTGCTTTACTGGAGAGTGTGTTTCTATATTGGGGAGTGACACAGAGATGGGTGTCTCTCGCTGGGTCCTGCACACAGTGAAGCTCAGTGGGAGGAGAGGGTTGTGGGCTACAGCTGTGGCCTCTATCTCTAGATTCAGGGCAAATCACAAGGACTAATGCAAACAGACATAAGAGATGTGCACGTATGCACGCACACGCACAGACATTAGCATATTTTTACGAACGCACAGACACCACTAAACACAGAGACACACACACCACACACAGTGAAGATCCACTTCAAAGGCTTAAAGATCCTGACATTATCTATTACACTGAAGGCACCGCACGCTGTAAAACTTAAACCTCAGCTGTTCTTTGATATCAGACGATCACATCAAATCAGAACAGTCTCTCTAATTAGTATAGGCTATGGCAAACACCATAGATAACATTAATGAGCATTCATATTTGAAGTTCAGAGCAGAAGTCGGTCTTTCATGCTTTTGCACAACAAAAACTGAGATTGACAAGACGAAGTTAAATGAAGGGGGAAGAGGAGGTTTGATGTTTGTTTTTTTTATCTTGAGTAAACTTTGGTAAGACCTGGAAGCTTTAATGAAAGCTCTCAAATCTTATTCCTAAACTTCAGCTCAGTGACGTCCTGTGCTGTCTGCGAGTCGCCGCATTGCATGTGTATGAGCTATGAGCAGTCACCCACAGCATGAACAACCACAGCACAGCTATAAATCCCACCAGGATAAGCCTTAAACCTCACCCACTTCAAAATGCCCTTGGCCTGAAACACAATAGCTGGTTCAGTCTAACACATCCACACGGCCTTGACCCCCACACCCCCCTCCTCCGACAGAGGAAGCAGCGGCAGCAGCAGCAGCGCAATGAGACTTCCTGCTGAGAAAGGAGAAGGTGAAAAGTCACTTCCTGTTGAGATGTGACGGGTGATCGTGTGATGGGGGAAGAGAGGACTGGGGTCCCCTCTGGATGCCAAGTGGGTCAACCCCGGCATTCATGTCTCACAATCCCCACATGACGTCACAGTAATACCCTAATGGCCGTCTGTCGACCTATCAACGACACGAGGATGAGCCGTTGCCATGACGATGCTCATAAAGCCAGCAGGATGGGCGGAGATGGTACGTATAGACGGTTTTATATCACACAGAGCTCTGACATTTAGGAGATGTGAACTACAGCCCTGAAATGTTGCCCAAAGTCACGTGGATATATAAACGTGACTCCCGTGTGCAACACACTTTCTAAAGCAACATGGAGGTGGACATCGCCATCTTGAGAGCCACATCGCCAGCATGGCTAAAAATCACTTCATGCGCCATGCTGCTAGTTTACATGCACTGATCCAGAGTATGTGGTCTTGCAGTATTATTGTTGTGGACTGTGATTGATGGTATTTGGTTCAGTATCCTTTATGATATCATGTCAAACCTATACAAATCTTCTCCTCAGTTTCTATGAAACTCACTCCCTGTAAATGCTTTATCAAATTCTAATGTTTCTTTCAAATAAAGCAAACGGTAAATGGACTTGCATTTATATAGCGCTTTTCTAATCTTCAGACCACTCAGAGCGCTTTACACTACATGTCAGCATTCACCCATTCACACACACTTTGCCCATCAGGATCTAATCTAAATACTCATTCACACACAATGAATGTGAAAGTGTCTTAAGTGTCTTGCCCGGAGCAGCCGGGGATCAAACCACCGACCTGCTCTACCCTCTGAGCCACAGCCGCTCTGAATGCACTTGATTGTTAAATCTGACTTGTAGAACCATTCTTTGGCCGTCCTCGACCAAAGAAATTCGTAGTCGACTCAACACTCATTAGATTTTGTCGCCTAATCGTTTATTTGATGTAATCGACAGATCTGTAAAACTGTTTCTCCATAAAAGAATTACACAAAAGCACCACTTTAAATCTTGTGTTTACCAGAGATGTGCTCATACGTTTCTTGGAAATAAGTCATTCAGCATGAAAAAAGCATAAAAAATGACTAATCAGCAAAAAAAATCTTAGTCGACTAAGACCAAAACGACTGACTAGTAATTAGGGGGCAGCCCTAATGAGTGGGAAACATATAAAAAAAAAATTCTCTCTCTCTCCATTTATATTCTTTGCATGGTGTCTCAAAATCCTACTTTTAACTCACAAAGAACCAGAACAAAGTACATTTACATGAGTCCTGTTACCTTTTTTTTTCATGGTATAGTACCGGTGGAATTGTGAATTAGAAACACTGCCCCAGGGCTGAGATTTTACGCAACTCAGCCATTTCGAATGTTATCAACAGATGGAGTGGGTGTTATCAGCGGTTATCACTACCATTCGAATGCTTCAGACAACTTTAGGTTTTGGCAACAAAACGACTTGGTTAGGTTTAGGAAAAGATTGTGGTTTGGTTTAAAATAAGTATGCTTGTTACGTAAGGTAAAACAAGTCAACGTTGACGTTTGATTTCACACAGGACACAAACAGCGGTTTCCCAGGTGAAAGTCCTGTGTTTATTTGACCCCAGACGCAGATTTGTTTCTTACCCTTACCCTAACCCTAACCGAAGAAGAATATCATGTTCAGCCAATCAGAGGCAGAGTAGGGCAGATCATGCCTTCACCATCCTAGGAAAAACAAATTTGTGCCCCCCGACCACCATTACATGCAGACTTTTGTTGCTCTTTATAATATGTAACTTGAGATCCTCCTTTGCTCCTGTCCTAACTACTATGGCCACTAGAGGTTGGCGTCATCTTCTTGTATTCATATTAACGATCAACCATGTGAATAAATGATAATGGCTTTCTGAACCTACTAGTAGGTGTAGCAGGCCCCTTTTAACCCATATCTATGCTGATAACTGCTGATAACGCCCACTCAATTGGCTGATAATATGATAACATGGTGGTTTTGAACTCAAATTTAGTTAATGTATAGTATATAACAGCTGTAAACAATGATTACAGATCTATTGTTCTGTTGTGCTGTTCCAAGGTGTGATTTATAAATTAGAGGCTGTTCCACTACATTAAAAGTCTGCTTAATCAACCAGCTCCTGCGGGGTTTCCTTCCCACTGAGGTTTGAATATCCCCACTGAGACTCATTACCCTTTTAAACTGCACTGAAGCAGGTAATGTGGATTTTCTTTGCTGATAGGACTTCTGAGTCAGAGAGGATGTTGACCTTGACATAGTAACACGGAGTGACATTCATTTTTTTTTTTCTTCACACGTTCTATTCACAGTGTGAGTGGGCTGTGTGTTTTCATCCAGGTATATTAGAACATATCCATTTAACAAATGTTTCCTCGGCTGTGACTCATGTGGAAATACACAGATTTCAGAGGTAACGGCACATCTCATCTCTGGGAAACCAATTTTTTTCAGGCATCATAAATAACAAAGGGTAGACAAATATAAATGTTTGGGTACAGCAAATTAAAGGCAGCGGTAAATGGGATGAAGTAGTTCATTATTCTTCAGAAAGGATACCCAGTTCACGTTCCATGTGTAGGACAGTAAGAGCACTTCTACGCTGTCCTAGTCAGACGAAAAAGTGTTTCAACGCCTGCCTCTTACTGTCTGCACACATAAGAGGCTTTTTAATAGCACAGGATGGGCACTTCATAATGCAAGCGCATAAAGAGAAAAGAGAGGAGGGAAGGAATGGAGAGACAAAAGAAGTTATACACTGTGATTCAGGGAAATTGCCACACTCTCCCTCTCTTTGTGTGCAGACAGCAAGGAGAGAGTAATGCATCAATCACAGCTGTCCTCTGCAGCTCTGCTCTCCTCATTCACAGCGCGCGTTCAGCTTTGATCACAGTGTTTCAATATTGCAGTTGTATCCTTTCTGTCTTTCCACTGCGAAGCTATCATTGATCTGATTATCCACTGGCAAACGCTACTGTACGTTTCTCACTTTGACCTAAAAAGGAAAGCACGGATTAATCCGCCGCACACTTCTGTACGTTACTGTACAAATAACAACCTCCTGATCCATTTCTAACACCTCTAGCATGGCCTATTGTGAGTGCGATGTCAGCTACACCCTCTCATCCACCCAAGGGAGACTCCCATAAGGGGGCTTTATGGGAAGGATTGAGAGGGGTCTCCGGATTGGAGCTTCCTGTTATCTCCTAAACACAGCAACACGGCTGGCAGGAACCCCCGTTTCTGCAGAAAACTGGCAATACGTGTGAGCATGTGTGGGTCTGCTGCGTTGTACATGTGTGTGAATGTCAAGAACGAAATTTACATGCAAATGCATGTCTCAGAGTGTATGTTTACGTGTGATATTGGAGGTGTGGATGCAAATATTTGGGAGAAACTACAAAGACAGAGTGTTGTGTGTATAGGTATGTGAAGGAATGAAAGGACAGGGGGATGAATGCTGTTTCACATTTCCATTGAAATAACAGAACGAAGAAGATGTCATGTATAAGCTCTCCCAAGCCACTTTTAAAGAGGAAGATCCACATTTTTATGGCTGGGATTTGTACTACTTGTGCTCACTGATATTTAGCAAGACGCTAACAACATTCACTCCTTCCACAACAAACACAATCCCGCAGAGACGATGTTCAATGATCTGTGAAATATTACAATCACGTTTCCCCCTATTTTCTCATTGTAATTACAGCGTTGCAATGTTCAATTACACCAAACCAGGACTATAAATCTCCATCTTCTCAAGCCATTTCTGTGTATAATTGAGTCCTATAAATCTTATTTTCTTGAAATAAGTGAAAAATAGAAGAAAATATTGCAACCTTTTTCCTAAACTGTACAAAACAACTTGTTTCAAGGATTTTGTAGATATGAGTGTCTGAAAAAGGCAGGTTGGCAGAAGAATAAAAACAATTTTAACTTGATAAGAAAATCCTTGAAACATTTGCAAAGCTGAAATATCCTTTCTGCACTGGCAGATCTTTTAATTTATTTAAGAAATACTTATTTAAGACATAAAATAAGACTTGCACCCTCTTGGTAGATTAGTCGACTAATCGATCGTTTTGGTCTTAGTCTGCTAAGATTTCTTTTGTCGATTAGTCATTTCTTTATGCTTTTTCATGCTGAATGAATGACTTATTTCCAAGAAACTTGTAAGCACATCTCTGGTAAACTCAACAGTTAAAGTGGTGCTTTTGTTTGACTCCTGTGGAGAAACTCAGTTTTACAGATCTGTCGGTTAAATCGACTAATCGATTAATCGACATAAGAAAAAAAGAGTGTTAGTTGACTAAGGGTAAATGTTCACAAGCCAACATTTAGTCTGTTTAAATCGAACTCTGGTTTGGTTCGTTTGAGCAGTTGTGAATGCAGTAATCGTACTCTGGTGCGGACCAAACAACAGGTCTGAGATAATTTGCGAGAGGTGGTCTCAGACCCTTTCCAAGTGAACAAAAATGTAGACTGCCTGCACAGGCATCTGTTGAGATGGACACAGATAAACGACAGGTTAACATGAGTGGGAGAGGACTTATGTGGACAGAAGTCCGATGTTTGCTTGACATCTGGGCCGAAGAGAACACATAGAATATGCTAAATAAAGTCTACAAAATGAGTGACGGTTATAAAGTCATTCAAGATAAACTGGAGGAGAAAGGGATTCATGGGCACAGTATCAGTGCCGTGTCAAATCGAAAACACTTTGACGGCAATATATGGCTTGTGAAAGCCTCGACTTTCTTTGGTCAAGGACAGCCCTACTTTAAAGCTGCATAAATCAATCATCTTTTAACAAAAGATCAAATTGGCTGCTTGTAGTGTCAAACTTAGAGATAATTATAACCCACCTCTGCAGTCCTCAATTCTAAAGAACGTTTTAGCCACTTTCTTGTCATTATTTTGGTTTTACATCCTGAAAATGTACTGCTCTCATTTACTGTTTCCACTGCGGGGAGCTCTTTTCAGTGAAAAAGCTCTGATAAACCCACTGAATGCTACCTTCCCAGCACTTAACAGTCAAAGTTAGCGACTAGCTGGTTAACATAGTGGAGTTTTCAGCTGCTTAAGAGTCCGATATTTCCCTCAGGAGTTGGTGGAGACCAAAACAGAGGGACAGTGAATATTAGACTTATATTTACCAGGCGGTCAGAAACTCCAGATGATGCTCATGTTGTTCTGTGTCTGCTAGTTGTGTAAATAGGAAACTGTTTGGTAACACACTCACCATATCAAATATATAAGGTGACAATATGTTAAGGATGTGAATGCACTATAAAACTCCAGTACACTTCTTCCTAACATCTCACAATCTTATCCGCAGTGATGCTTGAAAAGCCACAGCGCCCGTTTCCAGGTGTATTGGGAGCCGGTCGGTCCTGCTGGAGTTTTAAATGCAAGCACAGAAACTGCTGGAAAAACTCTCTGGAAACTCTCACATCCTCATTCATTATTGATAGCGCCTTAAGCCTTCCTTGTGCCGGGGATGACAAACTAAAACCAGAAGTGGCAACTCCGTAGCATAATACTGACGGAAGGGTTGTGTCTGAAATGTGAATTTCACTAGCTTGTCCTGCAGTGAGTCATCCTTTGATGTCCCATCAGTGTGTTTGCAGGGAATAGCAATTAGCTGCTAATAAATGGAGACAGCGGTGAACCCTGTCCCCGACGGTTAGTGAGGAGCAGGGAGTTAAAGGTTCGGGGTCCGAGGCTACGGCTCCGTGCGTGCGTGAGTGTCTGAAAGTTAAAATTGAGTACACAGTCTGTTTAATTAATTTAAAAGCAACATTACCAGTTGAACGCTGAGGTCAGGCAAGGGACTTACATTGGCAGCTCATTTCTCAGAAGCCTCGATCTGAGTGGGAGGAGGTTTCCTGAAAGAGATACGGGGAAAACTGTCAGCTGTGTGATACGAACCCGTACAAACCGCAACATGCTTTATTTGTTATCCGACAAGACAACCTGAGCATCTTTTGCCACACACACACAAACAGAGACACACAGAGCTTTGCCATGCAGCATTGCGAATCGGGGTTAAAACGATCTGATCGAGAACCAGTGCCTGAGGGCAACTTGTGTTCAGGCTCAGGCCAGCAAAGTATCAGCAAGCAGCTCTACCTTGTTGTCTACTTTACTCCTCTCTGCCCTACTTTCTCTCTCTCTTCTTCCTCTTCCACACCTCGGAGGGTAGCACAAAGGCACCGACTCGCTTTAGCACACTTCAATCACGGCAGTCTCCCACTCATCCATATTCCAGTCGCTTTTAGAAACACCTGCAGTGTTACAGAAGCTACGACAATGCCGGATCAGGGCTCTTCTCCGCAAACAGTCGAGCACTCACCATGTGTCCTGTCTGATAACACTACGCCGAAGGGTTAAATCAGTGCACGGACACAAGATTGTGTGTGTGTGTGTGTGTGTGTGTCGATGTGACATCTACAGTATTTGTGTGTATGTGAGTGCATGCTTGAGTTTATTATAAGTATTTCTTGATGCCTGTGTTAAGTGTACATCACTCACAACCCTGTCAAACAAACACATGTGTCTATTTTCTTTTTATAATTTCCACCCTCAGAGAAGGACTTCAAGACTACAAAAGGGCCATCCTTTGACAAGTGCTATCTTAAATCCGTGGGAGAAAGGCCGAGGTTATACATCAAACTGCATGCCAGCGCTCTTTTTGTTGCATTATGGATTCTCTTCCTTGAAGATTCAGTAAGAAGACGCCTTTGTTCATCGGTCTCACAAGCACTCAAACATACAGTGTGTAAAAAGGTATAACCTTGATGTTAATATTCATGTTTCATGCCACTGTTTTAGTCCTTTACACATATCCAACTCACGGCGTGAACACTGTTGGGTATTCTCTTTGATATTTTGGCCATTCATCTGTTGGTTGTCTTTGATGGTGGCAAACATACAAAGATACTCAAAAGAGTAGATGGCACATAAGCAACACACGGCATATTCAATGCAAAAGAACGCTAACAGTACCTTTGTAGAAAGCTGTTCCTGTTTTGTGAATGACACAACGGTAAATATCCATGAGGTATGGGGTGTTTCTCATTCTTTACATCTTTATCAGTCCATGTTGAGGAGACACAGCCTCAACTCTCTGCAGATGTTCCATCACTATTCATAGTACGGTAATTATACCGCACCTTTCAATGTTAGTAGGACAAAATACTCAACGAGATTCAGCGTGTTGCTTCAAAATGTGGATGGCAGGAGTCGGATATCAAAACACCAAAGTCAGGCGTTGCCGTGATTAGCGTGAGGTTGTGCGGCGGTGTGGGAGTGTCACTTAATGGCCAATTAACAACAAGCGACTGCACGACGATTCATGTCCTTGTTCCCCCATGGCTGGGTTGTACAGCTCTAGATTGCTGGTTATGTAATTGGCCACCGCAGCGTGACGTCAAGTGGCGTTTCTCCAAAAGTTGATTCTGTTTCAACTTTTCGCTTTTTCGGCACCCAAAAAGAAAGGGAGGACCGGCGTTTTTGAAGCAAAGCCTGATTTGGTGTGAATGCAACGTAATGGACGACCTACAGCCGTCCAATCAAATCTTTTTTGGGATGAGTATGAAAACACATTATTGAAATACGCTGAATATTTGGTTAAAATGTCAGTAAAACAAAGCTGCTTGTGTTTGAAAATTGCTCCCCACATTCCATCAAGTGCTTCAACTTAAACCACTAATCAAGTTGTTTCTCCGTCTTTCGAAATCACCCATATGAGCGTTATTCGATCTGGCGCTCCACATCGTCAGGATGACTACTTTTGCCAGTTACTTCTAAAAATGTTACAAATAACCGTCAGAAAAATGATCCATATTACCTTTTTTTTGATCTGCTACCTCTATGGTTAATGTTTGGTTAGGTTTAGGCCACTAAACTTTGTAAGTTAAGGGAAAGAACACAATCAACCAGAAGTTGGCATCTGGTAGGAGAGACAGGATGCAAACAGGCTTCAAACATCTGGATGCACATTTCTCCATGATGAACTGAGCCAGCTACATTGCTGTAACCCAAAAGTGTTGTCTTTTCTATGTCCTTGACTGTCCATCCCAGATACCAGGTTGTGAATTTTGCTGATGGTTATGATAAGAAGAGCAACCATTAAGGAAAAAGAAACTAGAATTACTGCCGCAAACCAGTCAAGTTCCAGTTTACATCCATGTCTGTCCAAAATGTCATCACTTCATCATTTTATCCTGTTAGACATTTGTATGAAATTGTCATAATCAGCATTTGAATTCTTGAGTTATGGCCAAAAACGTGTTTCGTGAGGTCACAATGACCTTGTCCTTTGACCATCAAAAGCTAATCAGAACATTCTTGAGTCCAAGTTTGAGCCAAATTTGAAGAAATTCACTCCAGGCGTTCCTGAGATAACGCATTCACGAGAATGGACAGGACATATGTACGGACAGACGGACAGACAACCCTAAAACATAATGCTGTCGACAGCGCAGAGGCATAAAAATGAAAGTCAAAATTAAAAACTAAGTCTGACCAGACTGACTAAGAAATTGGCAAATATAAATGCCGGATGACCCTAAAATGAAACCAGGAGGCAGTGATGGCTTCAAAAATGTTAAGCTGTCCCTCTGGTTGGCTTTAATAACATGATACTGCAGGATGAACCGGCTGCCCTTCAGCCAGCTTTAGAGCTGGAGACAGTACAACATGTCATGTTCCTCAGCCAGAGACCATTCAGAGTGGCCTGGACGCACCACTCTGCTGCCCCGAACATCCAGAGCCACTGTTGAATGTGTAAAAGCAGTTTCACCATTGTGGTTAGCTTTGATTTTCGGGACAGAATCAACAAACACAAAACTCAAAAGTGCTGTGACCTTTTGTACTAAAATGTTGAGAAAAACTGCACGCACGCACGCACACACACACACACACACACACACACCTCTCTACAGTGTTAAAGGTCATCTTATATCGGCTTCAAGAAGAAGAATGACATGAACAAGAACACAATCCAACATCACCTGTTAGTTATTATCAATATGAATCACAATAATTGTACACAGAGCATAAAAAGTGTTTTTAAAGGAAGTAAGACTGCAAGTGTATAAGATAAAAATAGTGAATGGTAAAGCTGATTCTCCCTGCCCTTTTCCACGAACAGCCGAAGCATCAGGAGGCCATTAGGATTCCTTACACTTCCTGGGAGGGCAGAAACTCGTGAATTTTTAAGCTCATTCACAAAGCACAGATGGAGTTGAATCGAAGACAAATGAAGGGCACTTTATGGAGTTTTGGGGATTGAATTGGGAAAGGGATTCACGCCAAACGCCTCTTCTCCCGCTTCATCGCCCACTGCAGATTCGAAGGACTCATGTCAAACTGCACTTCACGGCACCGGGGTTTGTTGGGGGCAGAGTGAGATAAATTAGAAATGAGATTGGGAAACAGATTGAAGCATCAGGCCAGAGGGATCTGCTGATTTGGGCTCTTCATTTAGGGAATGCATTATAAATGTCTATTCACTAGCTGTGGAAAATCTCTCTCACTGATGGAAATTGGCCTCAATTGAGAAACAATTACATTAGATCCGATGTTTCGGATTTTGCCGCTAAATAGAGTGCATTGATGATTGAGGATTACTTTTCACCGCAGCAGATGCTTCGCAGCGGGGCAACAGTAGTTTAGAATTAAAAAAAACATTTATTCCGCAAACAGATATATTTCAATGAAGGAACTTCAATAAAAGATGCACGTCATGGGAATCCAAATTTCCACATTGCTCAGCTGCTGATTATGAAAACAGCAGGCCTCCCACACCTTACCGAACTTTCTACACACGTCAACCTACTCCTACTCATTCTGGTGTCATTTAAAGGACAGAAATCCTATTTACTCCAAGATGTGACGTGATAAAATAAAACAGGAAGTGGGTCTAAACATGATAACAGTCTCTGTGGTGCCCTCAGAGAGTACTAATGTATTATGTATTACTTATTGAGAGCTCTTTGAGGTCATTGTGGTCCGTCCAGGGACACTGTGATGCTGGTTAAGGAGATGCCGCAGGGAGTTCGGTTCAGTTCAGTACAGCGGTTTAAGAATATCTCATAGCGTTGATTTGTTATATTAGAGTACGAATGTTACCAGAGGAATGCTGTAGACATTTTACATTTACTACACTCCATGTACTTAATGCAGTCCATTTGACTTTTTGCAATAGATTGTACCTGTGAGAGTGATTTTAATGCAGCATACTCAAGTACATTTTGGTTTGGTCCTGTACTTTAGTCCAGACTGAAATATCTCACAGCAGACATGGCCTTTTCTAATCTGCAGACTTTATTATAGATTTTAATACCCTGCAGCATGCTCTATTGAATCTGAAATTGCTTTTAAACTCAACCAAAGCTAAAACTATGATTTTCCATTCAGGGCGAATAAAGGTTCCAACCCTTTCTATTAATACTCTTGATTGTGTCTCTTTTCAGTCCATTGACAATTAGAAATACTTGAGAATTTGGATGGCCAAAAGTCTATAAATTTGAAACACCATATTGATCATCTCGCAAAGAAATTAAAATTCACACTGTGTTTTCTGTACCGGCTGAAGTCCTGTTTTTCCATGGCATCAAGAAAACACTTAGTTGCTGGCCTTTTCCTGACTCAGATTGATTTTTGGTGAAACTATTTACAGGTTTGACTCACCGTCCACCTCGTCCAAACCTGACCCCCTGTATCACTCAGCCCTGAGGTATGTCACTGATTCTGGCTTCAGGACCCATCATCGTACCTTATACAACATCGTAGGATGGTCATCCCTCACTCTGCGGAGGTTACAACATTGGTACATTTTAGTCTATAAGATCATCTCTGGCAAATTTTCTTCTTACTTAAAGTTGCAGTAGGCATTACATCTTTGGCATCATTGGGCAAAAATTCCATAATAACCTTTCAGCATATTGTAATTCAAGTGTTCTGAGAGAAAAATAGGCTTCTGCACCTCCTCATGGCGCTGTTTTCAGACTTTGACCAATCACAGGTCATCTCATTGAGGGAGCGTTCCTATTGGCTGTGCGCCGGTCATGTGACTGGAACTTGGTGTACCTTCACAAGATTTCTCAATGGCGGCGGCGTCACAAACTTTCTCATTTTACAGCTAAACAGTACACTACAAGATGATTCTGAAAACATTTGAGGCGAGAAATAGGCATTAACGTAACTTAATATTGATTCATATTTGATCAGCGCTGCTTGGTTTGACCGTTTGGTTGGAGTTTGTGAGTGATTGACAGTCAGCTCTCATAGACAGCAGCTGGATCAGATCAGCTCTTACTGCTTGTTTTCCTCCAGTCTGTGAAATCTTGCAGATGCCGTTAGGAGCACCGGAGGACACAGAGGCAAATTATTTTTTTCAGGTTACCCGTTTCATGCACTACTGTCATGATATAGCGACCGTTTTATAAAAATAACTTTTTTTAACCATATTTGCTCCAGTCTCGCCTACTTCAGCTTTAAGCCAGAAGTTTATATTTCTCCAAAACGGGGAATTCCTTCACTGCAACAGCCCTAATTGTCAGTCTAACAGTCTGAAGGATGATCCGAGTTTCTCTCAGTCCCTTGTCTTTTGAAAACTCGGTCTGTAGTTGATTAGTTACTAAACTGTGAACCAACCACGTTATCAGTGTTGTTGATCAAAACGCACACATGGTCGCGGGTGGAGGCACACGGTCCTTACATATATGTCCACCTACAGTACACCACTCCAACCTGCATTGCTTTAGTTGGCAGTTTTTGGGTATTCTGCATAAAAGCTACAATACTTATGTGAGATACAACTAGAAATCATTACAATACCACCTATCTATTCTGGACTAATTCCAAACTGCAGGGATGAAAGCCAAAGTTGTGGAAGTAATCGGCTCTAAATCAAACAAATCCTCATTGTCACTTTTCAACCATGAAATCCAATTACTGCAGGACCCGTCGGTCACTATGTCGAGGTGCATTATCAAGCAAACATCGATTATTATTCAAAGGATCTAACTGCAGTATGTAAATTGTGCACGCAGTTATATAAATGTTGAAGAAACCGCATTGAGCTGAGGAGGTAAAGGCTGGTGAAAAGGCCAACACACCCGAGAGTCCTTTAGAAAATCTGTTGGGCCATTTGATGAAGATGAGGACGAGAACTTCTCCCTCTTATACAATTTGTAGTATTCAGTGAGCAGATGGGAGGCGACTTGAGTGTGACTGAAGATGAATCCCACAAGAGAGGCAGTGTGACAACGCTTCTGGAAAGAATCACACTCATTCCAAAAATCTCTGCATGTTATAATTATGCTAATGACTCAGTAGCTGGCAGCGGATGTGGCAACTGGATTAAATGTGGTCACTGCAATAATGGAAGTTGCGAGTATGTGTGTGTGTGAGATAGAGGGAGAAGTGAGAGTGTATATGCCAACAAAAAATATGTCAACATTATGTTCATTTATTAATGTTGATCTTAAAAGAAAATCCTTTTGAATCCCTGTGATCATCAAAGAAAGACAATTGTTAACATAAATTTGCAACCCGCTGAGGCAGCTTAAAAAAACATTTGTAATTTCACGAAGATCTGAGTTTGCTGCTGACATCCGGGAAAGCTATTCACAACAATGTTTGTCTCTTTCCTTGAAAGCATTTTGCATTTTGAGTGAACAGGTGCTGTATTGTTCACAGTGATTTTTAAGTGGTATTGTCTTTCTTTTCTCCGGCTCTTCATGATATTATATTCTGAGGAATGCAGTCTGGAATTCCTATTGACAAGATAAATCTCATGAATCAAATAGATAAACACTCTCTTTCACTCTTTGGGCCTTATCGCGCAAGTGCAACAAGTGCAACAAGTGCAACAAGTGCAACAAGTGCAACAAGTGCAAAGCGATAGGTCTTGGGTGCACTAACTGTGCGGGCATCTCCAAGCTCACCTGCTATTTTGGTTCATGTATTGAACGGAGGGTGGGGGAGAATATAGTAGGATTCATAGTATCGCTACCCGGAGGAGCTGTATGTGAGAATGCACATGTCCGAATCAGTTGAACCGGACATTAAACAGACTTTATACCAGCCAGCTCCCCAGCAAAAATCCTGTGTAATCTCCAAATGAGCCCATCTGTGAGTAGTCATTGTCGGGAGAATTCATAGTGAGTGAGTGGGTGTGTTGATGACGTTTCCATGCGGCTGGTGCAAAACCGGAAGAAAACAAACATTCAAGGGTGAGGAAGAAGAAGGGTCATTTACACGAAGACGGCAACAAAAACGTCAGGAACTTCTGTCTGTAAGGGCTGACAGGACTTGGTTGCTTACGACCAAATTATGAACAAACTAAATGGCCGCATTGTAATCCGTGGTCATGTAGTCGAGGTTGTGTAGTCGAGGTTGTGTAGTCGCGGTCGTGTAGTCGCGGTCGTGTAGTCGCGGTCATGTAGTCGCCGCCATGAAGCGCCGCCCCTCGCTTAAACCGAATGGAGTATTTCCAGTAGGTGCAATGCGTCTGACACGGACATGTGTGAAAGGGAACCTAAAGAAACTCCTGGACATTTTCCGGAGTTTATAAATGGCTATAGTGACGCATGACGACAATAGCTCAGCAAATGGAAAAACACTTCTTCAGGAACACACAACATCACCAATCTGCAGATAATGTGTGTGTCTTTTTAAATTTGTATGGTCATGATAGAAACAAGTAATAATTTTTTTTCGATGAAGCCGTTCACATCAATCCAAATATTTCAGCTTTAATTCTGTATCTCACATCGTAAATGGTTACATAATATATCGTAGAATGTGACACAACAGCGTTTGCATCGATATGCAATTCAAGAATAAAACATAAAACGCCACTTCAGCTTTTGCTGCTGTAAACTGATGTCTCCCGCATAAACAACAGAATACTGAGTTATAACACAGCAGTCTGATGTGTATAGAGGTGCGTAGAGTTATTTTATATCAGCCTGGTGTCATTTGAATGTGATTTAATCGAGATAAACACAGTGAACGGCCGTGCGTAATGGCACTGCACTATGGCGTGGCACTTCTCAAATCCGAGGCTGCAGATTTGTCAACATATGTGTTGTGCTGTCTTCAGAAGGCTGAAGGGATGTAATGAAGTGAAGCAGAAGGTTTTCATACAGTATAAAACAGCTACCGTAGGAATCACTTCATTTCTGATGATGATTTAAACACAATTTCTGTTGGCAGAAGTTCTGAGACATTTCATGTTTAATCATAGACCGCTTCAACGGAACTGCATTGCTAGGCAACAGCTTGGGTCCATGTTGGTCGGCTTATGTCATCCACATACACTGCAACAAGGAACCTATGAAAGAAGGACGGGTTATTACGTCCTTGTGACACCATTCTAATTTTGCACGTACCAATTTGACAATTTGACTATTAGCGCCACCTCCCGACAATGAGGACAAGAGATCTGTTAGACCTCCTGACTATTATTAAATATCATTAATAGTTTGATAGTTGGTTAGTTATTGATAACAAAGATGCTCTATTAAAATCAAATATATGTAGAATACTACCGTCTTGGCACCGATGTGTATTCAGTGACGTATCGACCCTTCCTTCATTTACAGGTTTCTTGCATTGCAACAGGAAATAAACTGGGACACATTTAGAAAGTTTAAAACTTTGAAATGGTCTATACATTGACAAAACTTTTCAAATATTAGATTGGAACTCTGAGAAAATTAAAGCATAGAATATAAGACCAACTTTCTTGTTAAACAATAATTAAATCATTTTCACTTTAGTCGGGGCAAAATTAAAGAGTTCTCTAACTAGAACACAGATAAATGTGAATGATTTCGGGGCCCTAATGTACTAATGTTCCAATGAAAGCACAGAACTGCTCCGCTCCGCAGCAGATCAGACCATCGTCTGTTTTCATATTCGTTCTTTGAACTTCCTCCGCGCTCTGAGCGAGAGGACAGAGTACAGAGAGAGAGAAAGTGCAGGAAAAACAGCCAGCTCAGGCCGTCCTCAGGGCTGGAAAGTCACACAAGAATAAGTTGAAAATAAAACTGGATGCCAAGTTTCTGCTCTCGCCCATCTTCACAACTTTAATGAGTTTGCACTTTGGTTTCAAAAGTTCCAAATAAACCATTACGTCTGCAGGGATGCAGTGTCGGTGCTAGACAACGATCAATTGGTCTTTCTCTTTATCTTCTCAGACCTTATTAGACCTTGAATCAACCCACACAAGACTAAAAGACTACAAATACAGTAATTAAACAGCACCAGTGTTCATTACTCTCTAGCTTCCCAAAATAACCTTCAAGTTCTCAATAGCATCATCACCCAGATTTATTCCAGACATTAATCACTGACATCCTCTGACCTCATAACTCGTGGTGCTTCAGAAAATAAATACTAATAAAAACAAATAAATAATAAATACATTAGGTAATGCAATTCCAATCACATATAATGCATTTAGACAACAGCACATGTCTTTCATTTTGCTTTTAGACCTCTTGATATATATTTAAATTGTCCAGTTTAAAGGTTTTTCTAATCTGAAACAAGTTCAGAGACCATTTATAAATGGTTATTCTGGGGAACATCAGTTTCTTTTTGTTCCATTTCCTGCAGATGTATCAATGGTACCAGCAGCAGTTTCCTCCAGACAGGATAATAGAATATAGAATATAATTGCTTTAACCTAATGTCAAGTTTGCCCTTGATACGACTCTCCGGTGACCCAGTTCTTGTATTTCAAACCACGCTTGAGCTTTCTGGCAACCAAAGGCCAGAACATAATGGTAGAAAAGTGGTAACTGAAGAGCTAATTTATGTTTGGAGCTGGACAATCTAATTAGTCTCGGAGTCTAATGAATCACGAAATTACTTTTTGAATATTCACAAACCTGCAAGTGGCAGCGTTCTTTAACCTGCAAAATATGTTAATCATGATTCTAACCGGTTTCAATATGATATGGACGGATTAGCCCTGGTGGGAATACTGATATTTTGTACATAATTTGATCGAAACTGATACTAGGTGGTGGTCAATTTGTCATGAGGTTTTGATTTATATTTCTAATCATTTAATATTATGTTGCAGACGCATTTAAGACCACATTGGTGCATTAGTGAAGGATTTTGTTTTTTACCACATCACTTCATTCTTTGGACAATGCACTAAATTCAACTGTTATATTATTATTAAGAGGGGGTGCAATATCCGTCAGATACAAGACAACATAAACTAACTCTTACAGTCTCACAGGGCTTACACAATTTGTCTCCTACAAGCCAAACTTTGTTTTTTCTTTGCCTCTTGTCATTATTGGATGAAGAAGCTTAGATGTGGAGGAACCTCTAGAGAGAACTAGTTGTTGAAAGAGAAGTTGGTTCCTTTTATTTCCTAGAATTAAAAGGTACCACTCAATTAGTCATCCAGATCAATTAGAGAGACCACTTAATTAGAATAAATTAGTTTTAAAACAGTGCTCCCTAGCCCCTCTCAGTCCAATCAATATGCACTTCAACTGTTCTTATTGTTTAGGAGTTGGATTGCTTTTAGAAAACATGTAGAGCTTTGTATACTATAGAAAATGATAAACTACATATGGCTTAGGTGTTTGCTTAACATGCTCTGCAACACACGTATAGACAAACCGGTCGATGTCCTATTCCTCCCCAAGAGACAGGATTGATCACTCTGTGTGTACCTGTCTCTGTGTTTGTGTAGCATGTTGAACGTAATAAATATAAGACATTACATAAATGTTGCAGCATGCCGCCCTCAGCTGTTCCTGATAGAAGCCAGAGACTCCATATATGTTTCAGCCGTGGACGGTCGAGTGGCAGACGGTGTAAATGGAGACTGCTGGTAAAATGCAGGCCGACTGTGAACGCAGCACGCCAGCTCTGCAGGACCTGGCTCAAGAGAGAGATGCACTACCTTCAGCACACACACACACACACGCACGCACGCACACACACACACACACACACACACACACACACACACACACACACAGAGCATACTGTACATACGCGTTTGTGCACATAAGCGCATGCACGGATGCACAAGGGACAGAGAAGGAGGCACTCGAGGCAGACAACACCACTCTCTCTCTCTGCCTGTCTGTCCTTTTCTCTTGGGCTGTAGCTACAGCAGGGCTAAAAAGTGGAGGAGAGAGAAAGTGAAATAAAGCCTTTTTTTGCGTCACCACACACACACACACACACACACACACACACGCACGCACGCACGCACACACGCACATGCACACACACACACACACACACACACACACACACACACACACACACACACACTGACGATAGATCGATGAAGCAGTGAAAGAGGGAGGCAAGGATGGAAATAGTGATTTGAACTACATTAAATAGACCACACAACATTTCTTCAGACTGCTTTTAAGTGTCAGGAACAATTTATCTCTGCTGCCTCTGTGTATGAGCATGACGTGGAATAAGGGATTATTTAGCATCTACTTGACATGATGTGATTGATGGTATTGAAAGCCCACCTTTCTTTCCATTTTGTAACTGTGAAATAAAGTCTGTGGGCAGCAGATAATGCATTTAGTGTATTATCATCCTAGCTTCTTTCTGTGAGTGGATGTGTGTGTGTTGATTTTTGTTTAATCAGGGATTTATTTAAACTGCTGCCAATGTTTAATGAGGATAGCATCCAGTCTGTTATTGATTTACTAATTTAGCCCAACAAACTGCACATTCTCTAGCCTGGGTGTTCTGGCTGAACGGACCGCTGGCCATCTTTCACATATGTGAAAATAGCAGGTTCCAGGTGAATCTCATGTACGAGAGTCATGCCAAGAATCTACAACTGATCCTTGCTTCACTGCCAGAAATGTTGCCATATTACACATTTGTGTATATTACCGGGGGAACAAAACCCCAGCCTTCTTTCCAACTACAGAAAATCATATGTAGAGATTTCACCCACAGGCACAATTCAGTGCAAATATTTCAATGAATGGCATCAGTTTGTATCAACAGATTTCATGTATTAGTTGTAACGATAGTCTACAGTATAGACTGTATATAAGAAGTGTACGTAGTCACCGTGACGTCACCCATTGGTTTGTGGACTGCTGTTTTGAAGCCTCGAGTTCGGCATTTTGGCCGTCGCCATCTTGTTTTTTTGCAACCAGACGTGACACGAGAGGGTGGAGCTAAATACAACCGAACGCTGAAGATGTTAATATTAACTTTAACACACTGTGAAAAAGTTAAAGTTGTAAGACGAAAACACAGACAACTCCTAGACCGGACAACACCGTGGTAGCGACCTGTCAATCACAAGGTAGCCACGCCCTAAAGCATCCCCTGCTTTATGGTCTATTTGACTCTAAATGGGACCATAATTTACTAAATGAACATCATGCTGTATTGAAGAAGACTTGAAACTAGCGATTGAGACCATAAACTCATGTTTACAATGTTTATTGAGGTAATAAATCAAGTGAGAAGTAGGGTCATTTTCTCATAAACTTCCTACAACTTTGCAACCAGAGGAGTCGCCCCCTGCTGGCTGTTAGAAAGAATGCAAGTTTAAGGCACTTCCGCATTGGCTTCACTTCTCAGACCCGGAGGTTGTCCACTTGTCTACAGCCATGCTAGCGGCTCTGTGAGGCTGTACACTGTGCTCACTCACAATGACAATGCCAACATGCTAGCACTAAACACACAGTTCATCTGAGGCTAACGGGACATCAGGTCAACCCCTGTGTGTGTGTGTGTATACTGTGTCTTACTGGAAATATGATTATTTCCGATGATATGATGGGACTATGTACTGTAATAAATGAATCACCACAGAGAGATGTGTCGTGATTAGAATCCCGTCACTGAGCCGTGAAAACAAAGACGCAATATGACACCTCAAATTTTCAATTACGCTGGCAGGTAGCAGCCATTAAACTGCCATTACTGTTATTAAAATCTCTGCCGTCTTTATTGCAGGATGAAGCTCAGGAGACGCTTTCCAAGCCCCAGTGGGAGACATAGATATATATATGTGTAACTGAATAACTTACATTCAATTACAGCCCGTTGAGACCCATAGCATTACCAATGATGCTATTACCGCTGTCTGGAATATGGCCGACGGTACTGCCAACAACCTGGCCACGGCAGTCATTCTCAATTTAACATCCTGTTTATTGGTTTAGAGCAGCTGCTGATGGCAAAAAAAAGTCGAAGCTCATTCCATCTCTGCCACTGTGATATTGTTAGCCTTGAACATAGCGTCACCGGGTCCTTTGTGAGTTACCAGCACACTGCCCGTTTGGAAAAAAAAGAGAATGGAGTACAGAAGAAAGTAGGCTGGAGGGATAAAAACCTAACTGAAACAAATGATGGGCTTGCAGCACCTGACCAGACGGCCCAGATTCATGGGAAGCAAATGATGGATGAGTGTCGCTTGGGGACGCTCGCACGAGAGGAGGGAATTGGATTTTACAGAGACAAACAAGACGGATGGATGCAGACCAAGCCACCCTGTCTCCACGGCTAGTGGCTCCGCTGTCTGTTACCTCGGAGAGGTCGGTGAGAGGAGGGCCGGCACGTCACATTTAACAGACAACAAGGAGGGAGGACAGGCGTGCTGGAAAGTAGGACAAGAACAGGCTGGCCTACTGTAAAAGCCCATGGGATGCTCACAGATAAAGAAAGAGCACTCACGCTGACAGCGGAGTGCTGCATTTACTGAACCGCAACAATAGCCTGTTAAGACAGCAGCGCGTGTGAATTTAAGCTTGTATTAAAGTTGTTTGTTTATGTGCTATTTATATTAGCTTGCAGCAATGGATTAGTCACCAGCTGTATTACAGGTTTGAGCTAAAACTAAGTATTATTTACCTCTCTCCTTTTTCACTATAGCAGTGATTTAAAGTGGCCTGTGAGTCACGTGATGTAATGACTAATGAGGCCTCAGAGAGCTGCAGGGAGGTCACAGTCTTAAAATATCTAAAATCAAAAGCTGCATATATTCACGGTCGTTACAGAAACCCGACGTGTAACACATGCAATTAATATAACAGCCTCAAGGTTATTACAATCCAAAATCCCCCAAGAAAAGAGGAGTCAGAATTGGGGTTTTATGCTCATTTGACCTGGAAAGGACCGCACAGCTGCTAACTGCTCACGTTTCTGGGTTAAAAAGTTTTTTCAACCACCATAATCTAATAAAAAAATGCAATCCAATTATATATATCCTCCCGTTTTCACAGAGATAATGCAAGCGAATAAGCAGCTTCAGTAAACCACTTTAAGTGAAGAAATAGGGACAGAAGGGCATGGAGAGGAATCTGGGCTAAGCACGGAAGGTCTCAATGTGCTTTTCCTGACAATAATCGTCTCTAAATGGTCCACGCGTGCCGTGCAGTCTGCTTTGTGTTTTTCCCCCCTCCCAATAAAGACTAGCGTGAAGAAGACATCTGGACAGTCTTCGAGTACCATGGCTCAAACATCTGCTACAGCTCAACGGCAACAGGACTGTGTGTGTGTGTGTGTGCAACAGTGCAGGTGTTCCTCCAAGAATACGCTGATTTCCTCATGCTGGAAATTGACATAATCACTTCATTTGTGTCAGTTGTTTTGCTGGGAGGGACAAGTGAATGATCAGTAGGCTAACTACCATAACTGAGGACAACTGGATTCATCTGTTACCATCTGTGCTGAAGCTTAATGTTGAATGAATCTGAAAAAAAAGAAGCATTTTAATAATGGAGAAGCAGGCAGCAGAAATGTCGATGTCTTACGGTTTGCTGAGAGTGACACTGTGATTAGAAATGATATGATTGGAATGCTGAAATCGGAGTAAAACGTCGGAAAGTAATCAGTAAGATTTGCATTATATTTGTGGAATTGCCTGATGGGTTTGTCTAATGCAATAATTGTGCTGCTTTGATTGCCCTTTGTTGTTCAGTGATCCCTGCAATTGGAGTCGTACTGTATGAAATGACGGATGTGCAGATGTCCCCGTACTTTGTGTGTAAAGACTGATGTAACACTTTGCCTCTCAATCGATTCTCTTTGCCTCCGGCACAGCGAGGCTCGTAATGTCACACCTGGCTGTGCAGTCCCTTCTCGCCGTTTCATCACTATTGCGTTGGGGACCAGATGTTCACGTAAGACGTTATGTAACGATTAATTCACTCAAAAAGGTGTTTCAGTGAATTGACTTAGTGATGGCCCTCTTGATACTGAGACACTGACGCTTGTTGCACTCGACGCACGTGTCAGAGATTGTGAGAAATAATGATCGTCACACTGTGTGATGGATGACTTTTGAAGCTTAAGACGTCACTGAACCACAGAAAATCTTTGGTGTTGGCAACAAAATGAGCGATGACGCTTTCACTTTATTTGATTCCACGTAAGAGATATTGGCAGAAGAGCAGACAAATATGAAGAAGTAGGGCGCTATCACAAGCCAACATTTAGTCCTTGTGCAGTTCATTTGGGCGGTTGTGAACGCAGTAATCGCACTCTGGTGTGGACCAAAATAACACAACTTAAGCGGTCTCGGACCGTTCCCAAGAGAATCAAAAAGCAGGCTGCCTGTGTGGGCGTTTGTTGAGATGGACACAGGTAAACGACAGGTTAACATGAGTGGGAGAGGACTGTTCTGCACTTCTGCAGACGTCCAATGTTTGCTTGACATCTGGGCTGAAGAAAACAGACAGAATACGCTAAATACACTCCACAAAACACGGCGTCCGGCTCCGTGAAGAGAGGACCCGCTCCCTATGTAGATATAAACGGCTCATTCTAAGGTAACGAAAACACAATGATTCTTATTTTCAGGTGATTATACACTAAAGAAAACATACTTATTAATATTATTTTCCATTTATGCCAATAGATCCCCCTAAATGCTACACACTGGTCCTTTAAAACATTTATTATTCCCTATTGACAGTCATACTAATGTGATCACAGCTACTCGCTGCATTAACAAGAGAATGTCAGAGGATCAAATAAACATATGCCGTAACTCTTATAAGTGGTTTTTTTTGTATGTATCATATTTTAAAAAACTGAAATCAATGTGGTGATGTGCCGCTGCATCGTTGAGGTTGAATACCGTTGCTACTATAGTTTCTGAAAACCATCAGAAGTCACCGTAAAGCTTCTGATCATTTTTCAAAGCACACGGTAAGAAAGTCTCTAAGCCTCACAAGGCTTCGTCCGCCTATTATCACTGGATCCACTACCAGCCCCAGAATACACAATGAGGTTAATGTAATGCAGAAAAGAAATATGGATTTTATCATTGAAATGCTGCCTGCTATACCTCTCGGCTCTCGGGGAATCAAGGGATCAATGCCTTTTGATCGCACGTTATACAATGTTCCCAGCTTCTTTCACTGATATGTGAACGGTTCAACGGCGAAGTAAAAGACAGTGCTCTGCTTTCAAGTGTTCTTTTCTGGCAGCTCAGTCCCCTTCATGAAGTTAGTGCCAAAATGTGTAGATAACTTACTCACAGATGGCATCTATACACATCCACCTACTCAACAATCAAGAAATTGTATCAAATGCATAGTACATTTTGTGCTAATCAAATTTGGAGCACTGTTAGGGAACACTGAAATCAGGATGCTGGATGATACTTTAGATCTGTGGAGTTTCCAGGAAATTAAAACTCGCTGGCATTGATTTTCTTTGCTGAGAATGTGGAGCAATATTTGATGCATTTCTTTTCAATACTTCGTTTGAATCCTCATGCGGATGAACCACAATTACAAACACACGCACGTCATGCAGTCCTAAACTTTCTTCCTAGTGATTAACATGAGTTTTGTTCAACTTGTAAATGATTGACAGCAAAATATTGTAACAAATTACAATTCAATAGTAGTAGAGTCTTTGTTCGACTAAATAAGAAGAGTTTGACAGACTCTATTCTTATTTAGCAGACTTCTAAATGTCAGAAAATGAAACTTTCCAAAGTGGCGACATCCTCCTGAACATTTTGTTCCTGTCCTCTATATTAGATTTTGTCTGTCACACCCTTAAAAGAAGTAACGTGTGAAAGATTTGTTCCTGAGGCTTGCAAGGTGTCTTCTTTGTGTCAAAGGTTTTGCCGTTTCTCGCTACTTGCATCGCTGCACGGTTGTGATTCGCCCAGGAAAAAGCCGGTGACACTGGTCATTAACTACAGACGACCTCTGTGCTAAATGACGACATAATCAGACGAGCAAATGTCGACTTTCTCTGAAGACAGTTTCCTCGTTGTTTCTCGAGTTGAGAAAGTCTGAATCAGAAAGTGCCCCAGATCTCTATTTTCTGTGACTTGGTCCCTGGGGAACCCTCAAAACGGCGATGACGCGCTGCAGTGACGCTAGCCGCCTTATAGCATTCATAGTCATCACTACTGACACACTTCCTCTCGCTCCATAACACTGCTTTAGAGGGGGTTCCAAACAAAAACATGCAAGAAATATCTTTATAAAGGCTATATAAATATCTAATATCTATATTCGGTTATCGCCTGTTTAAGCCAACCTAACCAATGCTGTCGTGAAACTTTATTCGACATTGCCCTACATACATACTACAGTATGTTTGGCCCAAAACAATATAAAAATAGAGTTAATTGTATCTGCTTTAATGACACTGCAGAGGAAGGTGCTGTTGTGCAGTTTGTTCTTCATTGTGCCTTTAAAAAGATGGCATATGTCTAGTGAAATTCTCAAAGTTTAGACGGTTAATCCACAGAGCAAGGGCAAGAAGAGCATAATAACACTTCACTAAAAAGTGGAATTAAAAACACAGTTTAAAAGCCACTCATAGCTAAGAAGAAGGGTAATTTTAAGAGGAGCTCTCAAGGTTAGACTAGAATAAATAACTATTGAGATACAAGGATTATACCCACATCTATCATCATTAGGGCTGTCAAAGTTAAGGCGATAATGATGTGTTAACGCAAATAAGTTTAAACGTCACTAATTTCTTTAACGCATTAACGCAACTTGCGGTTTTTAGGTTGTAGTGCGCTCAGAGTGGAGATACTGGCCTCACATTAAACTAGAAAACCTAAAGAATCTATTGGTACCAACAATGTCATACTAGCTTGTCGCGAAGGAGATTCAATAACACTTCAAACTTACGCTAAATTTTGGCGAGGAAAAACTGACATGGACATTCTCAAAGGGTTCCCTTGACCTCTGACCAGGAGATATGTGAATGAAAACGGGTTCTATGGGTACCCACGAGTCTCCCCTTTACAGACATGTCCACTTTATGATAATCACATGCAGTTTGGGGCAAGTCATAGTCAAGTCAGCACACTGACACACTGACAGCTGTTGTTGCCTTTTGGGCTGCAGTTTGCCATGTTATGATTTGAGCATATTTTTTATGCTAAATGCAGTACCTGTGAGGGTTTCTGGACAATATTTGTCATTGTTCTGTGTTGTTAATTGATTTCCAATAATAAATATATACATACATTTGCATAAAGCAAGCATATTTGCCCATTTGCATGTTGATAAGAGTATTAAATACTTGACAAATCTCCCTTTAAGGTACATTTTGAACAGATAAAAAAGCTGTGATTAATTTGTGATTAATCGTGATTAACTATGGACAATCATGCGATTAAATATTTGAATCGATTGTCAGCCTTAATCATAATACAACACTGGTCCTGAGAAGGGCTGCAATTTCTCAAAGTCTTGTGGGCAATGTCTGTTTTGGCTAACTTGGTCATTTAAATACAGGAGAAATCAAAACACTTAATTACATTCATGCAAAATCTTGTCAAGTTACTATAAAGCAGTAAACACAGGATCCTTCACAACATACAATGTTTTTATAACCACAGATTTCCGTAGAATAGATGCATTATAACAGCTTCTACTGTTTGGAACATTTATATAATAATGAATCTTGCACTATTCTTGATCTATTCTTGTTGGGAATTCACTGGCTGAAGAAGCATGTGGTTATTTTGATATTTCCAGGACTAACATAACATCACCAGCAACAACTACATCAACAGTTGAAGCTGCACGCTGAAGCACACTGAGACTCAGAATCCACACATAAAAGTAGAACAACTCAAGCTGGGTCCTCATTCTGTTCTGCTGAGGCTCTATCTCTCTGCACCAATAACACTATTCTGTACATTTTGTACTGGATTGTAAAATGGGGACAAAATGGAAAATCGAAAAGCATGAATCATGGTGTGAGCGAAAGGGGTATTCAGTAGGTTACAATATGCAACCACACCACTAGATGCCGCCAAATCCTACACACTCTACCTTTAAATCTGGAATGAAATAATGAGGTAGTTTAATATTTTTCACATACAGTAAGGGGGAAAGTATGTGACAAGAATGCAAAAACAAGAAAGACTACTCAGCCGCTACGGAGGTGACAGAACAATGGATTCACTTTGTGTTAATGTTATATAATATTATTAGAATAAAAAATCTGAGAATCCGCGATTTTAAAAACAGAAAATAATGCAGCATACAACTGAAACTGAAACATTCACAAAGGCATATCGCAAACTGAAGCACAAAACTCAATGCAGTGCCACAATATTCATTTACACAGCCATAACCTCAAACACAATTGATCAATTCAGATATTTCTCTACTCCATACTTAAAAGAAACCTTAATGCAACTCCAGTCAGTTTTCTCATTCGTACATATTTCCATCTCCGGGCAAAAAATAGCAGATTCCTATTTCTCCGATTTAAATAAACAGGACTGCAGCTGCTTGAGGCTCTCCTTTAATTTTCCACTTCATATCCTGAGTCAAGCCGTGTAAATATGACAACTGTGCCGGCCTGTCACGGAACAAATCCGGCATCACCTGCAGAGAGGAAGGATCAGGACAACTAGTGTTTTCACCTGCATGCTGTCATTCACGGGCAGAGACGCTCACTTAATGAAGAGATGTCGCCCTGAATCCTCGCTCTCCCGAGGCGGTTTAGAGTGTCAGTAACTCATCTGCAGGATGTGAATAGGTGATTCACTGACAGTCAGATGTGTCACAGGATGTGATCCCCCGCTGAAGTTATGGATGATTTAGCTGATTTAAGGAGAAAACAAGATGGGGATGAGTTGGCGTATTTCTCTGACCTCGCTTGGCTGATTAATAACCTGCTACGTGCACCTCCTGGGAGTTTGGCTGAGGCTCACGATTCACAGGTGAGAAGAATGCAATTAGCATGGATGGAAGAGGCATTCAGCGCGGCAGGAGTGCACCGCACGCAGCGTGAGCACTGCTCTACTTTTACGTTCATGACTTTTTTGCAGGAAAACAAAACTTGAATGTAGGCCGTGTTCATGCCTAAAGACAGCTGAGCCCACTAGCCTTTGCTGTGGTCCGGGCTTTGTGAGCGTAAACTCCTCCACTAAACAGACCGCACTTCCGACTTCGACCGGATTGCTTTCTTTCTTACCGCCCACCGAGACTTAACGCATCACATTTAAAATGCTAAGTAGAATTGAATATGTCAACCATAACTACAGAGACTCTATTAGTCCTCTTTAATGTAAATCACAGAGAGCGTTGGGAGATTCCTTTGAAGAGTGGGAACATCACTGTGACACTGCCAGGGGCTTTGGAGGTGCTCAGGCAGCGGCGAACGCACGGAAATACAGCTTAGTCATCTCTGACTCCGAGCTGTGTGTTTGCTGGTGTGTGAGATCACCGGCTTTCTCTTCCTCCTCTCTTTACCGTTCGCGTTATCTGTCTCTCCTCTTCCTCATTGCTGATGTACGTCACGAATGAAATGTCTTCCCTCCACCTTTCTCATCCGCTCCGCTGTGTGCTGAAAAAGGTCTCCATCCACTCTGTCCTTCTCTGCTTCTTTCTATCTTTCCCTCCTCCTCCTCCCTCTTTCCCCCTGTGTGGCTGCTGAAAGCTCTTTAAAGATGCCTGAGGGCTTAACCACTTTGACATTATTACATGAGCCTGTCTCACTCAAACCAATCCCAAGCCAATTGAGAAGCTTACGTCTTTGCCACAGCGGCTTTACTGGGACGAGGGAAGCTCCTAAGTCCACTGACATGACCAAACACCGACTATAGACTTCAACGCACCTGGCTGATTCATGGATTTTTCGCTGTGTCTTTAACTGCTGAATGGACAGACATAGAAATAACAGAGAGATGTAATATGCATAACTTGTGTCCATTTCTGCCGAAGAGCAGATATAGCTTAAGGGCAATGTTATATAAAACCCAGAGTTAAATATGCTGTATGTGCTGCACATTATATATGCTGTTGTGAGTCACCGTGGTGTAATGAGAATACTAATCATCTTATGCAAAAGCTAAATGTTTTGTAGTCAAACAGCTGGTTTGCAAAATTCAAATATCTACAGTGCACATATTTTAGGTGCTTAAGATGAGGATCTCCACTAGTACAGGGGTCTGTGAGCGCACTCATTTGCATAGTAGCTACTGTATCAGAATCAGGTATGAGTACACATACCAGGAATTTGACTCTGGTTATTTTGTATGTGCGCTGCTTATTGTAAATGCATGTTTTCAAGACATGGATTCAAATTGTTTTGATAAGAGGTAACGCATTGCAAGTTTTTAAAGGTACAGTATGTAGGATTTGGCGGCATCTAGTGGTGTGGTTGCAGATTGCAACCAACTGAGTACCCCTACGCTCACTCCTCAGAGGCCATCCTTACCATAATAACACTACTTTAGGAGCAACAGAAGTCAGGCGACGGCTGGCGATACCACGGTTTTACACTCTGTGGCTCACGTTATCGCGGTTTCACAAGTGTGTCGGAGAACTACGGTGGCATTCAGGTAACGAAAAAACCCGAAAGGTTCTCTCTAGAGTAGGGATGTGACGAGAACTGATATATTGGCTCCAAGTTGATGCCAAAATTCTGAAAACGGGACGGTAGTCGTTTTTCTACAGTACTGCACATACGTATCTTCAGGGCTTGAGACTAATGTTGTCCCGTAATCCTGGTGACCACCCTATAATTTCCCTGATAATGCGACATTGTGAACAACAATCGGCCGGATGAGAGCTAATAAAGCGTTAGCTGTTAGCTCTGTGCAGGACTATGCTGTTTACCGGCTGCTAACAGCTAACTAGCTCTCATCCTGTCGACTTCAATACGGGAGGTGCCATTGATTTACATTATGATGCGTTCAGGCTCAGAAGTATTGGGCGTTATCGTTATCATGATTTGTTCAAATGTAATCTTGTAAAATTTAGTTTTTGGTGAGAAACTTGAGTAAATACAGTTGCATGAAGGAGATGTTTTCATAGCAATATAAAATAGATAATAAAGACAGACCTGTTTAACTTCCTAACAAAAAACAGTCCAACCATCCCTACTCTAGAGCCATGGCGGACTCTGAAGAGGACCCGCTCCCTATGTAAATATCTCATTCTAAGCTAACAAAATCACAACAATTCTTAGTTTCAGGTGATTAACGAATGAAAACATACAGTAGTTATTAATATTATATTCCATTTCTGCTAATAGATCCCCCCGAAATGTTACACACTGTTCCTTTAAGAGTTATTTTAAAAGTAATTTTATTACACTAAGTCTTGAAAAGTTTTTTCAAGTTCAGTCACTTCAATCATGCACACCTCCCGCCTGCAGACAATCAGGAGACATTCAATCATCATAACCCCTATAGTGAATCACAGAATCTGTAGCCAGGTCTGCATGCATAATTTACAGGTCTCGACTGATGGTGATATACAGACGGTCGACAAATTATACCATGGGGAAACATAAAGAACGCAGATGCTTCCATGCAGGACACAAGGGGTCATAAGTCTGAAAACGATGTGACTCATAAGTAATTGCTTTCATAGTAACCAGATAATAAACATGAGGTGGATTGACCCTTCTATCTACTGATTTCAGCCTAAAAATCTCCTTTAATTTGAAAAATAACAGTAACCATATCATCATTTTGTATCGCATGTCAGCTCATCTCCACCCCACTGCTCCGGTCCCAAATGTACAGTACATCACCCTATTCATTACTCCAGTACTTCTTCTTCTTCCTTTTATACAATTTGATATTAAGTGAATCAACTCAACTATCACTCAAAAAAGAGCCAAACAGCCCACATTCACTATAAAAGTTTCAGGATAGAAAACTTAGAAAACAACAAAACAAAAAAAAACAACTTTCACTTTTTTGGAAGTGTCCATATTTGTCTGAGTATGCAGGGCTCAGTTGACCTGTCAGCTTGATTGCCTTTTGCTCAGCGGCCTCATGCACTGGAACAAAATGGTTTTTGGAGGCAAAGGCAGAGACACAGCAGGAAATGAAGGCAGCAATGGAGGAGGATAAAAGAAAAAAAATAAACCCTCACGAACAGTGATGGGAACACAAAGATGATGACATATCAAGAAAGAGACATCTAAAGTGGTGTGAGGCGTGTTTGTTTGCAAAGTACGACCCCCCCAAGAACAATTAGGTAATCTCAGCAGTCTATTCTAACATCTGTTTTATATCTTTATGTCTATTTTTATCTTCGAAGGGAGAAAGCAGTCTCTAAAGCTCCTGCTCAACCTTGACGTGATGACTTTTGCGATGAGTTTTTAAAAACCAAGTCTGACTCATATTTCCCAGACTGCTGGTCCTCCTCTCACATGCAATACGACTGCGTGGTTGTGACACAGAATGCGATAGCACCACTTGCTGTGCCAAGTACACAGTGTGTCTCTGAGGGGGGGGAAATGACTGTAGGATGCAGGATACTGTCTCATCCTGGCACCCACGCTGATAAGGTTCCGTGTTCGTCGTTAATGTGTGTCCCTGAATGAAATCCAAAGATTAACAGCGATTCAAAACAATGTCTGATGGAGCTCTCGTCCCTAAATAACTTTGACAGTGGACTGGAAATAGCACGGGGTCTGTTTGAACATGTCAGCTCTTCTCTTTGTTAACACGGTTATATTTGGACTTCACCGCGGTTGTTGAGGATCAGTGGATACATAAAGCAGTCAAAGCTAAGGTTTGCTTTACAAATTTACACCAAATCCAACACTTTTCAAGCATTAAAGCAAAGCCAAATCTGTTGTTTCTCTTCAGTATTCTGCCCAGTGGCCTGACAGTACTGGAATGAATAAAACCATGTGGTGCTCCATCTAAACAGACATGACTCATAGACATTTCAAGCAGGTAACCACACTTTCTGATATTCAGTAATAACTAGAATATATTGTGTTTTCTAAACCTAACATCTTATCGTCTATGACTTTAACCATGTTCATCTGTAGCACAGCACATACATTTGGCATTTTAGAATATAATATAGCCTATGAGGTAGGGGTTAATATACTCAAAGCAATATTTTCAACCACGGTTTCACTAACAACTAACCGCAATATGAAGAAGAGAAAGAGCACTGATTCATGAGAGGCTAAGCAAAGAGATCTGTCTGTCTGAGTGCAAGGATGCGTGTGTTTGTGTGTGAATGCTATTTTTGCTGTTTTCCTCCGGGTTGGACACCTGCCTGAGGCCTATGTGGTCAACAGCATAATATATGTATGTCACAAGCTATAACTGCTGTCTGAGTGCATGAGTGCATGCCAAACCGCAGTAGATAGATTTACGTAAAAAATGTGGGCTTTATGATACGTGTAGTTGCTAGGGCTGTTAATCGTTTGAAATATTTAATCGCAATTAATCACATGATTGTCCATGATTAAACGCAAATTAATCACACATTTTTTATCTGTTCAAAATGTACCTTCAAGGGAGATTTGGCAAGGATTTAATACTCTTATCAACATGGGAGCGGGCAAATATGCTGCTTTATGCAAATGTATTTATATATTTAATATTGGAAATAAATTAACAACACAAATGACATGTAGTATGACATGGTTGGACATGGTACCCAATGGATTTCTTAGGTTTTTCTAGTTTCATATGATGCCATTGCGGTAAATAAATTAGTGGTGTTAAAAACGCGTTATTATCACGTCAACTTTGACAGCCCTAGTAATTAACCAATTTTGTTTTTGCAGTTTGCACTTGTGTTGTTATTTACTTTCCCGTGTATGTGAGAAAGAGAAACAGATGTGGGCATCTTCATAGAAGTGTGCGACAGCCTCCTCCCACTGTATGCTCCAGGCTCCAGTCCTGTTTTTTTTTTTCCCTGGCCAGATGCTCAACTTACACACAATTAACACACAAACACACACACACAAACACACACAAACACCAGATGTGCTCCTCCACTCCCCTGAAACAGACCACTGGAGGTTATGGTCAACTATGGCGAAGAGAAAAAAAAAAGTATGAAAACAAACAAACAACACCACTCACACTCCAACACACACTACCACTCCCCCATCATTCATCACGTCATTATAATTTCCATCCATCCAACCATCTATCCCAGATTTGGAGCAGACAGCAGGTGGTTTAAAATCCTAAGCCAGACAAAGTCACGTGTCACAGTTCCGGTAAAGCTCAAGCACGGCATGTTAATGGGTCCACAATGACAACTGTAGCTCACTGAAAGGGTGGGACGTGATACAACTGCAACTAATCACAGACGGAGGAAAGAGTTACACGAGGTATGACAACAGAAGAAGAAGGATAGGGGCGGGTGATGAGATAGTAAGCTCAAACGGGTAGACATGAAAGGGATGAAAGAGAAACAGGTGAGGGATTGAGACTGTAAAAACGGAAAGTGACCCAATGACCTTAGTTTGGTACTGCTGGCAACATGATCAGATGTGTGTGTGTCTGTGTGACAGAGAGAGGAGCTCTTAGCAGGATGATCTGGACAGGGGTGTTTCAATAAAGCTTTGCGCATGGCTTGACATGTGGACGTCCTGCATAGTGACGTGTTGATGATACCAAAGTGGAGTTGTGGCCAGTTCACGCGGCCTTAATCTCATCTCCCCCCCGCCCACCCCCAGGGTCTATTTACCATTTCAGCGCGTTAGCCTTATTGCAAACCACGGCCTCAGAGCACACACAGAAACACACTGTGTCAACCTCTTGGCAAAATGTGCTTGTTGATTATATTTGAGTTCCACTTCTGTGTATTTGGTGTTAATGTATAGTTCAATCTGGTGCAAAGTGGCACTGTTTGATATGTTTATGGTTCAAATCAATCCTCCTACATTTAAATGAAGTATGGCAGAAGTGTTGATAATGCTAAAGTTAGCATTGCAAAGCAGCTGTGGGGGCTTAATCTAAATCCTTTACTCCTTCTGGAGGATTAATTGTGCATGGCGTCTTAAAAAGATTGCTTTGTGCACGTAGTTATATTCTCAGACCGGGAGCTTATTCATCCCGAGAGGAAGAATAAGTGGAACATTTTGTCATAGGCATGCATTGTCTGACACAGGTGGCAATGCAAAATACACGGTGAGGATATTAACATGCTGTTAGAAACACATATTTTAAACCCTTAGAGATAATCTCTGAGCTTTGGCTTTAATACATTTTTTACAGGCTAGTTCTACTTCCTGAAGTTACGGTACAGTTTCAGCATGAAGGTTTATTTATACTGCAAGTTAGTGGCAGCATACATTCACCACTCTGTCAGACTTAAGAGCATCAACAAAGCATTGACATTATATTCGGGAGCAAATGGGAGGCTTTCAACAAAGGCGTCTGTCAGTTATTTGGGTTTAGTTTGAGTAGCACTGACTCCTCACAGCAACATGTTTCTGGGATCAAGTCTTTTTCTGTGTGGAGGAAATACGGCTCCAGTTCCCTCCCACAGTTGTCAGACTAAGAAACGACGTTGTCAATCACTTTAGACATGGATGAAGGGACAATAATTGACAAAAAGAATAAAAGACCCTAAATAAGATACAATGCCAACTAAAGGCCATTTCGCACCAAGGACGGATTTTCATCCCAAAAATTTGCAGACTGATTTTGTAGGTTCTTATGTATGCTTGCACACCCCTGCTAGAAAAAAAATATTTGGACGGACCTCGATTCCAGCAGATTTCGGCCTGCGGAAATATATGTTTGACCAATGAAATCCTTTCTTCCAACCAATGTCATAAAAATACCTCCGTCATTCGGCATAATAATTAGGCATGTGTGCTTCTGTTTGTTGCACGGAGAGTTTGTATTTTGCAAAACAATGGGCGTTTGTTTTCGGGTTAACGGACTGTCGGACAAATGGGCTTTTTTTGGTCCAATGGGACATTTTCCGGACTACAGTAGAAACCCGCTTACACTGATCAACCGCTTATATGGAGTTCAGTAATTCTCAAATTCATTCACATAATACTAGACAGGTTAATCATCTTCACCTGCCTTTTTACAAAACAAAACATGGCCAGTACTCCCTCAGATATCGTGGTGTACAAATATGGAACACCAAAATACATGTTATCAAGAGCTCGTTATCTTTAGAACATTTTAAAAGGAAATTATCATCACATTTAATTCATGATGTTAAAATATATTTTCTTTTTTTTCTGTACTGTTTTTTTTGTATTTCATTGTTTTTATTGGACTGTTTTCCACTGTTTGGTTTGGGTTTTTCTGCACATTTTGTGTGCTTCTTGTTGTTGTTGTTTAACTTTTGTTGTATTTTTTAAATTATGTTAGTTTAGATTTTTCTTCTTTTTTGTTATTGTTTTTTTTTTCTCCTGGGGTTGGGAGGATGTCCTTTGTATAAGCCTGTGGCTTGAATACAAAACCTTCCAGTTACAGTATGAGCCAACCTTCTCTAACCTTCAGGCTACTGCCTCCTCATCTGACTGTTAACGGCCACATCTTAATCTCACCTTCTCCTGGGAGTGCTAACGAGCGCTACACCTGCTAACATCTGGAGCCTGCCACTTCACAGTGATAATCACCGCTAAGTCCCTATATTCTATTCTTCAGGACCAGAGCGTTAATATAGCCTCCTATATTCTCCACCTCCTCTCAATTACCGACACAGAACAAAGCCCATTACCTGCAGAGTCCCTGTCTCCTCGTTAAAAAGAAGAAAAGCCTCCCTGAAGGGCGGTGGAGGTGAGCAGCCCGCTGTTACCGTTTTTCAGGGAACAGTTCTCGAGCAGAGCTGTTGAGACGTAAGACTATAAGCTGAGGTTCCGGTAACATAGTACAAAAAAGATGATATTCATAGATCTGTTGTTGAATATCATATCGATTCATTTCTTTCTTGTCATCCACGTCCTCGTCTACAGTCGTGTTGCAATTTTCAGGAAAGTGGCAACACAGCCCTGTGCATCACAGCATGTCATGCATGGTAGGCAACTGGAACTCCAGGACATTAACATATAATGAACTGGAAATACCAAAGAAAAGCCTCCGCGGCCTTGAGGCCACAAGTCTTTTTCATCATTCTTGTGTTCTACCAGCATAACGATGCCTGTGTTTATGGACCATTCAGAACATGCTTACAGAGAGAAATCATTCATGTGGTGTCCATTAATGAAATATCTCACATTGACCAAATACTGCTGGATACTGGAAAAACGATGGGCCTCATGCAAGAACCACTCATACGAACACGTTCGTTCTGAAGTGGCTTGTACGAGTGATTTAAGAGAACTTGACGCATTCACCTGTTTTCAATTTTCTCTTAGGTACGAACACAATTTACAAATGGTCCAGACCTGTCGTAGGAGTCCAAAGTTTGGATAATCCAAAATGGAAGTTTTCCACCGCCGATAAAGAGCAGTGCTTCTCAAGCCTAAGGGCCCTATTTTAACAATGATGTGCTATTTTAGCATATAATTATTAAATAATGTTTATAATAACGTCATTTTCGATCAATTTTGAGGTAAATATTGGGGTAATTTGGCAGTAATTCCAAAGAAATTTCAAATAGGTTACTTGCTAAATATCACCTAATTACCATGAAATTTGCAGACCTGTAAAATGAAGTGTTACCAATGAGGTCAACAGGAAGTGTAACCAGGCGTATCATGGCTGACTTACTTCTTTTGTACGCGTTAACGTTGGAAGAGAGCGTGTCCTTAGACAGCGTGCTGATATATGGGCAGAGACAGATGAATGGGGCAGGATACGTAGCCTTATATGGTATCATTTGGGCGTTAATTATGTTAATTCACAATTCTCATGAACATGTGCTCATTCATGCATAGGTGCCATTCATCATGTTTACACAGCTCATTTACACAATTATCTGAAGTTAGGAGCGTTTGCTGAATCTGACGAGGCACAGTCGTACGAGCCCACGGTTCAAAAAAAGTATAGGAGAAAATGAAGAGAAAAATATGAATATGTTCTTGTATGAGGGCCCAATGATGAGAATAAAGAAGTGAGGTTTTTAACAACTCAAGAGATAGTTCAATGTCCTTCAGTAATGAAAAATACACTATATTATGAATAAAAGTTATAATAAAAGGATAAAAAATAATGAACTTGAACTAACATGAACTTTGTTCAAGTCAAATATTAGAATTTTCCATAACTATAAAAAAGAGGCATCTCCAACCATTGTTAAGGCAGCGTTATTGTTCCATTTCGTTGACAGGTATTATGGTTCTTGCTCAATATAATGGGTTGTAAGTCTTTTCAAAGGCCATATTTCTTTATCATACTCTATCCAACTGATTTGGTAAGAATGGTGCATGTGGTCAATGTTACGTTGAGCTCAGGCTGCGGCAATCGATAAATTCAGGATCGTCTAAAACCCTCAGAGGCCATGTTTGTGGCCGATTTAATCAGTTTGTCCGGCTGTAAAGCCGTAGCGTTAGTGTGCAACGTGTGACAGCTGCTAATACAGGTTTGATAGAGGCGGCTAACTTCGATGCTACATTATTTTGCTCTAGTTTTTCATAGAAACAAATCGCAAAAGGATAGCCTCTTTACATTGTTTTCAAGCAAGTTGCTGAATCTTAAATTCTGAAATTTTCCATGAATAAGTTATTATGACATTGTGCTAATGCTCTGCCCCCCTGGCTACATCTTTGTTAGTTAAACAGGAAACCCTTGTGTACTGCAGGCCCAGTTTACTGTAACATACTGGGGTTTTCTGCTTTTTATGGAAAGAAAATAAATAAAAATCCAAACAAGTTGAAAGGAATTGGAAGTGGCATGCAACAATTTTACAGCAGAAATGGTCCAGACACAGTCATCCGTCAAGTGGCAAAGAAATTCAGACACCGAGTGTCATGTTAGGAGCCCAAAAAGACTCAATCACTTTTTTGGTCCCAAAACTGGCCGTTTTCAAGAGCTTGAAAGAGGAGTGTGTGAATAAGTGACTGAATAAATGTGCTTTATATTGCTCTACTCTTTGGCATTGACCATTTATTTCCAAAATTGCAAGTAATGGTGTGGATTTCTGTCTAACTGGCTGCGTTTCCCTCGAGTTGATAGGACGTTGTAGATCTTATAGTAAAAGGTTCCTCTGCACAAACAGAGCTAACAAATCACCGCAATAAATAAATCCTGTGTAAATCACAGGACAAACAAAGCTTTCCTCGGTAATAGTAATGGGTCTTCACAGGAGGATAACAAAGAAACGGTTCTATGATGTGTCTCAGTTTGGTTTTTCCATACGGTCCAATTACTGCTTTAATTGAGGCCGGCCTCGTTAATTAGCACGGGAGATAAATTGGCTCGCTGGAAAAAGCAAATGCAAGTGGAGGGTGAGGAGAGGTTAAGAGATGTGTGGGAGAAAATTAAAGAACAGAATGTGTCTGCAGGGGTAGAAACTATAATTGGGCAAGTAAACACACACGCATACACACACACACACAGAAAAACTGTTATAAATGTTAGCATCATACATGAATCATCAGATTGCTGTTGTGTGTAGTTTACCTGGGTGCCGGGCTTGGCCAAAGGGGGTGTGTTGTGTTATTAATGAGAGGTGCTTGCGCTGGGTTTGAATGTCAAATCTTGTTTGTTGTCCCCAGAGGAGGAGATGAGTTGTGAGTGTGATGTAATAAAACTTTTGGTGAGAATTTCATGCTTCATTGCAGTGAATAGGAGGGCAGAGAGAGGATGACGTGGCTCACAACTAGAGCAGTGGTACCACAACTGGGTGAAAAACAATATAGGCCTGAACATGTAAAATTGTAGACTAGCAAATTACACATTCATACCAGCAGTTTGTTTGCTTAAATTTACTGTGACAAACTTTTAACTGGTTATGAAACAGTCTCAATTCAATACTGATGCTTCTATATGACCATCTTCTAAATGAGACCATTGGCTATTTCTATAATCTATATGGTTGCTCTTATTGCTTGTTATCGGTGCCACCGAGTTGGACTCTGCGTAAAATGCAGGTTCACCAGAAACTCCTTCAGCTTCGACAGCGACTAGCCCACCGCAGACAGACCGAGATCCGGCTTTGCTGCCGCCTTCGACCTGCAGTCCGAGCTCCGGCGGGAGGTGGAGAGCTCCGCGCCTGTCAGCAGCAGCAGCAGCAGCTGGGATCCAACACCGCCACCACGCTTCTGGAGGCCCAGGCCGTAGTGCTGGGACCGCTGTAGGGAAGAGAGGCACGGGAGACCCAGAAAGGACTGCGCAGGGAATACTGTCAGACCCTGCTGTAGTAAAATGAGAGGTTTTCTAAAGGGACTCTGGTGCTCGAAGACACTACCGCTTTTCCACAGGGACCGCCAAAATCAACACAAAATTAAAATTCCTCCTGTTGCTTTAAGGACAATTTAAAAGTTAAAATAATGTAGATACAGGTAATTATTATCATGACTAACTCTCAGTGGCTCAACCAGTGTGTCTATTATCACTGTATATTTTCAGTAACAAAAATAAGAGAGTACAATTAGGTCAGACAGGCAATCATTCGGCCACACTGAGTGATGCTTACTCAACATCGTGTTACATAAAACTTTGCAACTGGCAATGATGGGAAATGTTGCTGTCAAATATTTCAGTTAAAGCTAAATCGCAGGCTTGGATTGTTTTGTTCTACAAAAACAGTGCTCCCTAATGTATTGAAGAATGCTTGTTCCATTAATTTCTAACCTCATTTTAATGCTTTTGATTGTTGGAGTAATGATCAGTAAATGGCACGACAGTCAGCACACAGACAGGGGCAGTGTTCGAAATCACATACTAACATACTGCATACTACGTACTCAATCAGTATGTTCATAGAGCCTATAAGAGATGAAATATGATTTTACCCGCAGACTGTTCACACTGAAGTATGCTCAAAGCGACGGCCGGGCCGGTCTCAAGGCATCCTGCCAGCGGCTCCGACACATCTCTGACAATGTCGCGCATTATTTGGATAAACTGACCTGACATGTTGGGAATCTAAACGGTTACTTGCCCGCCTGAAAACATATCAAAACTTAAGAAAGGGACATATTAACAGCTTTTATCCTGGATCAAAATCTCACAAGACTAACGGCCAGGCCGGTTTCAAGGCACCCTGCCAACGGCTTCTCACATCTCCAAAAAACGATCGCAGCAAATTTCCAAACGGGCGTTATTTGGATAAACTCATCACATATTGGGAACCTAAATGGTTACTATCTTGCATGAAAACATGTTAAAACTCAATAAAGTGACATATTAACAGCTTTTAGCCTGACTCAAAATCTCACAAGACTGATGGGCATTCAGACACAAGGCATTGTGTGACATAATGTTCAGTAAGCTCAGGTCTCATATTCAGAAATTCTTGCTAATATAGTATACATCTGGACATTTCTCACGTACACAAAATCCACATACTATACAGTGTGATCACACTACATACTCAATTTTATGTAAATACTTTGTATGAATAGTATGAATAGCATGTTAGTATGTGATTTTGAACACAGCCACAGTCAAGTGGATGTCAAACACTACAGCAGTTCTTCTCTTTGCCACAAGAGGCAGTGGCCCCTCACTATGACTAATATAACATTAGCTACTGTTGCATTATTTGTATATTACAGCGCTCATTTTAATTCTAAAATATGACTACATTTATATATATATTTATGGTTCACCCACCTCAATTTTCCACCTCTGCTATTTTGTCCTCGTACTTGTTTTTTCTTTTGCTCCTGCTTCTGTCTGGAAGTGCCTCGGCAGCATTTCTTTGGTTCTATTCGACATAAGCTATTCTACAAGGCCTGAGGCCTGTAGTTTTTAGGTGCCATTTTCCTCCTAAATGTATCACAGCAGGATATTATTTTTTACTATTTTCACCCTCACTGTGGAAACAATAGATATATGATGTCGTACACTAAAAAAAATATGAATTCAAAGAAAATAATGAGCTGTACTGTCCACATGTTCTACACTGTTCGCGTCACAAATCACAGCTGATCTCTAACCAATCAGCTTTTTCAGCAGGACTCCTCCCGGCAGCACGTTAATAATCTGACTACAGTTCAGGGCAGGGACGTTTATACTGCCAGCTGGGTGGCTTCAATGTGTCTGTGGCCTAGTCTGACACCGGAAAATAAAAGGGGTCACATTCATGCATTATGTGAACATGACAACCTAACGTCACATCGGAGTGATTAGACCTTTTACTCTCAGAATAATCTCTTACATTAAATAGGTTAAATAGTTTTCATTTCAATTGGCCAGGTGAGCTGTCATTGTTATGGGAGGGAAAAAAAAGGAAAAAGCCCGCTCATCTGCTCATGACCAGCATTGAACTTATCTCCTCCCCAACGATCCCTATCAAAATGAGCAGCTTATATCTGTCTGAGGTTCACTCTATTAATCTTGTCAAATGGATTCAGAGAGCAAAAGATACTGCAGACAGACACGAGGCTGAGGACGGAGGACCAGATGGCCTTGCAGATTGGAGGGGGAAAAATACAGAGCAGTCAGTAGATATAAAGAGAAGAAAGAGAGGGGCGAGGATTTATCGCGCTGAGTAAAGAAGGGGGAATGAGAAAAGGGAGAAGTATTTGCAGGAGTGAGACGTCATGAAGAGAGATTCGCAGAGGGGGAGGCAAGGCAGTGAAAATGACAGGATACGGCTTCTTCAGCTGCCACTGGTTCTCAGATGTTTAAGTCGTAGTGCTTTTCCTCTACAACTTGCTGTCATTACATGCAAGCAAAAACTCAGCTCCCTGTTGAATTATGCATGCGAGTTAGGTAAGTTAGGTGCCAAGACAAGAGCAGCAACACATGTATGTGAAAACAACAACGGAAAGGACTGCGGTTACCCACAACCTTCATTTTGATAAAGTGCATCTAATGCAGTTTTCAGTACAGAGGTTATCTTTCAGGTAAATGCATACAGTATGAGCAGATTTTGTTTAAAGGTTGACGTGACATGAGATAACCTACGTATGCTCCGAGCTTGAATTTCAATGTGAGATATAACTTCTGTCTTCCATGACTGCACTGCTCAACCGTGCTAAAAATAACAGGTAGAGCAGCCATATTGTGGGAAATATCCATAAAAGTCACCGACTGTGGCAGATAAGGCCGAGCTTATAAATAAATTACTCGAGTGAAAAAAATGACCTTCACACAAGAACTTCATCAGGGCCCTTGAAATTATTTCCACACAAAATGAGGTGGTAAGAACACGGGCGCGTTCATGTAATTTGCAGGATTTGATGATGCACCTAGAACGCACACAGGCATGAAAACACTAATATACTTGACAACGTGCAGTTCAACGTTTCATCTCTATTCTCCGTGAGATTCAATTATTTTTTGCACTAATGAAAACGGGTGATATACAATACAGTTGCCATATAATAGGTCCCGAGGCCTTTTCTCAATTACGTTTCTGCTGCAGTAAATGTTAAAATATACTTTCTCTCTTCAGATATTATCTGAAATGAGATCACACGTGAGAAATTAAAGCATCTGTCTCTGTCACATTAATTAGGTTACATCATGTGGTTACTGGATATTGAAAACCAGCAATTGGTCGCGAGGTTATTAAAATAGAAGCCACATGTTAATAATAGGCACATTAACCCTGATATTCATTTTGTATGAGAAACCCTTTCAACCAAGTCAGACATTTCTAATAACCAGAAAGAGAGAGGAACGGAGCAGAATTCAATTTTCTCTGTTCATCGGCCAACATGAGCAGAAAATAGTCTTTTTCACTGTTATATTTCTATTTTTGCTCCAATCCCTTTATATACAAAGACATGGATGGATGTGTGTGAGATGAAGGAGTTCTAGTGGTTTTATGGGTTAACATGTCCTTACACAGACATATGAAAGACGGGGTAATCAGGGACGTTTCTGCAGCTGTCATGTTAGATATTATGGCTGGGACGATACACCTATCTCCCGATTCGATACTATCACGATCATAAACTTCTATGGACTTTTATTTTAGAAAATATTTAAAATGGATCCAGTAAAAATGTTTGATTTTCAGAATGTATGTATTCAGAGATGTCCTGAAGTCAAATATGGCATTGTCAGGAATTATTTATAAAAAGATTTCCCAGCAACCCCAAAATCAAAGAATAAAGACATTTCCCTCACAAATTAGTGGTATTTCTATTTAATTTATAAAGGACATATGTTTTATACTTCTGGTGAATATAATCCAATCAATCTTATTTCCATATATGTATTTTGTATATACAGTTCCCTTAGTTAACACCTTATTTTGAAAACCGGACGTAGTCACATGTGTATACTTCCCCTAAAGTCAGTCGCTAGCTTTCCCCGTCTGGTCCGTTCTCTTTATACATCTATGGTCAGCTCCATCGGGGCCGTCGCTACAGTTGTAGCCGATTTGACCACCGTAATGAGAGTGACGACTGGCTTGACCGCTCGTTACCGCAATACGATAACATTTCTTGTCCATGACAGAGTTAGCATGCATCTTTAGCCGTGATGTCTAGCTCTGCTTTTCTTGGCAATGTGTGAAACCCAAAGTGTTTCCATACTTTACTGTATGTGTAGTGTTTAATATGTGAGGGTGGAGGTCGTATCCACGGAGACCATCCGCCGTTTTCTTCTTTGTCGTTTCGGCCAGCTGCGGTTTGTTTTGGTTGACGGATACGGAACGGATACGATGTCACGTTACTCAGACTACAACAATAAAAGCGGTAACTTCCTTCTACCTCCGCATAGACTCAAATGAAGCAAATATATTAATTCTGGCATTAAAAAATTGTCTTCATATCATACAAAAAAGATCACGACACATAGGTGAAACGATCCCCCCCCCCCACTCCTATTAGATATGGAGATGCTTTAACATTTTTGACTGTTTTTTTAGCATAGGGCTAAGTGCAAAGTGAAAACAGAGTGACAGACTAAAGGTATTCGAAACTGTATGTGCTTTTCAATTTATATATCATGATAGTTTATGTTTGATCATATGACATGCAGGAAATGAGGGGAGAGACCAAGAGGAGGGTTGACATGCAACACATCTGTGGACTCTGAGATTACATGGTCAGGAAACCCCACTTCATTATTTTCACTGATCAGTCCAGCTAGAAATCTACCCATAATGCTATTAATCAAACACAATTTACAACTGGGGCTTAAACCGTTCACAATTGCTTTGTGCAGAAGAGTGTGTGTATATAAGACTGATACAATAAATTGATCTTTCTGATTAATAATACATGAATACGTTTGAAATAGACACTACCATCTTCAAATGGATAACACATATTATGTATAATTCATCTGGAGCTGCCTCCAAACAGAATACAAATTCATCCTTAAACTGACATGACAGCTTGACGTCTCTCTGCATGCCGGGATCATTAGAATTCAAAAGCCAGAAAAGGTTCAAGACTATTGTTTTCAACTTTCAGTTCTGACTTCTCATTGATTCTGAAGCAGTAAATCCAATTCAAACTGCACTTAAATTGGACGATTGGTGTTGTTTGGTCTTGCCGTTGAGTTGCAAATAAAATACATTCAGGCAGTCAAGCCATTGTTACTTCAGGTGAAATGTCTGTGGAATATTTTTGGCATTGCACATGAAATTAATTTGCATCCAACGTCTTGAATCAAATACCAGAATGTCATTTTTTGGACTGGCTAATGTGTAAAATCAGTAATCAATAATCAGATGTGGTTTGTGAAGTTGAAGATGTTTTGACACCACGATTTGGAAAATACATACATTAAAAAGGTATCACTATGTTTTCTTCACTCTCTGATGGAAGGATAGGTAGACAGAGAGGGACAGAAATGAAAAGGCAGGAGCTTTAAAAGCTTTGGGAGGGATTTGGATCCAATAAGCCATGCAGAGGATTAAACCATGTTAATGCAATGCCTACACAAACTGGACACAGGGCACACACACAGGGACATGGGACAGAGAGAGAGATGGTGGCATGTGAGCAGAATGACAGGAATAAGCCTATAAACTCTAGTATATTAATGTGATGGCACAACACTGTTGTTCTCAGGCAGCATTTACACAATACCACGTCAGCGTATACTCCTGCATTCAGTCTGGAGTTGAGTCAGATCGGCCACAGTACAAGTATCACAGTCCTTCAAAGGTGAGGGTCAGCAATCTCTACAGTGAACCACTAAAACTGATCTACTGAACTGATACACCAGCTTGTAGCAGCGTCAGTCAGACATTATGTCTACTTTCCCCAGAGGAAGTCCCCCCTTTCAGTATCTAATGACTCACTGTTCCAGATACGGCCCAATAATCAGGAGAACAAACGAAGCATTTTACATCTAATATACATTTCTTGCAGTAGTGTCAGCACTTTTGCTCGTTTGGCCACAGTAGATTTAGCATTCTAGAAACAAGCTTTATAAAAGCTCCTTGCATGAGGAGTTGCGCTGCAACTTCATTAAAGTCAATCCAATGCCTCTATATGCAAATTAATGGAACAAAGTGTTCTCATGAGAGAGAAAAAATCCCCTGCAGAAGTGCAGCCTCGATCCTGGCCTGTGGTGTACAGCTGAGAGACACAGTCACAAACTACGGTGTGATCAACTTACGTTTAGAACAAGAGGAGGAATCTAGTCGAAGATCTTACAGTAAGTTGAAAGTATTCCTGGCCATACAGTAGAGGATAAAGACTATTTAGTGTTAGACCCTTTACTGGATAAACAATCAATGTCATCAGTATGTGCACAGGTCAGAGTACATAATGCTACATGATAAACATTTACTATTTGTCCTTGTACTATTAGCATTTCCTAGAGGCTTATGTAAATGATGTAATAGTGCTGGATAGGGTTAGAGTTACGGGGTTAGGTTAACGATAAATTGATCTGGATCAATATATCGGTTCAATATCATCAACGCAAAGTGAAAACATTGATCCATATACATAACATAATTCCCATGGTACGTCTGCGTCACAGTTTCCATCAAAGAGCGCCTCCTTCCTACAGAGCCCAGTAATAAAATTGTCAAATCATATTTAAGTTGTCTTTTTTTGCACTTATATAAATGTAACTGATTGTGTTAAATGGATCAATCGCAGGCCCCTGAATTGAATCCAATCGAAATCATGGCAGACTTTGAGATATCAGCATATATCATATCGTTGTCCAAAGAATCAATATAATATCGTATCGTGATGAAACTTGTGATTTACACCCCTAGTGCTGGAATGATCGTTGAATCTATTAGTTAGTAGAATATTTATCAAGAATCATTTTCATAATCGGTTTTGATATTTGAAAGCAAACCTCGACAATTCATCATTTACAAAATGCAACACTGTGACTCTCGGGAGAGAAAATAAGAGCAAATGCCGTATTGTCACAAACGTGGATGCCCCCGGTCGTCAGTACTACGCAAAAGTATTTCTCTGAAGACGAAAAGAAAAAAGATAAATATGCATGCTGAGGGCAAACTCACCGTAGTTTAAAAGCACAAATAGTTGATGCACTTATGTATAGTAGCTTCTGCTGCATAATTACGTTTGGCTCTGCCCTGTCTTCCATACTGAAACACTTTACATCAACAACGCTAGATAAATACATACACTTTATCTAATACAGACAGAAACTGCATAATTAGTGTGCACATATTTATGACAACAATCATTTGAATTTCAAATGATATGTTTTATGCATATGCACCGCTCCACTTCACATTAAACACTAAATTCAAATGTCGTCGGAGCAACTCAAGCCCATTGTTCGCCATCACTATCTAAACTCAGAAAACACGCACATGGTTTTTAATATCTAATTAACACTGAATGGAATATGATGTATGATGGTGCTTATTATGGCTTGTACACTATGCATTTACATACAAACAAGATTAACAGCGGTTAATTGTACCGTCTAGAACATCTGGGTGATCAACTAAGTGAAATGCTGGTTCAAATCCTATGAGAGCACTAAAGGGTGCGCAGGGAGGCACTTTAAGTGTCCTAATATGTCAATGAAGGACGGGTGTTATGTAAATTACTGCAACAAAATGCACTTGTAAACTAAGAAGTAGGTTGATTTTACAGAAGTCAAATATAACAAACATGTCTTGGTTTTTACTCTGACAATGAATATTGTTTGTGTTGTATTTCCATTATGAAAAAACTACTGATAGTGCTTCTGATTAAGGTTAAACTGCGCAAAGTGGTCATTTAAAAGTTATTGCAAAATTCTGTGATGTATAGAAGTCTATGAGAAAATGAGCCTACTTCTCACTTGATTTATTACCTCAGTAAACATTGTAAACATGAGTTTATGGTCTCAATCGCTAGTTTCAAATCTTCTTCAATACAGCATGATGTTCATTTAGTAAATTATGGTCCCATTTAGAGTCAAATAGACCATAAAGCAAGGGATGCTTTAGGGTGTGGCTATCTTGTGATTGACAGGTTGCTACCACGGCGTTGTCCAGTCTGGGAGTTGTCTGTGTTTTCGTCTTACAACTTTAACCCTTTCACAGTGTGTTTTCAATCCATGAAATTTAACTGTAACATTTTGTTTGCAGAAAAATGTTTTATTCAGCGTTCGGTTGTACTTAGCTCCACCCTCTCATGTCACTTCTAATTGCAAAAATATCAAGATGGTGACGACCAAAAACCAAGATGGCGACGGCAAAATCTAAAACACAAGGCTTCAAAACGGCAGTCCACAAACCAATGGGTGACATCACGGTGACTACGTCCACTTCTTGTATACAGTCTATGGTTACAGCATGAGGTGTCCATTAACCATTGCTACCCTGGGAGTAAATGGATATATGTTCAAAGATGCTTGTCCTTGTGCGATTCCTCCCTACAGTGTTGTTTTATTTGAGGTACTGATCCTATCAATATTTGCGGGGGTTGGCACAGAAAATGATTAAAAGGGTGTTTTTGTGTTTGTATCCCAGATGGTAAAAAATCTAAGCTTTTAAACTTTTCACCCTTTGATGTTTTCGGTATGCCCCGATGAATGAATGGGTCGCTGTTTTGTCCGAGCGTCGAGCAGCTCAGTGGAGCAAAGAATTACTAACAGCTGCAGAAAGGATATTGATTTGTGTCTTTGAGTCCAAAAATCAAGGAGGTGCTACCAATGTCACTGGAAATTTAACAACAAGATACACAGTGGTAGCTCCTCCCAGCACGCTTTCTTGTTTTCCTCATACACTTTCCCCCAAAAATACACTTTTGTACTTTGACTTTTGCCTTATGCCAGGCACCCAATACACAAGAATCAAGCTGAGTTTGGGCCCGATCCCCCTCTCCCAAGTCCCAACAATGGTCAGCAAAGCCCAGATTTTGATGGTTCGAAATATAATCTTTCCAGATATTCCTATGAGTGCTTTTTACATCTCTGATCTGCTCGGAAGTCCATTCTGGCCGCACCAATTTCAAATCTCAAATATCAAACATGTTCAATATTTACGATCTTTACTATCCTGTTGTATGTGGGGAACCCCGAGGACAGACGATGACACAGTCACGTGGTAAAGAATGATAGCCAATTTGAAACCAAGCTGACTGAAGAAGGTAGGAGAAGAACCGCTGTCATGGCGACCCCGGCTAATGTAAATGCAAAGCATAAGGTAGTAGTAAGATGGACCTCAGAAATGGAGGACCAACTTGATGATTTGTGGCAACAACACAAGTGTTTATTTAACATGTCACCATGACTCCATACATATTTTTCTTCGTGAATATTTAAATACTAAGTAATGCAAAAACTAACATCGCTAATTCTTTCTGTTCGTCATCCGCCATGTTTGTTCACACTAAAGTCACGTTTCATCGCAAGAGATTTTGTGAGATTTATGGTTTTGAGGGTTGGGAATCTGTTGGAAGAAAACTGTTAAATTTGTGGTCCCTCACATTTCTAACATCTGTTAGGATTTGAAAAATCCTTAAGCGTGGGCCAGCCTTTATACAACTTCATTTTGTGCAACGACCATCATAGTCTCTGTAAAATGAAAGACGATAAAGCGGTCTATGGCTGTATTGTATGTAAAGAAGCTGCAGTTCCTTTGCAGTGCTCCTCTGCTCCCCAACATCATCGGTGGTTTTGCTCCTATGGATAATATCGCAGAAGAGATTTGTGCTTAGAATGAAATTAATCCAGTGTGAAATCAAGAGTCCAGTGTTGAACCACAGGGAAGCCCACGGAGGACACTCATGATGCTGAGCATCGCGGCTATGTTCCATCAGTGCTCGTTGCTCTGCAGGCAACACTGTGCATGCGTCTGCATGACAAAACATGCCCTTTCATCCATGCAACAAGACAACACTGGTGCGCTTACTGTACTCACGTTACATTCAAACTATTTAACATCAGACACGCTGACATTTCTATTCGGATCAGTTTTTGGCCTGAGCAAACAAAAGCCCTCAGAGTATTATTAGTCTGCACAAAGGACAAGTTCTGCCTCCCACAGCCTCATACTTTTTTTTCTTTCTGTTTGACAGCCGCCTTCAGTCAAAATGCCTTTAGGATCCATCGTAGTTCAATCTAGACAAGGTCAAGGCGTGCTGTTTTTCTGTAGCCTATTAGCCAATTCTCCTGGCGGGTTCAGCCGTTTCAATATATCCAGCAACAACATCAAGCAGGCCACTGCATCATTAGCACCGGCTCTCTGGTCCCACTCACAACTGGGCAGAAGATGCTAATGAAGGCATTAAATGGAGACAGAATATCTATATCTACAGTCCTGAGGGTTGGAGGAAAAAAAGAGAGTCCAATGTACTGTACCTTGTTGGAGGGGCTGAAGAGTCTCTTGGGGTCAGAGAAGAGCAGGCTCAGAGAGGAAGAAATCCTGTAAGACAAAGACGGCTCATCAGCTTCAATAATCATAAACACACATTTAATGCATCTCACAGAGTACATGTAACACAGAAAATGTGTTCATGCGAAATTGCTTCAAAGGTTTAATACCTGCAAAAGCTGTGTGGGTGGATTTTTACTGGCCAGCATAGTTTAGATTAGTGAATATGAATATTATTATAGTGCTTGTTAATGTGTTTCATTGTCTTCAAAACTGCTTATTTTCTCGGGACAACTTTTTCATTTATTTGGAAAATCAATTAGCTTTTTCGAGATAGTCAAACTGGCACATCTGGAGAGATAAAGCATTTCAATTAAAAAACATAGATTAGATTAGGAAAAATGCTTCCTGAGGCAGTAAAACTCCAGGAACTCGTATCGTGAATCAGCAGGAACATTCTTTCCACTTACATAATATGATTTTTGGATATTGTTCACTGACAGTATAAAAGCATAGCTTTACAACGTACAGTGAAAACAGGTAGCCCTCCAAGCAGTTGTTTTGTCTTTTTCAAATGCTTCATAACCAGAGGTGATATTCAGAGATTAGAGTGCAGCACCAACAGACCTTCACTAAGCGAAGCTAATCCCCCCGACAACAAATGCAAGTTCAATGTGCTGAAGTGTTTTTCTTCTAAGACAACCATCTTACATTGATTTATAAGAGCATTTTAGGGGCAAACAGCACAGCACATATCAGACCCTTGTTTTAGGACGCTGTCGCAATCTGTCATTAAATATTATATGCTACATCCATTGCAGCCTGGTGTGACGCAAAACAGGAGGCTATTTCTAGTGACAACTGTCTGTATGACGTGCAGAAATATCAACCTGTTTTTTTCCTGAGGAGGGCTGCTGTGGTTCAGCTGTAAAGGGCATCCTCTGTTATTTATTAGCTATTCCTAGTCTATTCTGTAGTCTCTTTTCTGATCGGATCACACCTGGATGCATTTGGTGAGTCTGATTCAGAGTTGCTGAAAACTGCCAGGATTTTCAGAGCAAATACTGAAGTTGACTGGCTGTGCAATCAACGCAGTGTTAGTGACACTTGACAGTGTCAGACATCCTCGACACAACCTAGCCAAAATACAGCGATGGAAAAAAGGAAAGGAAGACTAGAGAATTTGCATTAAATGGCATCAATATCATCAGGTTTAACTGAACTTAAATTGTATTGTGGCTCAAGTTAAACAACTTGTAGTAAAAATAACTACATTTTCTTACTTTATTTTCAACATATAATATTGTTGTTGCAATGAACTACTTATGTTTAACAAGGTTAAAGTAAGTCAGACAGTAAGTCAGAAAAACTCAAATATGAAAGCAGCCAGGTTAACTTACTTTTTTTCATATCAAGTACCTTATTTTTGTTCTTGCAGTGTGTTTTCTCTGATGTTTTAAAGTTCATATGAAACGGCTAATAGAGTGCGATTTGATTCCTCATGATTACGTGTAAAAACCACAAACTGTATATAATAAGTTTACGTAGTCACTGTGACGTCACTCGTTGGTTTGTGGACTGCCGTTTTGAAGCCTTGAGTTCGGCAGTTTGGCTGTTGCCATCTTGGATTTTTGCAACCAGAAGTGACACGAGAGGGTGGAGCCAAGTGCAAACGAACGCTGAATACGACATTTTTAGGCCTGAAAACACACTGTGAAAGGGTTAAAGTTGACTTAAAGTAGACGTCTATAAAATCAGTCTTCTTTTTGCAACCAGAGGAGTCGCCCCCTGCTGGCTATTCGAAATAATGCACATTTAATGCACTTCCGCATTGGCTTCACTTTTCAGACCTGGAGGTTGTCCACTGGTACAAAACAGTAAGCTAGGGAGGGACTTGTTGCAGATACTGATTGCCGTTTACAGTGGCCAGTATCGCTGTATGTGCGCCATCACCCCCCCAGCCCGCTAAATTTCAGATAGACAGTAGCTACTAGCTCAACATGGAGACTTCTCGCCGCCGCCTGTCGCCCTACGCCAGTGGTTTTTACAGACGAATCAGACAAGGATGAAATTGAGGAAGAAGACGACCGTGAAGAAGTTGTTTTTGGAGTGAGGCCATACACGTACAAGCCGAGATCTAATTTATTTCATGGGAACTTTAAATAAGAAAATATTGAAGAAATGATATAGCGGCATTATGAAGGCTTTTTCATTTGATGAAAGAAAGGTCTTAATAAGAGGGTTTGGCCCAGTCGCCTGTTGTTTTTCTTCCACACGGTGAGCATTAGTGATGATATCTCGATGGTTATTGGATGTGTGCCACAGAGCTGAGACTGATCACTGACCTTAACCGACCTCTGCTTGATTAGAAGAGCTTGGGCTCCCCAGAGGGTTTCAAGGCTCTGATGCAGGCTAAATGTCTGACCTCATACACTCCTAGCATCATTTTGGGCTTTGCCACTGGGTTCATCTTTCATTAGCCAGGTGTCAGCTGTGTGGTCTATGTGTACATGCTAAGGGTTGACATGCTGAGTGATTTGCATACGACGTGAATGGGTTCACGTATCCACATTATGTCTTTGTAAGGATCTGCATGTGCGTGTGTAATTCAGATCTCGATAATATTACAACATCCTCTTTTATATGAGAAGGGCTCCGAGAAATCAAACGATATTTTCCCAGAGTGATATTACAAACAGCATAAACAAGACCGAGATTAAAATCTTCGGGGGTACAGATTTTCTCAGCACCAGTTCTAACACACTTAACGGCTTGTACTTGCATTGAAAGTACCTCTGAAGGTTTTGAACACTAGTAATTTACTAAATTATATTGCACCCTTGGGGAATATCTCAGCTAGTAAAGTGTAAATCGATTGCCAGGAAACATCTGGAACAGCATCGAAACAAAAGTGATCAACTATAAAAACAGGAAGTCACTGTAGGAGGCCAAATGATACATTGAACTCAACGTAATCTTTGTAAATATAGTTAGTTATTTCCTTAGTTTTTATAGGTATACAGTATGTTATAACTAGGCTAAGTTTGAACTTAATGACATTTGAGATAAAGGCATTGCAATTTGCCAATGTTTTACAAGGTAGGAAAGGCTTTTAACATGTTTGTTAGGCCTTGAGGATATACAATATGTTTTAACGGGGAAAAAAACAAGTGTTTGTTTACTCCACAGGGCACCAGCAGCAATATGTTGCAATATGCTTCTTTGTAAGTACCACTGCATATACTGATGTCAATAACTCTGCCAATACTGTATCGATCCTTGAAAGTGCACATAGCTTTGGTATTTGTTTTCTGATTTTTATTTCCTTGCCAAACGCTGGTGCTTTTTAGGGTCATCTGAGGAGAAAAAAAACAACATTTCTACTGACTGAGCATCAATTAGTGACTAGCGTCGGTCCTCACAGCAGAGTTTGACCGCGGGCCTGTTTTGCCCATGTACGAGCTAAACCTTTCATTGTGGCTCATGCTGTTATGGTTTCTCGGGGCATGACTTGTGCAAACAGTAACAGCAAGTGCTAACCGGGAGGCCTGAATGCAGCAGGGGTTCACTGAGGCAACATTAGCCTAGCTCTCCTGTGACACACTTTCTGCTGTGTGAGGCAGCCACTTTGAGCCGGATCTAACCGTTTCACTACAGGCCCCACAGCCTCACTGCTGCTCATCAGTCGCTCGTCTCTGTCACCTCCCATTCATGTCTCCTTTCTCTTTCTGTTAACCCTGCCGACGTCTTTGTTTTGCCACTCTCTGTAATTGCTGTCTTCTGAACCTTGTGCACCCATCTCTTTTTATCTGTCTAATTTTCAATCTTTTTGCTCACAGTTGATCACTCGCAGTCCTGCTTTGATCTGACTGACCGAGCCGCTTTGTAAAAACAACACAAACACCCTTCCCTCCTTAATCCTGCTCTTTTCTTTTTTCGCACTTGTATAGCAAAAGGCATAAAGCAAACTGTGACCTCTCCACTGAGAGATCGATTAGAAGAAGTCTATTTTCAGATAAACAAACACGACATCATATTCCTCTTTCTCCCTTTCTTTTATTCTCTCCTACACTATGTGCTTCTCATACACTAACGTTGTCACCCTTTACTATTTCCCAGCAGGGCTCTTTATAAACATAGTCAGACTCAGGCAGTGCATCAAGGAAGTTGTGCCCCCGTAATCCACTTTGGATTTGGAGGATTTACCCACTGTCCCTCTCCTTCCCTGTCAGTGGCAGGAGCACAGCCTCAGCAGGGGTGCTGAAAGGTAACAAATCGCCGAGAGCCAGGATGGTGGGTCATGGGTAGGTGAAGCTTGCGATAAAACCGCGCAGGCATCAGATGTGATATATGAGGACAGTCACCTTCCAAGAAGGAGAAGGAGAAGCTCGAGGCTGAACTCTTTGTGTCAGAGTGAGATTAAATTAGAGGATGGTTGAGAGGGCAGTGCCATTGACTTGGTCGATATTTCATATCGCCCCATGGATATTTTATCAGCTTCTCTATTTACAGAAGTAGTGACAGCTACTCTGCAACCTCAAATTATGTTCACACACATTTTAAAATCATTGTGATGAAGTAATTCAGGATCCTCTATATTCCAACTAGATGACTAACTTACAATTACACATCAGCAAAACATATTTCCTCAAAACAACAACACTCATTTTGCTCTGGGGGACATGAACTACAGGTCAGAGGTCACTCCTAGTAGTCATCCCCGTTGTAGTCAGATACCTCACTGGTCATTGTGACAGTGTAACTGAAGCTGACTCCAGGGGGAATACTGCAAGAGACTCACTTTAGTTTAGCTTTGCTCCGTGAGTGCTACTTTCTTGCTCTACTTCATGCTCCACTTCTTGTCCCCTATAAGTTATCTCTGGCATACTTAACTTCTTTAACTAGTCCACCATGACTGGACGCTGTAAAGAGAGTAATATGTAAAAAGTTATGTTGAGTCATCTGCGTGAGTCATCCAAACTGATCAAATCATATGGGCACAAAACCTAAGTGTTGAATGGACTTGGATTTATATGGCGCCTGTTTGGTCTTCTGAGCACTCAAAGCGCTTAACGCTATGTGCCAACATGATGGCACAGCCTCCGGGAGCAATTTGTGGTTCAGTATGTTGCCCAAGAACACACTCCAACATGCGGACTGGAGGAGCCGGGGGTTGAATCGCTGATCTTCCGATAAGTGGACGACCTGCTCTACCCCCTGGAGCTATCGCCACCATTACAAATAAAAGAATGTCGTGACATTCTTTCGCCAGAAATGAGTGCGTTCCATAGACCATAAAAATAAGTGCTTTTGTAATTGTACCAGTATCTCCATTGATAAATCAGAATTGTTACTTTTTAAAATTCGATATTCAGAGCATTAATATAGCAGCAAACTATTTGCTCTGTAAAGATATAGAGGAGTAATGTCGACCTCATAGATATAAAACAGATTTACATTATTATATTATATAAAACTGTTTTATATGTATGATCTACCTGAGCAGAGAATGAAGTCGCTCTCCTTCTGTGTGTGTTGTAATACGAGCTTCTCCTCGCTTTGTTGACATAGGTGGTCTGCCTGTGTGTGCATATATTAGTGCATGTGAGTTCCTGTGTTTGTGCCTCACTGGCTAGCTAATCGCCGCCGCTCTGCACTGAGCTCGGGGCATCAACAATCACAGGTCATTTCAGAGAAAGAGCCTTCCTATTGGCTGTGCTCCGACTGGTGGGCGGTGCTTGGTATTTCTTCAACTGATCTCAACATGACTGCCGAGTCACAAACTTTCCAATTTTACAGCTAAACAGTACACTACAAGATGTTTCTGAAAATATTTGAGGAGAGAAATAGGCATTACAGTGACAGAATATTGATTCATATTTGATCAGTTTGACCGTTTGATCGGAGTTCTCAAGTGATTGACAGCTGCTCAGAGACGGCAAAGCTCCAGCTCGACTCTGATTGGTTATATCATGATGTTGGGCTCAGTGGTCGATGTCAGCAATCGCCAATGAATATTGGTGTTGTTCATCAACCCTAGTGCAAACCTTTAAGAAAATTACAATCTTTGTCATTATAGCCACATGTTTTATTGGCCAGTAAAAGATTTAACTTCTAATCAATGTAACCATCTTATTAACTAGTGAACTATTACTCACTACAATGATTGCTTTGACTTTACACCGATAAACAACCTCGACGTATCGACCGTCACTGTGGGTTCATCGTCTCCCCTCTGATTGCCCCCGGGAACCTCCTTGCTATGGTAACGACCCCTAATGACCAGCATTGTGGCAACAGCTGTAGTCGTAGCAACAGTTGGCCAGTGCAGCTCTTTCACACTGAGACAAAAGGACGAGAGGGTGAAGAGGAGGAGCGGGCAGAAGGCTCTCTGTCATCAACAGTCAGACAGGATATGCATCTGTGTCTGCTGAACCTCCTCTCAATCCATCCATTTCTTTTTTTTTTTTGTCCATCCGTGGGTCCATCTGTCTCGTGCCCACTTTCCCTTCCGTATTCTCATCTGTCCCTGTATGTTATCGCCTCGTTCTCAATAGATAATTAACTGCTTAATGTTCTCCTCAAGCAAATGGATTTTCGGAGTCATCAAAGCACAGATCGTTACCGTCATGACAATTATTCCCTCTTTGTCTTCCAAGATTTACTCTCCAGTTCATCATGCAACACTGATATGGCCACATTAACAATCCTGACAAATCCGGCAGCCATCCATCCAAAAAAACAAAGCAGAAGAATTATGTTTTCACACACTCCCGTCTTCTAACAACCCATTTTTCACTCACCCATCCTGGCGCTTCCTCCATTCTCCCTTTCCCACCTCTATTCATTCTTTTATAATGAGCACTATCATTTCCTGCTCATATCCATTCACCCCTTTCAATGTTTCTACCTCTCCATCCCTCACACTATCAATTTCTCTCCCATATCATAGCCAGTCTGTATCACCTATCAGTCTCCATCTCTAACCTTCTCCCCCCCCTCTGTTCTGTCTTTCCATCAGCACCTCCCCCTGTGCTCTGAACGGCCCTTGTAACCCCATGAGCGAGAGTGCTGAGAGAGCTTGAAATATTGATGGACCCCAGGCGAAGGCCACCTCCAGGACACTCTGCAGGGGGTACGGGCTCAGGATCGCGGTCAGGTAGTTGGAGTGGGTGAACTTTAGCAAGGACACAGGTAGGTTTTGGCAGACGGAGGTGAGGTGGAGTGAGGCCAATGAGAAGAAATGATGGAGTATATGTGTGTGTGTAAAAACCATGTTATCCCCGCTGCCAGCTGGCCTCTTCACATGCATCCGGTGATTTGCTTCCAGGTGATCTGGACCTTCATCCAAGGCGGTGCGTGTCTGGACTCCTGAGCTGGACTTTTTCCATACAGCGTTCACTAAACATGTTTCTCCAGGATTAGCCTCAACACGAGCACAGGGTTTGCTTTGAGCCTCTTGTTTATGCACCCCTCCCCCCTTTCCTGCTCATCTTTTCTGTTTCTGTTTTTCGCCATCTTCTTCCCCCTCTCTTGACATCGCTCTCCCCTACAGTCAAACCCTTCATTTTCTGCTCATTAGTCACACTCCTTATCTTTGCCTTCAAATTTTTACAATCTTCTCTATTTCCTTTTCTCCTTTCTTGTTCCTCGCTGGGTGACTTTCTCTATCTGGTGAAGGTGACCTTGCCAAAGAGATCCACAAGAATCGCCATGGAGACAGCATCCAGATAGGTGATGCTTATGTGGAGAGAGGGGACAGGAGGGGATGTGAGGGGGGTGCAATGAAAGAGAGTAGAAAAGAGAAAGCAGTGATGTGAAGGCAGCTTCACCACAGAGCTTATTTTCTACAGCTCCTGATTCATGGTCCCATCACTCTGGTTTAGATTACTATAATATTGCTTCCCTCTATATTTCTCTCTCTCTTCCTTAAACCCAGGGTGAACATGAAAGGCTGCCCTGTATAAAAAAAAAGAATTAAATTAAATCAGATGTGAAGCAATGTGTCACGCCTTTATTTTTCTAAGCTCTTTTTTGTTTCAGAGTATCTGTGAGTCTAATTTACACAGTGAAATACGCCTCCTCTTAATCTATGGGAAGTGCTGACTCGGTCAAAGTAGAAACCCGTCTCCCTTATAATATAAAATTAAGCTTTTTTTTAACACTGACAGCATATATATAACGTCTAAACAACTCAGCAGTGTCTTTAAGTGAGTCCCGCAGTAGTCCACTAAGCTGAATGTGCTAAAAACACAATCACAGGGTAAAATGTGTCAATTCCACACATCCATCGTAATCAAAAAGTTTATATATATCCTCTTTCATCTTTATGTGGTTAACACAGCCAGACCTTCCTTTTAAACTTTTGGTCTATAGTGAAGAAAAGCTGTTGCAGACTTGATTAAAAATTGATGAGGTGAGAAAAGCTAAAAGTGCAGATGCTGCTGCAGCGATATGTGCCTTTTTTGCAAGATAACTTTTGCTACTCGCACATATCATAGACTGATATATATATATATATAGACATAGACAATATAAAGGTTTCTGAAGAGCTGTTATAAAGCTCAAAGTGGGTGGCTCCCATCGATGTATAATAAGACCTGGATACAGTGCGGCCGCTTAGTCTTGCTTCCAACTGCGAAACAAGGTTGATTATGACTCTTTCTATTATGAATTTTGGATCCATGGAGGTTTTATATTTGTAAAACTTTCCTCAAGCTGAGAAAAGCGATTTAAAAACCTGTGACGTCATCACCGAGCGGAAACTTGCGGGTGGGGCCTGCTGGAGAAACACTACTGCGCCTATTCAGTGGGCCGGAAGCTAGAAAATGTTTTTGGCAAACAATATGCGCCAGGCGAGCAACTCTTATTGGAATGAATTGTCACCTTATGGGGGTCCGGTATTCAGTCCATACATCCATGGTGGCTCCGACCGTTGCTGTCTTGGCAGTGACAACACAGCCAGACTCATGGCTAATCCAAAAATGGGCAAAGAGGTGGATAGTCGGTGGAACTGAGGTGGGCCGGGTGACGCAACAGAGCAGACAGCTGGCAACCTGAGACGCTAATTCAAACATGTGAGTTATATAAAAATGCATCCCCAGTTGTTATGAACGGGGATATTATCTATAGAGATCAAAACCGTTTTTTGATCCAGGCTGTAAACATGTTTATTTCTGCTGTAAAGTTGGGCATTTTAACATGGGGGTCTACTCGGTTTTTGGAGCCAGCCTCAAGTGGCCATTTGAGGAACTGCAGTTTTTGGCACTTCTGTGTTGGCTTCATTTTTCAGCACCGGAGGTTGCCGCTTCGCACATCTAGGTACACTTAGTCAGTTGTACATTCTTTTGATTAAATTTGCCATTATTTAAAATGGGTTATCGGTTTTCCATATAGAGAATAAATAATTAATTAATTAACTTTTTTCAGTTCCTACAATATCCACATACTGTTAGGCAAATACACCTGGTTAAAGTGAGGCTCCATTTAGGCAGCCACAAATCTTGGTTAAAGTTAGAGAAAGAGCTTCATCATGAATAACCTGTCAAAAAAGGCCAATGCTAACCGCTGATATGATACAGGACGCATAACCTGTCCTCTGGGGTCGAAGACTATGAGTCCTTAAATGCCCATTTACCAGCCTATCTACATGAATTTCTTCCTACTTCCTGCATTGGCACTGAATGTTGGCAGCAGATGTAAATTGTGTAATTCACAATCATCCCATTGGCATTATTCCTGCAGGACACTGGGCTGGTGATTCATTACCTTCTTGCCTCTATCTGCACGGATCGAAAACACAACAGGTCTAAAGTAATTTGATCAGGCAGGACAGACACTGGATGTAATGAGTTCATAATTCATCTGTGTGAAGTTTATGAGAACATTAAGACAAAGGAAGAACGAAAATATTCCCAATGTGGCAAAAATTGTCTCGTGCGTCAATGTAACAGGAAGTCAAGAGATAAACGGATAAGATGGTTAAAACATTCAGTAACGGGAAGCCATTTGGATTAGCCGAAATAGAAAACATGGTTTCTTCACTATCAAATTCTCTGGCCCTCAGTTGGTGTGTAGGGGAGATGCAATCAGGCCTGCAATGCGTCACTCACACAGCCGTAGGCAGAGACATTCACAGCTGCCTGTCAAAATTAGGGCATTGACTCTAAATGTAAATGTGTAACGTTTCAGCATAAAAACTTCACTTTTTATTTGTATCATTTTTATACTGAATTCAAGGCGACCACAGGGAGCGTTTGATCTGCATCGAGGCTCTCAGTGCAGTGAGTCTAAGAGTTTGTGTCGGCTTTATCGCACACTGAAGTGCATACATCTGGATCTTGTGCGAACCATTGCAGTTTATAATTTACCATGGATGGGACTACCCTAACTGTCCAACGCCAGATTGGATTTGAAACCAAAGGATCAACTTTGTGTATTTTAATGACGGTTGGAAAGCGAAAACAACTCTCTGCGGTAACACTAGCCTGCACACATCATGTCAACACATACAGGCTGGTACTAGTAAAAAATAGATAAAGAAAAATATGAGAACAGATGTAAAAGCAAAAAAAAAAAAAGAATGTTAAATTAATTTTTAATAAAGACCCCCGTTGCTGCCTCTTTCATTGATTCCCTCAGGTACAGAAAAACGTGTGTGCAAGCTGCTGCATTTCAGTTCAGAATCTGCACCAGAGAAAAGAGGGTTTGGCTTAGATTCATAGTGGATCAGTTTAATAGAATCACACCATGTAAAGTTTCTCACTTCTACCAGCTGGCTGACGGCGATACAAATGAGCGCAATGCTTTATATATTAAATAGTATGTATGTATTATTACTATTGTTCTATGTACATAATTGATATATTTGGCCAATTGAGGGGGTGAAGAACAAGCTGCAAACACAACACTGACATATTATCACCTTATGAAGTTGATTTGGGCAAATGTGTTAGCAAACTGTTGCTTAGTTACACATCCAGCAGAAATGAAGCAACATTAGCATTCATGTTTGTGTCCACTTGATGAACATTCAACATTCATACCCTTGTAGCTCTATTTTGGTCTCCACCAATCCCTGAGGGATATATCGGGCTCTTTAGCAGCTAAATGCTCCATTATGTTTACCAGCTAGTCGCTAATTTTGTCTGTAATTTAGTGCTGGGAAAGTAGATTACAGTGGGTTTATCAGGTTGTTTACTGAAACCAGCCAGAGAGATAAAGCTGATGAGAGCAACGAGACTGAACCAAAACAGTACAACAAGTTTTAAGCCATAGAGCTGAATGGAAATGTACAGCTGAGTGATGATTCCCTGTGGGTTTGTCATATGGACTGTATATAAAGATGGACGACATGACAACTCCCAAAAAGTGAAGCCAAAACATCTCGATCGCCCCCTAGTGGCTGGCTGCAGTATGGGTGATAAAGCCCGCCCCCTCCATGATAGCAGATGGGACACGGGCTAAACTAAAAAGTCTATGTACATCTTTCCATAGATAGTTTCTCTCATTTTAGGGAGTTCTTATCATGCTGATGTATGTTCAAGTGTTCATCTTTCTGATAAGTTTGGTTTTAATTATTTATCTGATGCTATAAAATGGGGATGATACATCATGATTGACAGCTGTGATTGAAAGCTGTGTAATAGAACATGTGCCAATTTGAATATAAATGTATTTATAGAACTGTAATGGTTAGTTGTTGTGTCTTTCTAGCCAAACAGCTACCGTGGTGCTAACGTAGCAGCTAGGTGGCTGACGCTAGCAAGCTGCAGACGTGCTTGTGATTGGCTCGAGGGTGGTGTGTGGGCGGGACCTCGATTCTGTGGCAACAGCCCCCCGATCACTACTGCACAGACTCTGGCTCCAAATGACATCAAAATCTCGAGATGGCAGCTCCTGTATCTGAGATATTTTGGCTTCACTTCCACTTGTACAGTGGGATGAAGTGGAGACGCGTTGTCCATCTATATATACAGTCTATGGTTTGTCACTACAAGTGGCCCCAGCCCAGTACAGTAATTTGAGCCAAAGTCAATATAAAAAGCTTTAAATTATTAAATCTATAGTTGAGTTAATTAATATTTGCATAGTTGATAACTGGGTTTATTGTTTAACCAATATGAATTTGCAGTGCAAAATAAAAATTGTCATCTAATCTTTGGCAGCTTGGCAGACAGCGGGTGGCTTTGTGTGCCACGAATAACTTATTGCACGAGTTTGTGTGCATGCACGTGTGTGCACGGTGAAAGTGCATGAGGGCTTACTTGTGTCTGTGTGAGCACATGTGCAGCCTCCAAAAAATGTGTGGCCTGTGCCAACGCTGAATGAGAGCAGTGTGACTGAGACAAATAGTGTTTTCTAGCAGCTAACTGCGGAGGACTGGATGGATGGGAGCAGCTCTGTATCTCTGCCCCCATCATTGATAAAGAGCATTAGAGGGCACTCGACAGAGGGGGAGTCAGAGAGAGGAAAAGGCAGTAAAGAAGAGGTAAGAGGGGAGAGTGAGCAATATAATTGGAGACAGTTTGAGAGGAAGAGAGAGACAGACTAGTAAAGTTTGGACACAAGGACACGGCTGTTTGCAGCAGTTGTTGCCTCTCGGCTAGAAGAATCGTCCTCTTCACTTAATTCGATGTAAGCTTTAAGCAATCACAATACCAGAGGGATGAGCTGTGTATGCTAACAACGTAGCACAGATAATCAATATATACAGCTGCACTCACACTAGCAAACACTCGTTTTAAAGCCCTTGAGCTCAAATCTCCTCACAATTGCAGTTATTGGGAGTAAAATCCTTACAACTTGCAATTCAATTTGTAATGAGTCTAATTAATACCCAGAACAGCAAAGATGGATTAATGTGATTGTGTTGCTGACCCCCGAACACTGTGTGTGCTGTAAGGATTTATTTACCATGAAGGTGTTTTGAATGGCACAAAATAAGGCTTATACAAATACTAATAATTAGAAATTAATCATCAGTAGAGATTAGTAAGACTTATTCAAAGATTTTAATTAGAGACATAATAAATGGCATATAAACGCAATCATTTATAATATAGCCAGAAAACGACTGTGCTGCTCCTTCACAACTCAAGCGTACTGTAGATTCAGACCTCATTACTGTGTGTACGACACGGTATTGTTAGACGTACATAACATATTGACCATTCACAGTAGAAATAGTGATTAAAATGAAAACTAACAAAAAAAAAAGAAGATGTATTTGTGTTATACACCCAAATTCATGCCCACACAAAGTTGCCAAACCTCGTTTTGACTTGTTTTGACTTCAGGCACAGGAATATTTTGCCAGGTTTATTGTGGAGGTGTAAACTATGCAAACACAGAGCAAACTAAATTAGCATGAAAAGCACAAAACTGAGCCTGGGGCGTACAAAATTATAATTACATGGAATTAACTCCGCAGACTCTTGCTGTTAGAAAAAGTTAACCTCAGGACACTACGAACTCTATGTCTACCTGCAAATGCTTCAGCATGCAAAGTCCCTTCTCAGCCGTCCACCTCAGCCTCCTGTCACTTCATATTTCTGCTTTGTAAAGTCATGTGATGAGATTACACCTGACAAGAAAATAATACTGCATTACAGAGTTGCTGTAAAACTGAAACAGCTAAGAGGATTATGGAAATATATACTACATAAAAAAAGAGATATTTGTTGTGCAGTACCTGTGAGGGTTCCTGGACAATATTTATCATTGTTTTGTGTTGTTAATTGATTTCCAGTAAGAAATAAATACATACATTATATAAAGCAAGCATATTTGCCCACTACCATGTTGATACGAGTATTAAATGCATTAAAAATATGCTCAAATTAAACATGGAAAACTCGAGCCCAACAGGCAACAACAGCTGTCAGTGCATATATATATATTAGGGCTGTCAAAGTTAATGTGATAATAACGCGTTAACACAAATTTGTTTTAATGCCACTAATTTCTTTAATGCATTAATGCAATCCATCTTTCGGAGGTTGTAGCGGGCTCAGTTTTAAAACTAGAGTGAAGAAGTGAAGATGCTGGCATCATACTAAACTAAAAAAACGAAGGAATCCATTGGTACCAACCAATGGATACCATGTCATACTAGCTTGTTGCGAAGGACATTAAATAAGCACCAAACTTATTTTGGCGAGGAAAAACTGGCATGGTCATTTTCAAAGGGGTCTCTTGACCTCTGACCTCAAGATATGTGAATGAAAATGGGTTCTATGTTCTATATATATACATATATATATATATATATATATATATGTATATATATATATATACATTGAAAAATTAAGCATTCAAATACTGATTTGTAGGTCGAATACCATGGCAACAATCGAAGCTTCGAAGCATTTGGGTCATCCCTATAGTTTATGTACTTATTTTAAGCCCAACAATGACATTTTTCCTAAACCTAACTAAGTGGTTTTGTTGCCTAAACCTAAGTGAGTGGTTGTGTTGCCCCCTGTTGGTACTGCACCGTCATACACGCGTGTAATATTCATGCCACTGTCATGCTTTCCTCTTGTGGACAGGTGGGCTTTGACATGATACTGCGGGTTGCATTAATCAGACATAAAATTATTCAGGTTGAAAAGGCCAATGATGTCACTGCCTCGTTCCTCAGCCACATTTAAACCTCAACAATGTTCCATAAATAAACATCATACGTCACCAAGTTTAGTCAGAACTTGATGACCTAAATGAAGTTGACTCACATGCGTACATCGCAGCCCTGCTGCTGCAGTAGTAGCAGAGTATTCTAATGAGCTGAATGAGCCTCTCACTGACCGAACTCTGTGCTCAGATAAGTTTCTGGTCAGCTTGAATACCGTTTTGGCTAGCGAGTGCTACAGCTGGTGTGCTGCATTAGCACACTTATGAGTAGACAACGGAGGGCGAATGAGGTCAGGCTTATCAGACAAATGGATTCTTGGAATTTTGTGGAGTAAGCTAAAAGCATCCGAATAAAACTACCTTTGCTATTTTTAGCAGCTTATAAAACGTCATGTGTTTGACATTTCAAATGTTCCAGTGCAAGAGATCATAGAAAACAGCTACACAATAGTCTGATATTTATCCAGCAAGGAAGAGCCTCCTCAGAATGCAATAACAGTGCGACAATCACACACTTTTATCTGCCATACTCTGCAGCAAAGCGCTTTGCACATTCATGGTTAGGCTGAGACGCTTTTGTCTCTGGGACAAACAGTAAACACTCAAGTCTCACGGGCATTTTTGAAAGGCCAGAAGATGAAAAGATCTGATATTCTGGGATTAAACCATGAAAGTGAAACGTCTTCCTTCTTCTGAAATATTAAAACAAAAATCCTGGGGTGTAAACCGAATAAATTGTTACAGTCCGTGCGCTGAATCTAACTTACGCAAATGCTTTGACAATGTTTATTATCCATCAGAAAGTGTGTGTGCATGTGCACTAATTCGAGTGAGCCATTATTCCGTTAAGTCTTTACACAACATCACTACCTGGTCATTAACATTTCTTGTACACATCACCAGTACAGATTTCTACCTCAAAGTCTGTAGCGTCAGTGCTGCGACTGAAGTGAGCTATTATCTCCCGGCATGGGCAACCCCTGAAGGATTAACCGACAATCCTTCTTAAATCTGCCCTCATCGTAAAAAACGTGACACAAGCTCTTGCGGGGATACTGTTGGTGCAGCATAAACATTTATAATAATACCAAGAGGCACTGTCAGGACCCCATCACTACCGAATATCAACGGCCTAGCTTCAGCAGCTAGCTTTACCCCGGGTTCAAATGTCAGACTGTCACTGCAATTTGCTAATCCTATTGCAGATGTCATGCTGAGAACTTGAGTGCTTCCTCTTCTGTTGTTATACAGAGTTTGCTTTGAGTGTGTTATTTTCCTCCTGGAGAAATTATTCTGCCTTTAATCATTTTCAAATTGGAACAACCTGATCCGCTGTAATAGATCAGCTAGACAGGACTAAAAAGTAGGTGAGCCTCAGTTAAGAATCGCCATAGTTTTTCTCTTTTTTTGGGGGGATATTTAACATAAATGTCCCCAGGTATGGCAGTTGTTCATGCAAGCTAGTGCATGGTTATCCTGCAGAAGAAAAAGTGAGTCACATCAGTGTTAACAGTTTATATATTCTCTTAAGCAACTGTCACTGCCACGATAATCCTCCTATTGCCATTTAAATGCTAGAGCAGCAGAGCTGAAACAACTCCAAGATGACAGGTGAATCATTTTCAAACTTTCATTTCGGGGACAGTTTTTGGAAGGGAAATTTTGACCCGAATCAAACCTATATGTAAGAATCAGCAGCTCATAAAACACATCAATGTTTCGGTCTTGCTGTGAGTCAACAATGTCGAAATGCAGTCTTGTTAAACCATACAACTCCCACATGTTCAGCAGCGCATTGCCGATGGCAGAGTGGAGCTATAGTGTAGAAACAAAATCTGATGGTTCCTTGTGTTGTCAGGACATGGTCCAGGTCATTATATAGGTCAAAAACAAGGACAGTTGCAGCTGCAGGAGGAAGGGGGGGAGAAAGAGGGGTGAAGGGGCAGAGAAAGGGAGAGGAGAGGGAGAAAAGCAGAGAGAGAGTGCAGCAGAGAGAACAAAGGGGGAATAAAGCAATAGCATTAAAAGAGACAGAAGCTGACCTCGGAGCACCCTGGCATTAGCTCGCTCAGAACAGAGCATGGATTTGAGCAAATCAAAGCTTTCCACTTCAAAATAATCCACATTTGATAGCTTCCTATCAGCCAAATTGGGACAGACGGGTCAAAAGCTCAACAGTCAGACACATATGCACATGCATCCAGGCAAGGATGCATGTAAACATGCAAGTGCACATCTCTTCCTCTCACCCACAAACACCCACACACACTGTACTCTGCCTGTCCATCACCAGAAGGGCACCAGTTCACCATCATGCTCTCACATATCTTTCCATTTTCTCTGCCTAACAAAACCTGTCGTTCTGTCAGGACTGCAGATTAACAGAACAGTTTCCTCCGCAAGTCAATTTTACCGAGGTGGCGTCGAAATAGCCCGGCTATTTCTGTCCGTGTGTGTGCACATCCGTATGTGTGAACGCAGTGACCATGTGTGGCAGTTTTCCACCGTCAAGATAACCGAGACAGCCACCCACTGCACCCCACACCTCTGTCTCTATTCTCCTCCGAGGACTTCATCACTTCTCTTCATCCATTACTTGTCTTTTTCATCTTTAAGCATCATTTATATTTCCTCCTCTGCTCATCGGAGCACCGGTCCCATTTCCACTGACAGCAGTGCGAGCAATTAGGTCATCAGTTGGCCTATTTAAAGCATGAGGAACTCAAGGCCTAGATCTGCTCTGTCGCTTAAGAACATCGAAGACGGCAATCAATCGCACAAAGGCGACATGTACGAATAAGCTTTAGACACGAAAGCATCAAAATATGCCTCATTTGAGGAGGTGTGTCAGAAGGAGTATACTTTCTGTTGCACTTCCGAAGAGGTCGAGTGGAGTTTTGCATGCAATATGCATGGACCGGTGGCCGGCAAACGGCCCCGGACAAGTGCAGAGTGTACTGCCATTGTGAAGGTCAACCATCTCTTACAGCGTCTTTGACACACACAGTGGGTGTCCAGATGGCTAAGGAGACTAAGTCGCATTTATTTACTTGCAATATCAGGAAGTGTGAATTCTGCTCATGACCTTGGTCACACGACATGACCTGTGAGATGTTAAATAAGTTAGTGGATTGACTAAAGCACTAAGCCCAGCAGTCTGGGAGAGGTGATTACCGCTCGGGTCATTGATCTTAGAACAACCGGGGTGACCTAATGTTTCGAGACCGTCCCGACACATTACTACTTCAAACCCTGCAAGACTCGGTGTATACCCACGAACCGCCTCTGTATGAGGATGCATTGATTCTCTTAAACCAGCTTAACAAAATCCAACATCCTTTATGGAGTTCCTAATTAAAAACAAATTCCAGTATACTTTATTAACTTGTCATATTGGCCATCCATCAGGCTAATGATATCATTAAAATTAGCTTAAAATTCCACCGCACCACATTGTCTGCATGGCTCAGTTAATTGAAATATTCACTTTGGGGATTCAATGCGACGAACTTATTGGCCACTACCCTGCTGTTGGGCACTTACAATAATGCTCCACTTGTGACGGTCGAAACCACAAAGTTATATTCTATTCCTACACAACATTTTATACTGCATCCACTAACTTGAGGCAGTGTGGCTTCTGTAGCCAAAGACCACAGGTCAAAATTACATGAGAGGGGAATTCACTTCAGGATAAGTATTGTCACCACAGGAAGAGGAAGACACATCTGTCGGTATAAAACGGCCTTAGGGCAACCATGACCATCCTGTTATAGGTGGTACTCTCTTGTAAAGGTATTCCACTGAGCAGGCACAGGTGTTTCTTTGTGTGTGTCTCTTTTCCACTTTATTCGCCAGCAAAATATTCTATACGTTTTTCTGTTTTATTCTATTCCATCAGGTCATCTGGTTTTGATTTGTCCAATACTGGTTTATGACCAGATAACATGAAAACCAATGACATTCATCCCATCAGCCTCAGCTGAATGCAAACTGTATATAACAAGTGGACGTAGTCAACGTGACATCATTCATTGGTTTGTGGACTGACGTTTTGAAGCCCTGAGTTTGGCATTTTGGCCGTCGCCATCTCGGTTATTTGCAACCAGAGGTGACAGGAGAGGGTGGAGCTAAGTACCACTGAACGCTGAATAAGATATTTTTAGGCAACCAAAATGGTTATAATTAACTTTCATGAACTGAAAACACACTGTGAAAGGATTAAAGTTCTAAGATGAAAACGTGGACAACTTCCAGACCGGACAACACCGTGGTAGCAACCTGTCAATCACAAGGTAGCCACGCCCTAAAGCATACCCTGCTTTAAGGTCTATTTGACTCTAAATGGGACCATGATTAACTAAGTGAACATCATGCTGTATTGAAGAAGACTTGAAACTAGCGATTGAGACCATAAACTCAAGTTTACAATGTTTACTGAGGTAATAAATCAAGTGAGAAGTAGGGTCATTTTCTCTTCCCTTCTCTTTCCACTTCCTTTTTTGGCTTCACTTCTCAGACCCGGAGTTTCCTACTGGCTGAACGTTGTGTTTAGTGCAGAATTAGTAAATGTTAGCGTGCTATCATGTTAAACTAAGATGGTGAACACGGTAAACATTATGCATGCAAAACAGCAGCATGCTAGCATTGTCACTGTGAGCATGTCAGCATGCAGACTTTGGCATTTATCTCACAGCACCGCTGTGTCTAAATAGAGCCTCACAGAGCCGTTAGCATGGCTGTAGACTAGAAGTCCTGTTTAGAGATACAAAACACACACCAGAGAAACATAAAACTGACACAAAAACACAAATCATTGTATACACATACCACCCGTATGCACACAAGACCCCCCAAGGCAAAGAGCTCAGTCAATTCAAGCTGTTATTCACACTAAGTGCTGTAGTGGATTCGCCGTCGCTCCCCTTCTGAAGTCAATTGATTCACCACGCTTGTGATTTAGCATCATTCCACCCAACCAATCTCTCCCTCTTTCTTTGTTGCCCTGTCACAGTCAGCGAACAATGTCAGACGCCATTGACGGGACACGGGGCATCATGACTTGTGGCCAGACAGATAGGGGCCAACAGTCATGCAGCAAGCACTACATCTTACGTTGCATTATTCCTGTCCCATTTTAAATGTATTCCCATGACGTGTAATGCAGAATGATTCAGCGTAAGCACACAGGCATTTATAAAGATTAAAACCCTTTTGTCCTGAAAGCCATTTGTCTGTTTTTATTTCATTGTATAAACAAATGCTCATGTTCACGATTTCATTATAATCTGCTCTGTAATGGTATTAACTTACATGAGCCAGATTGAAGCTGGCTGTATGCAGCTGGTACGCCTGCAAAGCCCACACATACAATGAAAAATAAATCAGGTCATGTGCATTTAATATGGAGGTTACTTGATTCATATGAGATAGTAACAAAGAAAACACTGACATGACATTAATACTATTGCAAAATGTCTCACAGTCATTATGCAGAAAGAATGAATACATGTTTACCAGAGTGATTCATTAAATGGGTCTCTGTATCACAGAGATCAATGGAGCCTGTTTAAAATTACAGCGACCAGGGTGCATTGTTATTGTCACAAAACATAAAGCATGGATCGTGCAGCACTTGAAAGGTTAATGATATGCTCTGTAGTGATATTCTCTTCTCCAACACATATAATATGCTATTTAGTGTGCAGAGGATTGCATGACAGCCCAGTTAATGGCATGTTTCTTGTCTCCCAAAAGCAAAGGCAACAAGTCAATGTAGACATGTTGAGGCATGTGAACTCATTGATAATTGCTGATTTATTAGGGCCCCCAAGCTAAAATTAATGCAGTTTTAATGCTGCAATAAATTCTACTGTCATGATGGTTATAATTAGCGCTGTCAAAATGAACGAGATAATAACGCGTTAAATCAAATTTGTTTTAACGCCACTTATTTCTTTAATACATTAACGCAACTTGCGATTTGGCTCGGCCGCTACTCAATCTTTCTGAGGTTGTAGCGGGCTCAGTTTTAAAGCTAGAGTGAAGGTACTGGCATCATATGAAACTAGAAAACACAAGGAATTGACTGGCACCATGTCATACGAGCTCCAAACTTAGCTAAATTTTGGTGCGGAAAAACTGGCATGGCCATTTTCAAAGGGGTCCCTTGACCTCTGACCTCAAGATATGTGAATGAAAATGGGTTCTATGGGTACCCACGAGTCTCCCCTTTACAGACATGCCCACTTTATGATAATCACATGAAGTTTGGGGCAAGTCAAATCACAATGTCTGTCATTGTTTTGTGTTGTTAATTGATTTCCAGTAATCAAGTAAGCAAGCATATTTGCCCACTCCCATGTTGATAAGAGTATTAAATACTTGACAAATCTAAGGTAAGGTACATTGATTGAGATAAAAAATGTGTGATTCATTTGCTATTAATCGCAATTTACTATGGACAATCATGCGATTAATCGCAATTAAGTTTTTTCTTGATTCAATTGTATGATCATTTTGGAGAATGTAGTTTGTGTTGTTGTTGAATTGTATTGCATTATATAGAGATAGGTGTTTTGTATTATTTTGTCCACCCCATTTACACCAAGGAGGGGAGACTAAATAATTTAGAATAATTTCGAAGATAGAATTTGTTGCAGGAGTGTTGTGTCCACCTGCATTCATTTTTGCTAATAAACAGCAACTGGGTGTATAAAGTATGTTTCATTCATGTCCACTTGAAAACTTTGAAGGGCACTCGGAGAGCGCAGACCTCCGCCAAGGCCATGCCCTATCTCGCAATGTTAATGGAAGTGAAAAATAATTAGTGTATCCGCCCCATGATTAGGATCCGCTCCACAGTTTAATGGGTTCTTCCTTGGCCCATGCTACACCCTTCCACCAAGTTTCATGAAAGCTGGACCTGTAGTTTTTTCATAATGCTGCAGACAACCAAGACAAACAAACAAAAAACATAATCTCCTTGGCTTAAAGAGGGGGTGTATTTTGATTTTGTGATGTGAAGGATGATGTGCAGTATGACCTAGTGACGATAAAGCATAAAAAAGAAGGGGGTGAAAAATGAGAATGAGAAAACTGAGAAACTACCTGAGGTAGGCTCTATTCTGCACAAACACATAAAAAACAATTGCTTGTCTTGTATAAATCTCCTTCAAATTACCTTTTTTGTCTGTTTTTGTTCTGTACCTGCTGTTTATTCTGATACAAAAAACTACAAGATCACATTTGGACTCATTCGGACTAAGGCATGGCAAGACTTTGCCTTAAATGTAACACTTTAATACTTAAATGTAAATTATAAGACATAGACTGCTGGTTTGGCTTTGTGTTGTGGAAACCTTCTAACAGAAATAAAGTGCAAGTGTCATATGAGTCTTTTTGAATAAATGATAAAACACAAAAAAAAACTCAAGGTAATATACTGACACTATCGGCAGTGGCACTTTGTTCCATCATCTGTTCAGTAATTGGGATGTTTTGCGAACCTGTATTATTCTGTTCCTGTCGTAGTTCAGCAGGTGATGTATTCTGGAAAGTGTGGGGAATAGAATATGTATTCTATTCATGCTATGAACTGAATTATTCAAAAAACAAGAATTCCCAAAAACATAATGCCTCAGGCCACGGCTGTTGCCGGCACAAAGGCATGGAAATAGCACTTCCTAGTACAGCAGCATCAGTTGTCAATATGAGCTCTAATAAAGTTGTCCTGAAACCAAATGGAGCAGAGAAAATGAGAAGAAACTACCAGGTAAAGGTCATGACTTTCTAAATCTTTGTCAGATTGACTTTGACTGTAAGAGTTGCGGTCAAGTGCTCATTACTGTGGAGAATGCTGTTAGATGAATCATTTCTTCTCCTGCCACAGTGCAGAATGCGGCAGGTCGGATTTTAACAAACACATAGCTCTAACTCTGGCATCAGTTCAATAGTTATCCTTTTTTAGAATTCACTGTAAGGTTTGGCTTTTCTCTGTGACAACATTTATCCTCCAGTTATATGTCTGGCCTCTTACACTGTCACTGTTGAGAGCCTTAACCCAACTCTGGTCATGGTCTCCTTACTGCTTCCACCGATAAATACTATCATCTCCATTGACAACAGTTTCTACAAGTTGTCAGTGTATTCATGAATATGTGCTCTTTTCCACTCTGCTTTGTTTTCACAGTATTTAAAGAGGATCCATTATGCTTCTGTGCTTTTTCCCTTTCCTTTAGTATGTTAGTTATATATTTTTTTGAGCATGTAAAAGGTCTGCAAAGTTACAAAGACTAAAAAATCAACGCCAAAGGGAGTTACTCTCCCCCACAGAAACACAGCTCCTGAACTGCCTGAAACGCCTTGCTTTAAGTCCCGCCTTTTCTTCCGTAACATGGTGATGTCACCAAGTAACACATTTGCATAATACCGGCCTATCAGCTAGTTTGGCATGCCCTCAAACAAAGCTAGTTAGAGCGGAGCTGGAGCGGAGTCCGAAGAGTTTGGTTCGGTCAACCAATCACAACAGAGTGTTGTCAGCTGACCAATCAGAGCAGACTGTGATTTTTGGGCGGAGGGGGCAGGAGGGCAGGAGCTCAAACAGAGTGTTTCAGACAGAGGGTGAAAAGAGGTGCTGCAGCACAGCTGGAATGAGAAAAATAAAGATTTTTTTGAACATTTATGAATGTAAACATGTTCTAGTAGAAACCCAAGATAGTAAGTAAAAGTATGCACCTGAAAATAAGAATAATAGGGCCTCTTTAATATATTGTTAAATGAAAAATGACGGCGTGCACATAGCCCCGACAGAACAAACCACATTTGAGCTGATTTATTCATCCAATATAACAACCAACAGTCTATATATCACTTTATTGTTATCACAACAACAAATGGCATGCACAGGCACAAGTAATGGATCAAAACAAATATGATTCCTATCAAACAAAAAGTTGATTGCTTTGAGACAAAAATCAGAAAATATTGTATTGAGATATTTATCCTTATTGCTCCCATTTGTCATTGGTGCTGTAAAAAGCTGGTGTAATATGATAAGTGCTCTAGTGCCAAGAGGGCTTATTCCTCCCTTCACAACTTCTCAAATGCACTGACAAGTCGTCAATGACTCAGCCGGACGAGAGTGAGCGAGGAAGGTTAGCATGAATTAGCTCTCCGGTGCTAAGCTGCTGTGACGCTGCATAAAAAGGATGATATAATTAGCTTCACTCTCCTCAGATAAGCCAAGGTCGCTTCAGGCCATTCACTCAAGACTTGCTCATCATTTGACTGACATATATAACCTTGTTAATCTTCTGTGACTGGATAAACACTGAGTGATGCAAGGCTAAGGTTACAAAGTAAGAGTCAATGTTGGGGTTACTGAGAAGGTACGGTGTGCATTATGTATGAAGACATTTTAAGGCCACATCACAAAGCTTAATATTAAAGCCATATTGTGTCCTTTAAAATGGGAATGAACGGCATGTTGACGGCTGGTTAGAGAGGAGTACATGTAAGCTTTCCTCTTTTACAACAGTGCATTTGAGGATAAATTTGATCCATTTCCAAAACTAGATGATTAAGAAGCACCATTTTCAAGTTAGGGATGTCACAAAAACCAATACTTCAGGACCAAATTGATGGAAAACTTCTGAAAACGTGACGGTACTTGTTTTTCTACAGTACTGCAGGTACTGGGGATCAGGGCTTGAGACTAATGACGTCCCGACAATAGAAAGTTTCCCTGATAATGCTACACTGTGAACAACAAGTCCATGTTGAAATCGGCAGGAGGAGAGCTGGTAACATTAGCTGTTAGCAGCCGCTCGGTAGCACAGTCCTGCTTAGCTACATAACGGAGTTAACAGCTAATGTATGGAGGATGCATCGAGTTACATTATGATGCCAGCTCTATTCAGTTAAATATATTATTGGGTGAAGGTAAATTATAACGTTATCATGATGTGTTCAAATGTAATCTTGTAAAATTCCGTTTTTGGTGAGAAATTTCAGATCATCAGGGATTAATAATACATTTGCAAAAATCATTATGCAAACGGTAATAAACGAGTGTACGTTGAAGTACATGGGATTAATTGTTTTGCTTTTATTTTTTAACATGGTATCAAATTGGATATAGGTAATGAAAAAATTTCTGGCATTGTGACATCCTTATATCAGACTGACCAATATGCTTATCACCGATATATCGTTGTCTGGGTTTATGTCGGCCGATATGTAACAATGTCCAGCATTGATTTTAGTATTTCAGGTTATCATTTACAAGTTTCCTTTATATAACAAGTCTATAGCCACAGCAGCTTCATGAGGCTGTACTTCAGTACAATGCTTTGAGATAAATGTTCATGTCAGCATGCTAACATGCTCAAAAATGATGATGTTAAGATACTGTATAATGAATATCACCATCTTAGTTTAGCATGTTACCATTAGCACATGTGTTAATTTGCACTACTGTAATGCCACAAATGATTGTCATGAGGAATCACAAATGTCTGCAAAATGTTGTGCCAGTCCATCGAGTAGATGGTGATATATTTCACAGGATAAGTGAAAATTTGAGCTGTTGGAGTAGCTAGATTAAAAGTCAGAGGATGACATTAGGATCCATATTCTGGGCAGCACAGATATCTGTACTTTATGGCAATCCATCAAATAGATGTTGAGATATTTCTGTCCAGACCAAAGTGATGGAGCGACCGACCAACCACAGACCAACATTGCCATCCGTAGAGCCAATCCATTAGCATGATTTCCACATCATGGAAATTATTATGTCCCATGTCAATGCAAAAATGGTCAATACAACACACTGACAACCGCATAGGCCTCTGGTATCTTTGTTACAGTCTGCCTTTGTTTTCATCGTCAACAAAGTAATACAGTAATGTGTAAAGAGGTTAAGTTAAATCCTGCACATAGACACACACACAATGTATGCATATTAGTATACAGTATGTAAACACTGCTAGACAGTTGAAGCTTATAATGAACCTTGATTTACTTTAACACTAATTTAAAGGGGCACCAGCTTAATCTCATGAAATGATACTTTGGTAGGTGAGTACAAAAAGTCACCGTAAAGAGAAGAAAAGCCATCGAAGCCTTGATTGACAGTGACAGAGAACAATACGTGAGAGGATGAGAACTTGACATCACTTGTGTGGGCAAACAAGTTCTCTCTGTGTAGTTACAGATCAAAGGCATAATGTATAGATTTATTAATACACCACATTAGGTTTGTGTCTCTGGAGCTTTAGCACTCATCATTGTTGCTCATTTGTTTTCCTGGAGCGGGGATCTGAACCTGGCAGTTTTGCTGTTTGTCTGTTTATCTCCACGATCCTCACTTTCCTCCTTTCGTGTTTTTCACTGTGTGATATCCTTTATGAGTCACCTACAGGTCTGTGCTGCAGAGGACTCCAGTAATTACTCCAAAACAACTCATATCGAAAGCCATGGCAGGTTTATTTATATCTCAAACACGGGGCATATCAAAGTGCTTCACAAATGCAAAGAAGAATTCAAAAATCAAAATAGAGCGAACGCAGATAGACACATTAGCATAAAAATAATAAATAAAGAATGAAAGCAGTCTCCCTTTTGTGTAGTAATCATACAAATCCCACCATACCAGCACATACGCATTGTGCATACTTTCATACAGCCAAAGTATTTGCAAAGACTTTCACATACAAATACTTAACAAATCATTATCAAACTGGCCATCTCCACACGCACTTTTATTTCAATCAGTAATGAGACAATAAATCGCTCTCGAGAGCTGCACAAACTAATCAAAGCCCAAATGAAGACTGGACAAAACTAACACCGTCTATCTATTAGTTGAGTTCTGGTGTAACAGCAAACAGCAGAGAGCAATCGAATTCAGCATCATGTCGGGCAATTAGTGAGAGAAACTAAATTCTCTCTGTATTCTTTTGCAGCTTGGTTCCTTCAGTCTTTCCAGTGTCATTAATTTGTGCCACACTGTGTTATTTCTCCTGTGGCGCATGCCGTATCAGTTAATATACAATTTGTGAGAGAAAATCAGCCCACTGTAACAATGCAATTATGCACCCAGGCTTACCCGGGCACGCACTCTATTTGGCTGTAAAGTAATAATCTGTGACATTTTCATATAAATACACTACTGTTTTTGCTACTTGCTAATGCTGAAGGTTGTACACAATATGTTGTTCTGAACAGCAATGAACAGGAAGTGATTTGTTGCATTTGTTGGGCAGTGAAAGCCACCTTTGAAGGTCAGAAACGTCTGCATACAACTCAAACTTTAACAACAGAAAATACAAGGAAATAGAAACAGATGTGCCCAGAGGGAAATAAACTGTAAAAAGAAAATGCCTCATTCATTACCTTGAACAAATCAAAACACTCAGACATGATAAAGTAGCTGGCAGGTTCTGTTATTGCTTAAGAGCCGCTGTGTCTTTATTATTATATTGGACCAGTGCTTAATTAAGTTGCAGCTTCTTAGTTATTCAGTCTAATTTGGTGTGAGGATATGCTTGTTGCTTGCAGCAGTAATAGATATGCAGTAACAGTGTAACTACACAGTTATTGCATTATGTTTATATTCATATATTTATTTATATTATTAAAATATAGTGTACACACTGTATCATTATGCGATCCCACAAACATGCACAGAGTGAGAGAGAGAGATGAAGAGAGAGAGAGAGAGAGAGTGGTTATTTCTGTGGGCCATGGCGAGCAGTAAGAGAGCCATGAATGTGTTTAAAAGCATTTTACCGGTCACTGGGGGATAATTTGAGCACAGCCCAAATTTTTTTCCTAGTGTATCTGTGAGGGGAGTGTGTGTGTGTGTGTGTGTGTGTGTGTTTAAAAGTTTGGCAGACACATTGTCAGAGTGTTTACAATATGGGATTAAATGCTTACTGTTTGTGAAATGATACTCTTGTGATGGGTTTTACTGATCGTATTAACAGCAGGGCTGTCAAAGTTAAAGCGATAATAATGCGTTAATGCAAATTCGTTTTAATGCCACTAATTTCTTTAACGCATTAACACAATAGATCTTACAGAGGGCTCAGCGGGCTCAGTTTTAAAGCTAGAGTGGAGAGACTGGTATCATATGACATTAAAGAATCCATTGGTACCAACCATGTCATACTGGCTTGTCGAGAATAACAATCCAAAGTTATGCAAACTTTTGGTGAGGAAAAACTGTCATGGCCATTTTCGAAGGGTCCCTTGATCTCTGATCTCTAGATATGTGAATGAAAATGGGTTCTATGGGTACCCACGAGTCTCCTCTTTACAGACATGCCCACTTTATGATAATCACATACAGTTTGGGGCAAGTCATAGTCAAGTCAGCACACTGACACACTGACAGCTGTTGTTGCCTGTTGGGCTGCAGTTTGACATGTTATGATTTGAGCATATTTTTTATGCTAAATGCAGTACCTGTGAGGGTTTCTGGACGATATTTGTCATTGTTTTGTGTTGTTAATTGATTTCCAATAATAAATATATACATACATTTGCAAAAAGCAAGCATATTTGAGTATAAAATACATAACAAAATCTCCCTTTAAGGTAAATTTTGAACACAAAAAATATGCGATAATCATGATTAACTATGGATAATCATGCGATTAATCATGATTAAATTGTTTTAAGTAATTGACAACCCTGATTAATAGCACATATCAAAGTTATACTGTGACTTACATGTCATCAATTTAACTCCCCGAGAAATCTTTATTGGTGACTTTACTGAATTTTGCACCTTTACAGACTACACGTAAACCATTTCTACTGAGGTATTCTCTTAATATACAGATAGTAATATTAAAATTGACAACATAAATACCTTATTCTTTGACCAGGAAAGAAAAACAGCATGCCACAAATGGGTTACTGTGAATGAGGAGAATGAGAAAGTGAACATAAACCATAAAAATGTACCACCCACCTTTTCTAATTCAGAGAAAAGATCCAGTTCATCTTGACTAAGATTTATCAGAGTATATGTGAAAGTGTTTGCACTTTGCACTGCATTTTCATTTTTGATTGAACTACTGTAATAAATGGTAAAAAAAGCAAAACAAAATGCCAGAATCTGACAAAGTGTATTTTATCAGTCAGACAAGTTCTCCACCTGCATTGCACAGGCAACACAGATAACATTATTATGCAGCATTCACAGACAGTATCTAAGAGAATCCATCTCAACACAATGTGTGTGTGCGTGTGTGTGTGTGTGCGTGTGTGAAAGCGAGATGGAGAGATGATTACCGAGGCATTGTGAGTAGATTTAACAAGTAAATTGAACACAGAGGTGGGCCTCCTCTCTGCTTGTTCTTGTGTCCTCTAATTTCATTGTTCTGCTCTGTTCTCTAGTGGGGGGGCCTTGCATCTCAATGAGGCTCTGTCCAGCTGGGAAGTGGTCTCACCACTAATAAAGAACAATTCTCTCACACTGTTAGGAAACTGGCAGGAGACGCACATAAAGCACATGAAGCAAAAATTCCTACAATAAATGATTTTAGATGTCTTGTTGAGTTAAAATGTTTCGACTTTGAACTTTACTTGTAACTTAAAGGAATAGTTTGACATTTTGGAAAATACACTTTCTTGCCACAGGTAAGGTGTGAGCATCGATACCTATATATGTATACTAAATATAGAGCTATAGCCCACCCGACCCGTTATGAGAGCCAAACCACGGCGCTCGCTGTTTGAGAGAGAGAGAGTAACGCTGGCGGGACAAAGAGAGGGGAAGAGAAGGTGGAGGGTGGACTATTGCATGTCATGTCTCAGTAATTATTAGGGCTGTCAAAGTTAACACGATAATACATTTGTTTTAATGTCACTAATTTCTTTATTGCATTAACATAACTTGCGATTTCTAGGTTGTACCGGGCTCAGTTTTAAAGCCAGAGTGAAGATACTGATATCATATGAAACTAGAAAAACCTAAGGAAACCATTAGTGTCCATTTCATACTACCTTCGCTGGAAGGAGGTTCAATAACGCTCCAAACATATGCTAAATCTTGGGGGGTAAAAACTGGCATGGCCATTTTCGAAGTGGACCCTTGACCTCTGATCTCAAGATATGTGAATGAAAATGGGTTCTATGGGTACCCACGAGTCTCCCCTTTACAGACATGCCCACTTTATGATAATCACATGCAGTTTGGGGCAAGTCATAGTGAAGTCAGCACACTGACACACTGACAGCTGTTGTTGCCTGTTGGGCTTGAGTTTGCCATGTTATGATTTGAGCATATTCTTTATGCTAAATGCAGTACCTGTGAGGGTTTCTGGACAATATTTGTCATTGTTTTGTGTTGTTAATTGATTTCCAATAATAAATATATACATACATTTGCATAAAGCAGCATATTTGCCTATTTCCATGTTGATAAGAGTATTAGATACTTGACAAATCTCCCTTTAAGGTACATCTTGAACAGATGAAAAATGTGCAATTAATTTGCAATTAATCGCGATTAACTATTGTAATCGATTGACAGCCTTAGTAATCATTAATAACTTGCTTGGAATGCTGCTTTTTCACTTTTTGACCCGCACGCCCGAACCCGTGATGTTTTCTAGTAAGCTTACCCGAACCCACCCGACCCGCAGGTTGTGGATCGAACAGCGCATCACTATTAGCTTGGCATAAAGACATAAAGACTGGAAGCACTGGAAGTTGAAGCCATACAGAGGGTTATGTGCTGGACTGCTTCTTGGCCGGGGGGGGTCTCTTGATATCTTGTTACTTGTGCTGTAAGAAGGTGGTCTTATCATTATTAGATGGCAGACGAACACAAACAAAATCACATGCAGAGAGCTTCTGGCAGCTGAGGTAAACAGGCCCAGATGAACACACATCTTGCACATACTGTACAGACTCGCACATCTGATCAGAAACCAACAGCAGACCTGGATCCACTCACTCCAAAGAAAACTGTCAGATATCTGGAAATCTGCCATCAACCACGGCACCTAACGGTCATCAAGAAACTCTGACCTCACAAATTTGTGTCATAATCTGAATTACAGAAGGTAAACCTAAAACAGTGGCTTGTATCTATCTGCCATCCAACTCTCCACATTCTCCAGCCTGAGAAAACCTGTCCTCTCCATCAGGTTCCCAGGTCTACGCTCCCACTGTTATGATTGAGCAGCTGACAACTTGACCTCCTCTCTCCGAGACGCATCTTTTGACTGCGGCCATTTTCTCACCATTATGTTTAGCAATGGGCCTGTGCCTGCCAGAGACGGGGGGCTAGTTGCTGAGGCTATCATTCATAGCAGAGAGGAGGAAAGGATTAAGGCCACGGAGAAAGAGCAGGAGAGAGAGGGGTCTGCATCTTAATGCAGGCCCGAGTGTGGAACAGCCTTGTTATGAGGTGGCTCGCTGGAGAGGGAGGAAGATGCAGTTGGTAGGTGGATGCTGGCGAGAGGTGGGGGGGTTGGATTAGGGTGACGAAAAAAGGCAGATGCAGAGAGAGCGAAAGACATAAAGGATGCATGCACAGTACAGAAAAAGAACACCGTGTACAGTATAAAAAAGAGCAGCTCTCTTTAATACTGTCAGTGCTGTACACATTACATTAATTCAATTAAACCATTGCTGCACTAAACAGACTTTGGCACCAAGAAAGAGTTATTTTGTTCCAGTACCATTGATGCCATTTTATTTTCATCATCTCTTTTTACTCTCACAATAATTCAAAGGATAAAAGCCCTTATTGTCAGAGTTTGAACACATAATGTGGATTTCTCCATGATTGATAACTAATGTGCATAAATAAATCAAAATCGACATTTATTTGTCTCCCATTCCATCTCCATTAGAAAACATCTGCTATCTAAAATCATCTGCAATCTAAAAGTCAATATTTCCAAATGTATCTGTTTTTCTTTTTAATATTACTTTTATCTCTGATATCTTCCAAAACATATAGTCAAAGCTCAATAGTTGAATCAAATGTGTCACACTAAGTTTAAACAACATAAAGTTGCAAAAGTGGCAGAGTTTCTCCAACCTCCCAGCCGAAGAAAGCTAAGGCAGTACAAACTAAAAACTGACATCAATATGCCTGAATAGATGAATTTCATTTAAAGTAAAAAAAGAGGCTCTATTCAACATTTGACTGAAGGGACTGAAATCATTTCACTCAGACAGAAACAAACATTTCTTACACTTCAAAGGGCTTCTGCATTACAATCAGATACAATCCACGGCTCATACAGACGCACACAAAGCAGCACTGGCTGTCCCACACACAGACGTACTGCATAAGAACACACAAACATAAACCTAACATGGATCCATCGTTACACATTTCACACTCTGGTGGCCTCCTTTATTCGTGGCTGTTTGCTCTCACACTCTGTTAGGTTAGAGTTACAATCACCTCAAAGAAAAAACAGATCTTCTCTCAGCCAAAGCAGCTGGAAAAGGAAAAGGTCTCCTGACGATCACTTTACTGACAAAGGCAAAATAATTGCTGTTGCACACAGGAATTCAATCCAGGTGCCGACTTAACTAAAACTTGTTTCAGTCTTCTGGGTATTTGGCCTGTTGATCGCTTTAGGCTATACGTATATGGATGGCCACAAACAGTGTAACCACTGACCTGACACAAGCATCTTAATCCTTTTTCCATTTGCTGAGTCTGGATGTGTGCTTCCAGCAATTACAGTGCAAAGAAGAGAGGCGTTAGGGACTGACCACTATAGAGCTGTGACGATACACCTATCTCCTGATTCGATACTATCATGATACTTGGGTGCCGATTCGATATGTATCAATCTTATCTCCATATATGTATTTTGTATATACAGTTCCCTTTGTTAACACCTTACTTTGAAAACCGGACGTAATCACACATGTATACTTCCACTAACTACACCAAGTCCATTGCTAGCTCTTAACGTTAGCCCCGTTCTCTTTATACATCCATGATCCATTGGGGCCGTTTGAATGCATTTAACATAAATGTCAGTATATGGGTGCTCTACAGTTATAGCATCGGACGATTTGACCACAGAGATGCGAGTGACGCCTGGCTTGACCGCATGTTACCGCAATACGATAACATTTCCTGTCCATGACAGCGTTAACATGCATCTTTAGCCTTGATGTCTAGCTCTGCTTTTCCTGGCAAAGTGTGAAACCCAAAGTGTTTCTATACTTTACTGCATGTGTAGTGTTTACCATTTTGGATTTAACATGTGAGAGTGCAGGTCGCATAGACGCCGACTCTTTGCCGTTTTCTGCTTTCTCGTTTCGGCTCCATGCGGCAGACTGCTGTTTGTTTCGGTTGACGGATACGGAACGGATATGACGTCACGTTACTCAGACTACAACAATAAAAGCGGTAACTTCCTTCTACCTCCGCATAGACTCAAATGAAGCAAATATATTGTTTCTGGCATTAAAAAATCTATTTCAAATTCGTAAAAAATAAAACAGCGATACATTGGTGAATCAGCTTTTTTCCCCCACCCCTACTGATCACTAGACATTTCCTTAAGCAGTCCAAACTATAACTTAGTCCATCAAACACACACACTCATACACACAACATCCTTTGTAGTGCAGCTGGCATTGAAATGGAAACCTGAGAATCATTGTAGTTTCTCCCAGGTATACATTTGTTGACCTCAGGTGGCTTTGCATAAGTTTATATGGTCATTAGTAGATCTTTAGAAAAAGTGCATAATTATGCTTGGGGTTCTGCAGAGTTTAAGCTTTGCAGAATACAAAATGTGGAAAGCCACAGAGTGTGAAGAATCTCCTTAGCGGTTGCTTATTTGAAATGCATGACATGCATTACAAATAGGCAGCAGATAAACATGACAAATTAGTATGCAAACTTTGTACAAAATGTATCTTTCACCATGTCTGACCAGGATCTGCAAATGCTATTACATCACCTGCTCAGCTGTGCTTTTCAAACTAAATGTTATCTTTCCCTAAGTGTTTTACTTGCCTACACTTAAACCATATTTATGCACAAACACCGCAGGAGAAGTCAATGGAAAAAAACTGCCAGTGAATGTTCAAAAATATCACTAACAATCCACAATTTTGCAGAATCCTTCTGTTTGACAAGTGGGTTGTAAATTCCTCCCTAAATCCTTGACTTGTAGGTGCACTAAACTGATTCTTTTTGCAGCGATAACAAGCATCACACCAACCACAGTGGCACGTCATGTTGTGTGCAGAATTACAACAGCCTCTGTGGTAAAGCTCCCCTTTGCCAGCCTGAAGCTGTGCCAACCCTGGTATCCCAGCGCAGCACAGCTAGCATGGCTATTAGCTGCAAGGCAGGTGAAAAGAGGGGTTGGCACCCATTCCTAAGCCTGCCACCTCCGGGGGAAGTGAGACGTAAGGTTTAATTAGAGTGGATGGTCTTGGGTTTTGGACTCGTAGAGGAGGGTTTAATTGATGTCAAAAGTGTCTTACTTCGTGTCTCTGCACTGCTTTGATTTCAAGCTGGAAAGGTGGGATGTTTGGAGTGGGAGGGGAGCACCACCTCTCTCTAAGTCTTTGGTTTTAAGTAAAGATAGAATCAGCTAGTTTGCGCTTACGACTGCTGAAATGTGACAGTCTGACAGGTAAGAGCCAGTGAGAGAAAAGCAAGTAAAACGAGGAGAAAGAACTGCAATAGTGACACTGACTTGCTCACGCTGTTTTGTGGCTGCTAGTGTTGCATTGAGTAATCAGCAGATGGGTGCGAATTGTGCCACGACTTAATTTGAACGACAAACATTTCTTTCATTCAGTTCTATTATCCTCGATTGCAATCACTGCAGTTACAAAACAAATTACTGAGAGAGACTTTGCTTAGCATAATCCAGTTTACTTACAATGTTCTTGTTGATTTTTTTGCATCTCAACGAGCTTATAATAAGGAAAGTTGGTTTGTTATCCCACAGGATAGGATTTTTACATAAGTGCAAATAACTCATTGGCAAACAAAGAGCGAAATAATTATGTAAATTATTCAGTTTGCTGGTTATACCTGCCAACTGCCCTGTAAGGTAAATAAACTACGGCTGTCAATTGATTCAAATATTTAATCACGATTAATCACGTTTTAACTGTTCAAAATGTACCTTAAAGGGAGATTTGTCAAGTATTTAATACTCTTATCAATATGGAAATGCTTGCATTATGCAAATGTATGTATATATTTATTATTGGAAATCAATTAGCAACACAAAACAATGACAAATATTGTCCAGAAACCCTCACAGGTACTGCATTTAGCATAACAAATATGCTCAAATCATAACATGGTAAACTGAAGCCCAACAGGCAACAACAGCTGTCAGTGTGTCAGTGTGCTGACTTGACTATGACTTGCCCCAAAACTGCATGTGATTATCATAAAGTGGACATGTCTGTAAAGGGGAGACTCGTGGGTATCCATAGAACTGAGCCCGCTACAAAATAAAAATTGCAAGTTGCATTAAGGCGTTAAAGAAATTATTGGCGTTAACACAAATTTGCGCTAACTCGTTATTATCACATTAACTTTGTCAGCCTTAAAATAAACAAATATCTAATAGTCTATCAAGCACTTAATGTTTTGACTCCTCCGTACATTTCTAAATTGCTCACTGACTATAACCCGATCAGACCTCTTATATCATCAGACATACTGTAGGTCTTCTAGCTGTACCCAGAATTACATCCAGGTCTGGTGTGGGTGCCTTCAGCTACTGTGGTCCTGCTCTCTGGAACAAGCTGCCTGATGACTTGAGGTCCATCTTAACTGTTTCCATACTCAAAGCAAACTAAAAACATTCCTATTCTCCCAGGTTTATGGTTAATTATGCACTTGTTTCTTGTAAGGTTGGTTAAATGTGTGTGATGTGCAGTGGTTTCTATTTGATTGTGTTGATGTTTTGGGGTTTTATTGCTGTGTGGTTGGGTGTATGCTTGTATTCTTGTTTATACTACCTATGTTCTTATGTTTATGCCTACATTTGTATATTTTGTCTTTAAATGTAAAGCACTTTGAAATTACGTGGAATGAAATGTGCTATATAAACTAGAATTACCGCCTCACGGTTGTATGCCTCAGCCAACCAGTCAGTTTACATCCATGTCTGTACAAAATGTCCTCATCAAAATCACTTCATCGTTTTATCCTGTTAGACATTTTTGTGTGAAATTGTCGTAATTAGCATGTGAATTCTTGTCCAAAAACGTGATTGGTGAGGTCACAGTGACCACCAATTCTCAGGTCATCTTCATTCTTGAGTCCAAGTGGACGTTTATGCCAAGTTTAAAAGTGAGATGTACGGAAGGAAGGACGGACAGACAACCTGAAAACATAATGCCTCTGTCCATAAAATTGCCACAGCTATCGTCAGATCAAAAACAGGCGCAGGCTCTTCAACAATATTGTAAATAGATGCGAAGCTGTGATCTATTTCTAAAAAAGCTTCATAGAGAACAAGTGGGAAAAGGACACAGAGATATAAAAGATTTGGTTTCTTCTGCCGGCACAGTTTCCAACTGTGGGGAATGACGACATCTTATCTCTCTAGTGAGGCCGTTTAAATATAGACTTCTGCTACTTTATCCTTTTCTGCACCTCCAGTCTGTTGATACACGATCACAGGCTTCCTTTTATGTTTTCATCCTTGAACTTCAGCACCAGTGACATCAACTTTTTTTGTCTTTAACCTTCTCTATAAGACGCCAACATCATAACTCATATTTACTGCAGTAGCATTAAAGCATCCACTTAAATATTAATTACGACTGAGCCCACACACTCCGAGAACTCACAATATCATGGCATACTCTCTGCAGAAACACAAGAGGGGAGAGATTTTTTCCCCATTTCCCCATATCGCACTCATCCCTTCATTGATGCAATATGGTGTAATCTAGCCCCCCTGACTGAGCAGTGGAACACACACCTCCGACTCTGCAGATATTTAATACAGGACTGCTCTATACATTATAAATGGCCCTCTGCAATATACCGTCCTTCTAAAATGAAGCCACTGCGCAAACAGAGAAAATAGAAATGACCTGCCCTTGGAATGCTGCCGGGGTTTGGAAGTTATATTCTGGTCTCTCTCTCCATAAAATATGTCACATGTAACGCAAGCATTCGTATCATACGTATCGGGGGGTTACATAACTTTGTTTTTATATCATTCTTTAGCTTCCCAGTGGTGTTCCTTATGTATTCAAATCGTAGTACGCATGTTTTAGTATCAAAATGCTGTTTTCTCAAGACCCTCTAAAAATTTTTTTTTAAATGTTGTTTAGGTTTCTGCATAATGATGTTGCTACATACAGTGTATATATACAGTATATATCCTTAGGCAGTGTGTATTAGCTACACTAGATGGCAGTCAACACGCTTCCAGTTTGGAGAAGCAAACAGGAGTAACAGCACGGAAGCTAAGCAATGTACTGCTGTGTGGACACCAAATTAGTTTGGCTCCAAAAGTCACACAATTATACAAACAAACTAACCGATCGAGGCAGCGGTAGACCAGCAACTCCCGTGTTCTGCGAGGTAGAATTACTACTTTTGTCAAGGGAGTCTGGTGGCTTTGAAGAGAGCAATATAACGGCTTCAGTTCCCCGTTGGAAAGGGCTGTCTGACGGCAAAGTAAATCGGTGAAAATATTCTAAATGTAGCTGCTGCTCCTGTCTAGAGCTGCTTTATCTCGCCGTCAGACAGCCCTTTCAGACAGGGAACAGAAGCCGTTACATCGCTCTCTTCAAAGCCACCAGACTCCATTTACGAAAACAGTGATTTTTACCTTTACCGGATCGGATATCGATCTGTTCAACTCAATTCTGTGTTTATATACTATATACATTATATACTGAAATTTTAATTCCCGTTTAAGTTTTGACCAATTTGTTGCGGCATTAAAGATGTTTACACTTGAATTGTAATACCTTTAAAGATTATTTACCAAGTTGCTGGTGTACGATTTATTACTTTAACACAATTCAGTGAAATATTATCTATGTATTTATTTTTTTACATTTTGTTTTACAAAGTTAGGAAAGCAATGTTTAAGTTTATCTCCCTGATGTTGCCTTACACATAGAATGATCCCAGTCACTTCCACACAGTGGATCGGTATCGGTCGATACCCAAAGCCCAGGAATCACTATCGGTATCGGGACTGAAAAAGTCGAATCGGTGCATCCCTACCTTGCAGACCACAGGAGCATACACACAATCATCCTTCCAAAAATCTCAACTAACCTTTTCAGTTATTTCCAAACTTAGCACAGCTAACGTTGACTCAGTTAGTGGTAGCATTCACATTATTCATAACCTTTTCGATTAGCTTAAACCTACATCACTGCTGTTTGCTAACGTCTGAGTGGGCGTTTCCATTTGGAAAAACCCGCAATAGAAAGCAGATAACCTTGATCTAAGGTCAAAGAGGTCATCATGTACAGTAGACAACAACAACAACTCAAGAAAAAGTGCGAAATGTCAACAAACGAACCAAGAAAAATTAACACAAGCAATCAAATGGTGACGCAAGATGATGCACATGAGAGGTAAGTGCAAAGATCACAGATTTGATCAAATAGTATCCAACATGGCTGTGGGCTGGTGTGCTTCTTTTTGTGTGTGCGTGTGTGACAGAGACAAGCAGAGAGGGCAGAGTGCCGCTGAGAGTGATGAGATGCGATGAGACACAGTTTGAGTGAGTGCATACCAGCAGGAGGGAGAGGGAGGTAGAGTGTGTGAAAGTGGACGAGAGAGCAAGAGAGGGAAGATGGACATAAACGGCTATGAGTTAGCATAG